>NC_051189.1:114760018-115113768 GCF_015220075.1 Falco rusticolus
AAATAATAATAATAATGGCAAGGGGGGGGGGCAGCCACCGGGGGAGCGCAATTGGCTGGAAAGCGTTATTCTGCGCTTTGTACTGAGGAGTCACACCCCAGCGATCGGAACTGGCTCAGAAGCGGCTGTTTTAACGTGTGGCTGAGCACAATGGCACTCCGCGGGGTGCGCAATTACCGAGGCATGTGCGCGGTCCCCAGGTGCTGCAGGCAGCCAGCGCCAGGTTCCCAGAGGCGCCCGGTGCCCAGCACCGAGCTACACACACACACACACACAATTCCCGGGACCCGCGGGGGCGGCCGGGAGGAGCCCCCCAGAAGCGGCTACACCGACCTGATGGGCGGCTGGTCTGCCCCGGCTGGGCTAGTGGCACCGGGGCGGGCGGGCCATAGTGGAGGATGCGTCGGTAGCCATGGCCGGTGGCCACAACTTCATCCTGGTGACTTTCTTCTGGAGCGTTTCATGGAATCGCCTTGCCACCGGGGACCTCTGAAAGGCCTGTGAAAGTTTAATAGGGAAACGGCATAAGGCAGCGCACAGGAATTTCAGTTCCTCACATTTTTTATGGTGGCATTAACTTCTACATATTTGTGAGTAATTAACAGCGTGGCTGTTAAAAGAAGATTTAAAGACAACACCCCCCCACCCCCCCATGCTTTCACTCCTTTTCTAAAATGGTGCAAATCTGGTTCACCTCCGACGTGACACCCACCAGGATAGTGGTGGGGTGAGAATTATGAACACCACGGTTTGTCCATGTATATAGGAAAACACATTAAACCCTACATATTAATGAACGTCTCAATTAAAATAAATATTATTTTGCTACAGTTATTTTTTGTTCTCACACACACACACACTTTATTTTACTAAAGCAGGGAAACATACAGAAACCTTGCCTGCAGTAGATGTGTTTTTTTTTTTTTTTAAACGGAGCCCAGATGCTGGTCAGGATTAAGGTTACACCAAACACATTCTACATTGCCATTTTCCAAACAGAATGAAGCAGATGGAAAAGATGGAAGAGGATAAAGCAGGAACGGAGCACCGCTGAAAACTGCAAGCCCTGCACTAACGCTCTAGAGGAGTGAGCTGGGATGCCAAGGGAGACAGAAAGAAAGAAACCAGGCATATCGACTCCGCATATTGCATGCCTCACTTTTAAAATAAGTATTTTAAATTAAACAGCTGTCAGATTTTGTGCTTTAAACCTTATATTTAAAATGGAAAAAGAAAATTCAGCTGCAACCATTCACTGTAGTCTGCTTAGGGCTCAGTCCTAGAAGATGCAAAAGCCACTGGCCTCAGGCCATGGCAGTACTTAAGTATATGCGTAATTTTAAACATCAGCAGCCCCGGTGATTTTAGGCATGTACTCCCTTAAAGTTAACCTTATACTCAGCACTTTGCCGGATCTGTCCACAATACTCATACCAGCTCCCAGCTCGAGAAAATTAGTATTGTACCTCTGAGAAAACAAAGAAAAAGCATCTTTTTAAATGGGCTAAAGATTTTTTTAAAATTTCTAAAAGACACCAGTTCATCCATACTGGGAACTCAGATCAAACTGAAATGAAATCTCCAGGGGAAGTTAGCTGAATCCATGCTTATTTGTCAAATACCACCATTTGGCAAATATATTCTAGTATTTTAGGTGAAACTACAGCTTAGTTTGCTCAGCACTATGACTCAGTCATATGATGTGCTTTGAAAATCTTGTGCAAAAACAGATATTAAGAGGTTTTGTTGATATTATACAGGCACACACAAGACAGAAAGAACACACAAACTATTAAATATTCATGCTACAGGGAGAACACTTAGTAATGTCCCTTCATTTCAGATGTACAAAGGCAGGCACAAATAACTGATAGAAAATTTAATAAAGCAAAACAATTGCAATATTCCACGTAAACAAGGTGTTGACCAGCTTTGAAACATTCGATCATGAAAGGGTCAGACAGAAATTCTACTGACCTACCTTTCAACAGTCACCCGCAAATGTGTATTTCAAAATCTTAATTCTGTAATCTAACCCACATGGGGAGCTTTAGGACTTCACGCGCGCACAGAAGTCTGCATGCAGGGATGTGACTGATTTTCTGCTTTTAAGGCCTCCATCCTGTAATCTAGCTCAAGTGAACATGGCCTAAAAGTAAAACTCTGTAACTTTACCTCAGTGAAATTCACTTGCATTAGAAACAAAAATTTAAGCACATTCAGACCAGCTTTGCTGGAACTTTTAGAATTTGCTACTGGATTTGTGAAACAAGGTCATTTTAATCTAACAGTTATCTCTGACTTTAAAGAGGCCTGCAATCAAACCTTAGCAATATTACTTCTCTATAAAGGCTGATATTATCACATGCGCTTTCAGTGAAACAAAGGCATTGGTCAGAATTGTTAACGTTCTCCGTAAAACAGAATCCTGAGCTCCAGACTTATTGAAAAATCATTAAAAAAAAGACAGACCTTGTTTTCAAACCTTTATAAAAATATTGAGTATATCTGGCCAAAAAAAAACCCCCAAACCCAAACCAAAATGACAAAAAAGCACACCCCAAATCCAAGCATTTAATGGTCGTTGCTTACATTCCTACCTTTATAATGAAGTACCTGAGCAGAATGTGCTCAGAAAGGTTCATATTCATTACGTGTATGGGTAAGGAGTGTAACTACATACATTGGGAAACAAAGAATCTAAAAATATTATTTTTTCCTACCTTCAGGAAACATGACCTGGGTTTTCCAGTGGCATGGGTTCCTGCAGTCAGAGAGCACTGCAGCCCTCTCGATGTAATCCTGACCCTCCAGAGTCACGATCTTCCTATTGTCTTGTTTTTCTTGTCTATTCTGAGACTGTATCTTCTTAAGGACTACCTTGCACAAATGTGTAGAGTAGCTGGCACACTTTCTGTTTAAAGACAGGAATGATAGCAGTGAATAACGCTGAAGCAGCACAAGGAATGTAACTTCCGAATGTCAGTGTTGCCATGGGCTGTAATAATCCACTGGTAGTCATCAACAGTTGCACAGGATAACAGAGTCCTGGATTCAGTTATCACTGGTTAAGAAACTTCTCATTATTTTTTTTTTTAAGGACTTTGCAGTACTTCAAAATTCATGACTTTTTGCTGTATCAACAGCCATGACATAGCATCTTTCTTTAAAAATACCAAAACCAGCAACCCCCCCCCATATCAACAAACAAAACCCAAACAAAACATGAAGCACTACAGTTGAGTTGTGATACAAATGAGAGAGAGAGCCACCTCTAGGGGTACAAAAATAATCTAAAATTGACGTCCTATTATGGGGAGAAAGGGAAAAAAAAACCCCATCTCAAAATCAAGCCAGAGACTTGGAAAGTAATGTCCAGACAACTAGAGACTTAACTAACCTGACCTCAGCAAGATGTAAACCCTAAGTTATTTTTCCCCTGGAGGGGGAAAAGATGTAGAGGAAAATGAACAGATAAAACGCAACATAGATTTAACAAAGGCAATCATGCCAGACAAATCTGATGTCTTTCTTTGATAAGAAAACAGATTTTTCTTGGTAAAGGAAAACACGGTTGATCTCACCCACCTAAAATTCAGTAAAGCATTTGATCTGCTGCCATACGTGAAAATACAAGTTAAAGTGGAAAATATGAAGATTAGTGCAAGAAAAGTTTTGTGTGTAAAAAATGGCTAAAAACCCCCGGCTGAGTTGTGTTGAAATGGGAACTTTTGGGCTAGGAAGTGAGTGTTTTAAAAGCTCCAGCACTGGTCTCAGAACTGGCGCTATTTTTTCAAGCGACATGAGCACGACGCATAAAAAAAAAAAAAAAAAAAGAGTATTAATACAGCTAGTCACTGACAAAAGCACAAAGCATCAATACAGAAGACTGCAATATTGTAAATGAAGAACTGGATGAGGTTCTGGACCAGCACAGGAATCCTGAGGAACGGACTGGTGGAATGCAGTAATAAGATTAATGCAAATCACAAGGCTGTTCACACAGGGACTAACAGCCAAAATTCTTGTAAACTGGGAATTCATCACAGTTAATAGAGAAGGATGAAGACTCAGAAGCAATATTTAGTCACAGAAGTGACTAAACATCACAAAAATGAAGATGACAAATGCGATCTAAGGATCAGGTAAGGCACATCCAGATGTTATGGCAACAGCTCTCTTGCAGAATTTTTGGTAGGGTTTATATTCAAGAATGATAAGTGAAAACTAGAATAGTCATAGAAAAGGCTTCTTAAGACTGTTGGAAGAGCAAAGAATCTATCGTAAGAAAACACCAGTGTTTTATTTCAGCTAACTCCAACAAAAGAAAGGCCGAGACAGGATAGCATTCATTTGTATACATAGATTATGGTTTGAAGACAGGTATTTAAGCTAAAGGATTATGTTGGCACTAGATATATATAAAAGCCCGAGTACATTTAAGATGATAGCTAGAATAGAATGTCTTCCTATTAGAAAAATTAGGTTTAAAAAAATCCTTCTAGTGGGGCTACCAAGCTGAAAGGGACTAGCTGTTCTTACGCTGGAGCATGATGTCCTTATGGACAAAATGAGAGATGAGTGCCTCAAAAGCCTGGCATAAGGCAGCCGACAGAGGCTCCTCGAGCTCGGTGTTAGGAAAGTCCAAACAGAGGGATGACCAACACCAGCAGCCCCCTCTCCAAGCTCACCTGCAACCTGGTGGTTGATTCACAAAGGAGATACTTACGATTAGTTCACTGGGGCAAGTTGGAAATGTGTTTATTGTCACTGGAACAGATACAGTGGAGAACTCTGACAGCTTTGCCATTAATTTCCCTGCTTTGCATCAGTGAAATGAGAGGAAAAATCTCTTTGCAATATGTGATGATACATTTATGGTGGTTTAAAAGTATTCAGATACTATAGTGAAAAGTGTAATGAAAATCCATTACAATTAGTAATTCTGTATTTACTGCCGCACTTGAATTATATGCAATAAATAAAATATGTAAGCAAACATCAAATAACAAGGATAAAAGGAAAATCTGAAACCAACATTCGTTGAATGAGACAAGAATTTGAGAAGGCAGGTTATATGATTTGATTTAAAATTAGACACTGTATCAGGTGCAAAGAACTGGATTAAGATGAGCAAAAGTGTAAGAACCATACAGAAGAAAACCAAACACCCTGCTCAGTTCCCTGTTAAATTCATCCGGGTCACAAAAGCGTAAAGAAGCATGAAATACAGAGAGCCAATAACATGTAGGCTGACCCAGCCCTGGAGTACGCACAAGCTCAGCAAATTCTCGGTGTCAGACAGTGCTTGGAGAACTAAGCAGTGATCCTTGTTGCATTCAAGCCTACACACACTGTCACCTCCATAGCGCAATGGTCCTCTCGTTCTGCAGAGAACTGTTGAAAGAACAAGCTTTTCGAAGGGTAAAGCTTCCCAAAAAGCCGAAGTATTGCACTTCCCCCCAGAAGACCATAAAAGACTCGCACTGTATTTCTAGTTTTCACTAACAGCTTTTCATTTCCATCATAAGTAACATCACCAGGGATACCTATTACCCATTTCTTTCCATCTAAGGTCTCTTAATCTCTCTGGACAAAACATACCTGCTTTAGCAGTACTTTTCCTTAGCAAACAAACCATGGCTGCCCTTCTTGGGATCTTCTGTTCTTAACTGTTTGACCACTGGAGATGTTTTTCATAATTTCAAACACACGGTGTTCCATGCTGTCAAAGACCTGCCACTTCTTCATCTTTCTATCAACGATAACAGGCCAGGGCATGGAGCTGAAAAGCATCTGCAGGTTTTTTGGCAGGGGGGTGGGGTGCTCCCTCTTCTTTTCCAGTGTTCTGACCAGATGACTGCATACCTCACCTCCATAAATTGTATCTTCATGTCATTAATGTTTTGGACAAAACCAGAATCCCGTAACTTTTCTGTTGTGGGTTTTTTTTTCCTTTCTTCAAATGCCTTTCAGATTCAACTTTGGTTCACCTCAAATCTAGCAACTATGTCTATTATATTTTAAAAGGGACATCAACAAATTATTCCGTTTGTCTTGTTAATAGCAGGAGAGTAAAAAAATTGAGCAAGAAACTTATAATTTAAGACTCCCCATTTGCAAGCAAACAAGGTCATATTAGAACTTATATGAAATTAACACTTTCTGAGTAATAATAAGAGAAAACATAATTTCAATCCAATATTGAAAATTAACATTATCTCACAATTCCTCTTCCACTGGCAGGCTGACCCAGTTGGAGTTCACAAGAATGGTGCATTTGAAAAGCTGCCTCAGATCTTTTTCTTCCCCTTGTTTTCAGGCATGACATTTTCAGTCGCCTTTTTTTTGCAGCCAAGGATCAAGACATGAGCATGCACAAGGAGGGGAGTAACTGGCTGGGCGGCAGCACTGCACTAAAGAAGCCAGTGGTCATAATGGATCACAAACTGAATTTGAGTCAATGCAATAAAGATAATACATCACAGAAATATTTAATAAGGCTGCTTTATGTAGGACACCCACAACAATTATCTTGCTCAACTCGGTGTTGGTGAAATCTCAGCTGGAATATTGTAGCCATTTTCAGGTACCACATAAAAAAAATAAAACCAGATATAAACTAACAGGAAAGAGCACAAAGAGAGCAACAAGAATGCTGGGAGGCTGAGGAAACCTAACCCCCAAGAACAGACTGAAATACTGGATTTGCTTAATTAAAAAAAAAAAAAGAATAAAGAGAAGAGAAAAAGGAGAGAGCTCATGTGAGAATTGAGAGGGGACAAAATACCAACAGTCTATTTTGTTTCAGTAAAGGTCAGCAACCAAATGTTCATGTCCACTGAAAGTAGAACAGGTAATAGACTTAATTCACAGTAAGATTTGGCAAAGTAACAAAAGTGACATTTAAACAATGAAAACACTAGTATGGGAAGTTGTAGAATGCCCTTCATTTCAGATTTTTTTTTTTAAGCACAGGATACACAAACATCTGTATGGGATACAGATAAGCATCTCTCTCTCGTCTCAGAGTTGTGATGGGATCTAAGGACCTCCTGATGTCCCTATGACAGCTATATTTATTATTACAGCAAATAACAGGAAGAAGAACACTGCTGAGAAAGGATTATTTCAATTAGAAAAGTGGACTTTTAAATGAAGAACACGCCATTCTGGGTCACTGTCTCAGGCTACCCTTTCAGTAAGTTGGAGGACGTTCTTGCAACTGCCAGCTCCAGAAGAGATGCAGGAGCGCGTTAAGTGCATCGCTTATGCAAATACATACGCACTCTGAATTTAAAGTTTACAAGGCATTTCAGATTAAATGTTCCTTGTTTTATTAATTTTATTTTGCTAAGTCAAACTACTTTGATACACTTTTATGTAAAAAAATGGCTTTTTTGCAGAGGCTTTTTCACTGGATGTCCGTAACATTGAAACTGTCTTTCCATTCCTTGCTTCTACCCACTTTTCGCTGCCTCTTACGGAGGTTGCACAAAACAGGGCAAGCTCATGTTTCGAATGAGTTTGTTCTTAACAAGTTTTGTAATACCATTCTACATCCATTCAATGGTAAATCACCTACACTGATGAGCAAGGCCACTGTACAACCATTAAGAAGTTGTTCTCTGTGTTCATAAATTCTTTCTCCTGGCTTGACAGACCATGTGTATTCCTTGAACCCCCATAACCCCTATTTGATTCAGGGACTGTACCTGGGGAAAAACTCTAGGTAATTTCTTATGTGTTGCCAAGCTTTATGACATAGAAGATCAACACCTTCTCCAGATATATACAGTAAAAAAAAAAAATCCTGTGACAATAACCCTGACATAAAACTGGCTAGTTTTCAGTTGGAAGGAATCAGAAATAACGCTTTTCCGCAGACAGCAACGGGCTTCTGCACGTTAAGGGATGTCTTTAGTTTGTATCCTGCCTGTGCAGCCAAGATCTGCACAGGTTTCTAGGAATGCAATTTTGTCATCCTGATGTTTGGCTGCCGCTACTGGCCATCCCAGTTCTGCACCAGTACCCAGTGCTATCAGTCACCACTAGCTGACTGCACCCAGAAACAGTACACCACTGGGTAAACCGCTCCAGATAAAATCCTGTGTAGAAGTAGCAGGTTGGTTTCTCTTTGTGCATTTCTTCTGTTACCAAGTAGCAAAAGTTCTCTGAAGCCACAGAACTAAATCTTTCCACCTGTGCAACCTCACAGGAATATGCATTGTAATGGATTTACCCATTTCTTCTTCATGCAACCTTGCAGCATTTTGAAAAAGAAATTGTGTCAGCAAAAATCAATGGATGCCATGAGAAAAGGAATTGTAATTTGTCACGTTGACCCACAGAATCCTCAAATTCCTGAGAATTCCCTGTCAACACGCTCTGAAAAAAACCACGCAGCTGAGCAGCAGAACACCACTCCATGGGATACCTGCCCAGAATATTCTGAGAGGTAAGTTAATACAAGAGAGAACCAGAGAACAGTGCTCCCGATTAACACTGAAAATACCTTAAATCAGCATAACAAAGTGGGGTGAGTGTACTTGTGCTCCATATCGTTAAATAGCTGTAATTAGATCAAACAGACTAGACTGATGTATCATCCCTTTGTAGAGACGGCCTCAGAAGATAGGTCAGAAGCTAAGTTCAGTGAAACAGTTTTAGTACTGCAGCTTTTACCTAACAAGACACAGCCACACACTCACTTGAAAGTAAATACTACTTGGCAGAACTGCTGAATTCCAAAGAAAAAGAGTTTCTAGAGAAGACAGCATTCTTCATTAATACCCTTAACTTTTGTCAGTAATAAAACTCTCCTAGTTGACTTGATAATATACCTTTAGGATAAACAATGTACAACATTTTGGTTACAAATTCATTTGTGTCAAGGCATTTGAAGGTCTTTATTAAGTGTTCCCTTATCAATTAAAGTGTCTACACAGAAAGGGTGAATTCTAATTTGCTTTGTTCTTTCAGAATCTTTTAATTAAACTTAAAGAAAATAATGTAGAACGACATTGCATGAAACATGGTTACTACATTTCAGAGATGAGCAAAACAGAAGGTAGCAGATGGTATGAAGAGGATATATGTGAAGAGATGTAAATAGTAGGAAACCTCACAAAATCAAAAACGTAAGGCAGAACTGAAAGTGTGTGCAAGACCCCTGGGAGAGCTGAGGAGATGAAGCAACAACTGAGCTGAAAGATACCAGACTTTCCTTACTCAGAAATGACAAAACACCAAGAGGAAGCTCTAATCTAGCAGAAGGAAAGACCCATCGTAACGAGGGGAGTCGAGACTGTTGTGAAGGGTCCTTAAGGTAAATATGGAAGGAGGGGAGGAAACAAGGACAGCATTGCAGGTGCCAACAAATATATTCATCAAACACTCTTTGAATCAAAAAGAACTCTCTCAACCCCAAACTATTTCAGAACTGTAATCAATAAGTAATGAAGACATTATAAAGGAGCTAATAGTAGAAAATAACCTTGTATTGAACAAAGACAAGATGAATTGTTTAAATTAGGCAGAAGATCAAACAAAGAGCAGCTTGGTAACTAATCAGAAGAGTTCTAATCATCCTAAACAGCCGCAGCATTACGATGGGGTTAGGAAGGTTAGGAAGAGACAGAACCTGCACTCCAAGTCACATGAATTGCTGTGGCTGCACAGACTGGTAGTCCTGTCCGATAAAGCCTGAAAAATGAGTGAGCAAATTATGACGTATCTGCATATCATAGCAGAGTCTGGTGAAGACCAAGAAGGTCCTTCTAATCTTTTGATAAAGAAGTTATCAATAACAGACCGATACTGTCAAATGGAAGCCACCAAATACTGCTTTGATGTAGAGGGTATTTAAGGGCAAAGGGAGGCACACTTGAGAAGTGGGGCTTAGTCGACGACTGCTGTTCAGTTGAAGGAATAGTTGGAAAATGGTAACTATTCTAAACATTTATATTTCAAATAGTTGTTAGAAATTAGAAAAAAAAACAACCCACAGTTGCTTCCTCTTTTTGTGGAGGATTTCTTCTGGCCAGTGACAGGCCCACGGAATTTACCCCTAATTTATGAAGCTGTCAGAATTAAACCCAATGAATATTCTACCAAATACGAGAAGTAAGGGGAAGGAGAAGCTAGTGACCTGGTGTTACAAAAGCACCTAGCACCGGCATTCGGAAGTCAAAGAGCATTTTCTTTCCTTCTTTGCACCAAAAATACTGCCATCTTAAAGATATCTTTACACATCTCTGTCTCCAACAGAAAAGCCAGAAACTGCAGAGAGGGATACTGATATGGAGATGGCAAGGGTGCAGAGTTTGGTTGACAAGTCTCGGGAACTGCAAAGAGGAACGGCTGGGCCACTGACTGTCTTAACACAGTTAACACATCTGTTTACTAATCACCAAAGGTTAAACTCAGTTAATAAAACCTGGGAAGCTGAAGAGCTGCTGATTTCTGAAGTGGCCCTTCCATGCAGCTGCACAGACTACGGCATCAGCACCAGGAAGTAACATACCTTGTTCTGTGAACCGAGAGAGTGTGTGCCGAGATGACAGCAAACTGCCCAGCAACCTGTCTCCAGCTCGTGAAAAATATCATTGCGTTCTGAGCATCAGAAAAAGCGTAACAGAGAGAAAATGGCAGCGCCGTATGCAAAGGACAACATTGAAGAAATATGGGACAACTATCTAAATACACTGCACGATTGCTGAGCCCACAGAAGTCAGCCTCGTGGTGTCCCTCCATCATGAAGATGCACTTGGTGACAGGTGGCTCACTCTGTCTCATGCCAAGTGTCTTTCCATAGCAGAACACCACAAAGTTCACTGAGTCTAAATCACAACTATTCTCATTTTGTATCTTCTTCTGCCGCAAGTTCAATTTGTCTAGGTGATTTATGAGGTGAACTCCAGCTATGCAAGCCTCCTCTCCTTCTGAATGGAGGAACAATTCAGATAAGAAACAAATCTCTTCTGAGTTAATAGAGGAAACTGGACTTAACCGCATTTACTAAGGTATTTATTACACATCTAGGCCAGATGAAGCTAAGCACATTTAATACATGTAAAACTGCAGATAGCTGCTAGGAAGAGCAGGAAACAAACACAACAGATTCACAAGTTTCTTAATAATTTAAATGAAGCCACTAAAGTAACAGAGAAGCAAGAGTTGCTGGCAATAGCAACAGATATCTATCAATTCCAGCTTGTTGCTTACAGCAACACACACGCCTTGAGAAGCAGTTGGCTCCATGTCCCCTTGGATACCCTCGGGCTGAGGGACTGCTAAATCGTAATCAATGTGAATGCATAACCCCCAACAGGCCCTGCGTTACTTTCGCGGCTGTTGATTTCATAAATTGTCTTGAGGTTCTCTGTCATCAACAACACTCTATATAATTACAGAAAAAACTGCAACTTACAGGCCTGGTCCTGTGAGCGATGGATGTTCTTTGATGACTCAGCTGTTCGTGGGGGATCATCAGCACTTTGTAGATGGGAGGCCAATGCTAAGAGATAATTTGCAAGAAATAAATAGCTATGGTATAACTTCAACTTATCATTATGGAAAAGACCATGCGCAGAATTCTTAAAATGCAATGAAATCACAGAATTAAAATTTTTAAGCGTAAAAACCATTATTAAGTCATCCAAGTCCATTTACAATTATTGATGGTAAATCCATCTACTCCAGATGGGAAGAGGTCACTCTCTTCTTTTTCCAGGGCAAGTCTATGAATAATTTGAGTGATTAAAGCTCAAAGCAGGTGTGAAAATGAAAAAGACCAGGAAAGCATATGGGAAGGAAACCACACGCACATGAAGATACTTAGCTTTCATTCTGGAATCAAAAAAGGCACCCTCCATTCTCCCCAGCCCGTACAGCCACAAAATACAGACGAGTTTGTACATTTTTTCCAAAAGAGTTGTCACTTTTAAAGGCACATCGAAATCTTATTTTTACTTTTTAGGTCTTCCTCCTTCTATCAGAGATGACCTAAATTTTGAGCTGAAGCATTCACAGGATCCTTGCTTGGAATATAAAACAACAGCAAAAACATCAGGCTGCAAAAGAGGCAAAATAATAGGAGGGAAAATTACAGTGAAGACCTCCCTGAATAACAGGAGGTCACAAACACTGCAGAAATAGATGCTGAAGTAGTACTATCCAGAGACAGTGGACACAAAGTGATTGCATTTACAGCAACCTAGCAGAAGACAGGTGGGCAGGATGTGAATCTAAGCAAACGGCCACAGTTCTGGGAATACCCAACAGTTCTCAAAATTTCCCCTCAAATATATTGCTGTATTCTTTGTGCAAAAAATATCAGACACACCAAAATCCAAGCGTCTCCTCTTAAGAAAGAAAAAAACCCAAAAAACCAACAAACTTGAAAGCTTACTAGGAAAGTATTCAAATGGAATTAAACAGCTGCAGAAAGGGGTAGAGGCTATATTTTATATGCCAAAGAGAAAAATGTATGGAAAACACATATACGACAAGGTAAACAGTAGTATAGACTACTGAACATTCATGAAGCTCATTATTAAAAAAAAAACCAACAAAACCCATACTTGCAGATACATTTATTGTTTTATTTTATCATCTTAAGCAGTCAACAGAAACTGAGATTATAATCTGTGCCTTTTTAAAATTCCATTCAACAGATGTTCATAAACAGACTTGAGCCAAATTTCAGCTCCCCAAAAGGATATTCAGCCAGAGAACTTTTACAAATGGATGATAAAGTCCCGCTTTTTCCCTTGTAATGATTGCTTTTCTGAGACATCAAATCCTCTCTTAGCCTCATTACAAGTTCCCACCAGCATAAAACATATTTTTCATTTCCATTTCCTATAGTATTGTTTTCCAAAAATGGCATTGACGTTCCCAACACAAGAGAACTCTCCTTCATTCCTTTTTTTATGTCATCTCCTCAATACAGTATGAAGTGATTGTCTCGGGGACAAGGCTCTGTTCTTTTAAAAAGAGGGGAAAAAATCCAACTGGTACTAATAAATATTTACTTAATGTAAAGAAAAAGGCATTCAACAATTAGGTATGAAAATTACAGAAAAAAAAATTGGGTGTTTGGAAAGGCAAAACTGTAAGAAGTTCAGTCCGTTTTACAGGAATGACTACTCAATAGCTCCTTTTGGGACACAGTGAGATTGCTTCTTTAAAAGTATGCTCTAGAAATACCCCCAAATCACAGAAATTTTAAGTCACTTGAGGATTTAAGATGCAATATAAAATTAAGAAATATCAGGACACATAATGGAAATGGTGGACTGGAAACAGTGTTGCACTTACTTGCTTATGTTAAAAGGGGAAGGAGGGGGCTGAAGGGAAAGGTTTTATTTTTACTTAATTACTCTCAGTGTTCGCTGGGGACTCCTTCCACAATGTATTTTATATTTGGGCCTAAATGGAAGCAGGATTCAGCCTTGATCTTACTCCTTATGACAATATGTTTCTTAAATTAGAAGTCCCATAACTAGAATGTTGACACCACTGCTAATGTTCCTCCAGCACCTGAGAGTCTCTTATCTGTTACCAATCAATTAATCCTGGAAGCAGTTAGCATAGGGAAAGAAAGAGATTGTTTAAAATAAATAAATCCAGAAAATACTACTTTGTAGGCTTGTAGCATCTTTCATCCAAGTGAAATATGAAGTCTGAAAACACTTAAAAAAAACCCCAAACCCACTCAACTTTGAGGTATTTTGAAAATGATAATACATTAATTGAGTGAGCATCCACCTGCGATGCAATTACAAGAGTCTCCTACTGCAGCATTTCACACATATTCAATCCACCTTCTGGTTACAGCTTACAAGTTTGTGGTATGTAGAAGGAACAGCAGAGCTGGTTAAAGATTTTCTCTTGCTTCACATACTCTGCAAGCTTCTCATTAACTCATACATGACTTTAATCAGTGCTGAAGCACACACTTCTTTCAGCATGCATCAGGACTGGTCTGGAAAAAAACCCTTACTCAATAAAATATTATTATAACCATGAATTAGTAAAGAAAAAGGCAACCTTTTCCTGAAGTGACTGCTGAGTTTCATATATAAAGGGTTAAACCGACCTTCACTGATCCAGAAGAGGTAATAAAATAGAACTTTAAGGACGAAAATGGAGCACTTATGATGAAGAGCTATGTTCAAGATGACAGAAGACAAAACCTTATTCTTAAAGCACAGATGCTTCTAAAACAAGAGCTCACACATTTTAAAAAGCACATTTCCAACCCATTATAATGAATAAGCAAAACGAGGGGAATCGGTTGTGGTTTGGGTGGTTTTTTTTCTTGCAGGGCTGTGGAGCTCAGAGGAAAGGGGGCATTCACTCGATGTGCTAGCAGACCAGATGCATGCTTTGCACTTATGCAGGGCTGTGGAGCTGGTATTGGTTGGTAGGGGGGAGAGAAAACAGAGTAAGCCTGAGAAAAACCCATCAGAGCTCCTGTCCTCCCCTTTCAGCGTTAATGGGAGGGATACAAGTCTATGGGAGCTGCAGTGGGGGATGGGGCTGGTAGAGGGGGTGGGGAGAAGCAGAGCAAGGCCTTACAATCAGCAGCAGCTCTTGTTCTTTCCTTTCAGCGTTAACAGGAGGATGTGAAGCTCGTGTAGCTGGGAATGGGATGGGGGAAGCAGAGCAGGATCATAGTTTAGCTTTTGTCCTCTCTCCACAGGGTTAATAGGAGGACACGAAGCCTGTGTAACTGGGATAGGGGGAGGGGATCGGGAGGGGTGCGGGGTGTAAGGCCTTAGATCACAGTTTCTTGCCCTGTTCTCCCTGCAGGGTTAACGCGAGGATGTGAAGCTCTCGTCTAGGGGCAGCTTTAGGATTTGTGGGGTCCTGTGCGAAGTCAAACAGCCGGGGGCGGGGGGGGGGGGGAGGGGGGACACACGGGACGGGGACGGGATCAGGGGCAAACTTCCCTAAACGTGGCAGTGCAGAGCTCTGCAGACCCAGAGATGAGGGGAAAAAAGAAGAGCCACGAAGTTGCCCGTGGGGCGGCAGAGGCCATCGGCGGGGTGGGGTGAGCCCAGCGCCTTATCTGTGAGGCGCAGGGCGGCCGCCCCCCCGGCGGGCGAGGGCCGGAGCAGGGCCCAGGTGTGCTGACAGGAACGCGGGCCCCCCGGGACGGGGGTGGAAAACCGACCACGGGCGGCGGGGCGGGGGGAAGGCGCAGCTCCAGGGCCCCTGTGGAAACTGCTCCGAGGGCGCTCACCTGCCAGGAGGACGCCGCGTCGTGTGAGGCGGCGGGGGAGGGCTGAGGCACGACCCCAGACCCTCAACCTTAACCCAGGGGGAAAGTTTCCCCGAACTCTGCCGCTGGCGGCGGCGAGGGGAGCAGTGGAGGCGGCGGGCTGCCGGCCGCCCCCTCAGCGACACGCCGCACCGGCCCCCCCGCCGGGGGAGGGGGCGCTGTTCCCGGCTCCGCGCCGCGTTTTCCCGCTCACCCCTCCCTCGCGCAGAGCTGCCCGCACCGCCTCACTTCTCCGCGCCTCCGGACCCCTCCGCCGAGGCCGGCGCTTTTTTTTTTCACCTCCCCTCCCCCCCACTTCCCCCTGACTTATCCCGGCCGAGCCCGGGGGGTGAGGGCAGTGGGGAGAAACACTCCTCTTCTCGTTTCTGTAACTGTATCCAGCTAAGGGAGAACGGGACGGTGCCTTTTACCGCGTGAGGCAGGAGAGGCCGTTGGGACTACTTGGCGTTCCTGCCACGGTCTCGGGCGGAAGGAGCTAGCTGTGCGAGAGGCTGCGCGGTGCTGCGGCTCTTCTCAGCGCTTCCTGGAAACTCCCGCTTAGGAGCGAAAGGGGGGGGGCGGGAGAGAAAGAGTCCCAGGCCGTGAGCGGGGGGGGGCGACAGCCACTTCCCCACCGCCGCACCGGGGACGCGCAGCCCGGACAGCCCCCGAGCCCGCTGACACCCCGCAAATCGATCCCCTCACCCCCTTTTCCTGTGCTGATGAAGCAGAGAAGTGAGGGATAAACTCCCTCGTAACCGCCGTCCAGGCCGGAGGGGGCGGCAGGCCGCCCTTTTCCCTCCTCATAACGCGGGGAGCGCCCCTCAGCACGCCGGCGAGGGGTGGGAGCGGGGGAAGGTGGCGGGGGGCGGACAGCCTTCATGCCGGCTTAGCAGGGAGGGCGCTGGGAGGGAGGCAGGCAGCTTTGGGGGGGGGGGGGGGTGTGCGGGGGCAGCGGCCTTCCCCGCCGCGACGGGGCTGGGGGCGGCAGTGCCCCCCGGGGGGCTGCGGGCCCGCGGTGCCGGCTGATGGGAGAGCGGCTGAGCGCCCGGGGGGAAGGGAGGTCGAGTTTGTAAATGGAAACACTGGTACATAAGCATTTAGCACAATCGGGCTGGAAAGCTCCAATTGCAAAGGGCTGAGAACAAAAAAAAAAAAAAAAGTAAAAAAGTAAAAACCCTCCCTTTGCTGCCCTCTGCCTGCCGCGGCGCTGGCAAGGCGGTGCGATGGCGGGCGCGGAGCGGGGGCGCCGCTTCAGCCGCCCGGGGAAGGGGCCGCGGACCCGGCAGGGACCCCTGGGCCGCCCCCGCCGCGCTCCCCGCGGGAGGCGACATTCACACGGCTCTTCCTGAGGGAAGAAACGGAGCGAACGGCGCCGGCTCGCCCTTTTCTTGCTCCGAACAAAAGGTTCACCTTTTCCTGGGGTGTAACGCGCCCCTCTGCCCCTCACCTCCGACGAACAGGCTGGGAAAGGGGCTGCAGCTCAGCCCCGCTCGGCTAAAGGGCACCTCCAGGCTGAGGGGGCTGTGGGGTCTGCGCTTAGCACTTAGAGTATTTAACGAGACACGAGTAAAAATGCATTGCGTGTGCAAGCCGCGAAAATAATGAAGTTGAAAAAAACGTGAGGAGAAGGCAAGTCCGCCGATAAATGCCCATGATACGCAAGCAAGGACACACAGCATCAGTAAATACCGTATGGTTCATTAGATATGGGCTTTAGTGATTCTGCTTAACAGTCAAACACCCTATTTCCTCTGCCGTCTCCAGCCTGTTCCCTTTCACAAGCTCATCTCTCCAACTCTGCTGGTTCCCAGTTTACCACCCTTTAAACGTGGAGGTCTTCCTCCTCTCTGTTTGACACACACACACACACACACAAGACCCCCTTCCTCTGCTGAATCCACGAGTTTCGAGGGATGATGGGACTACTCAGGAAAAGCAGGCAACATGTAATGAAATTATGTGGAAGAGAAAGATCCATTATAGCAAGTAGATACCCGTAAATCCTGTTAGCAACCAAGAATTTCCATAGAAATTTCCTGATTCTAGATGCCCAGCACTTTTCATATGCTTCCACTTCCTTAACACCATTCCTAAATCTCCGCGTGCCTTCATTTACAAACCTAAAATCCAAATGTAAATTGAGGGTGAAGGTTGGCCTTGGCCTCCTGATCTCTTTGAAGTTGCTGTCTCGTTCATCAGTTCTAGCTCTAAATTATGTAGTTCAGGGTCTACTGGAAAGAGCAGCCTCCAGCTCTTGAGGACTAAGAGCGAAATGTCTCTCAGCTTTACACTTCTCCAGCACCGGTCAATTAAAGATGATCTGTTTTGTGGTTTAGGCGTCAGCTCCCTTTTAATATCTTTTAATTAGTTGCTTTCTTTGTTGCACTTTTATTATTTTGGTCTCTGTACTCCAATAGGTACAGAATGTCTTGTAAATATATGTATTTATTCTGTCAGCCTTGCGCCACTTCCCTTTTACCATCAAAATATTAAAACACAAAAGCTCATCAATTACTCATCAGCAGATCTGTGAATTTACACACAGACAGCTTTCTTGGGAGCAAGTCAGCAAATTAAAAACAACTCCTTCTAAAAACTTTGGCTGAGAATGGATTGTTTCCAGATCCTTTTTTTTTTTTTTCCCCTCAATAAAAAAGGCAGGTCCTGGGGAAAGCTAATAAACAGCCGCTATTGAAAAGCCGATAGCACACCACATTCTGATGCTAGTTGTTTCGGAGTAATTGCAATCTTGTGTTTAGATAGCAGGAGATAGGAAAATGTCACTTTGTCTACATGTCCCGTAAGAATAAATCATCCTGGATACTTCAAGGGGATAAAGTGTCTACCAAGAGCTGATTCAATAGTCGCACTGAGAAGCTTTACATTGCCTGGTAGGTAGTTTAAATTATCATGGGAGGATTATCAAAAGCCTAAAAAAAAAACCCCCAATCCCAACACATTAAAATGAAGAACTCAAATTCTTCTTGTCCAATTGCAGGAAATTCGAGTGTTGAAGAGAAAAAGAAAAGCAGCCCACTGCTCTCCCTGATTTCACAAACTTTTAATTGAGGAAAAGTGGTTTATTCCTAAATGTCCTTTTAGTGTGCTCTTGTCTGAGCAAGTTATTGTTTGTGCTCTTGTTTTTATGGCAACCACTCCAGTATTGACCACTTTAATATTAACCACTTGAGTGTTTTTAGTGATTCCTGAGAACTGTGTGAGTGATAACGTGCCTCCCACACCCGCAGCCCGACGCAGGGATCCTCAGCACGACTGTCAAAGATACACCTTGAAAGGTTTCAGGTTCTGTGATTAAGTATAAATCAATTATTCTGGCTGAATTTTGTTCAATTAATGATGTTAATTGCCTGGCTGGCAGACAAGTTAGAATTTGAAACCGTTTCATAACTGATACTTAAAGATTTTGCAGTTGGAAGTGATTTAACAGTATTGTTGATAACAGATCCGATACAAATCCCTTTCCTGCTGTTTTGTTAGCTCTCCAGCTCCAGGTAGAAGGGCAGTCCTGCTTGGTTAGGGGAAAAAAAAAAAAAGAAGGATAATCTGGTTGAGAATTGTGCTTTGTTTTAAATAATTACCAGATCTGGTGTAGTATTTTCACCTGTATTTTTAATGTTCCAGCTGACAATGTGATATTTTGGTGGGGTTTTTTTGAAGTTACTCAAGTGAGCAGAGATCACTCTGAACCCAGACTAGCAGAATCTAGTAAAAAAGGTGTTACTTTTCTATTGCTGCTGTTCAAGTGCTAAGTGCATATTAAACAGGGAAAGCTGTGGTTATCAGACCGGAGCACTTGATACTCAGTACTCCCACATGGTATGTCTGAAGTGATGTTACTGAAATATACTGCAAGAGACTCTGCTCTTCATCTCCTGAGCCTCCCGCTAGGCCTCTGGTGGAGGATGAGGGAAGTTTACAGGAACTTCCCAAATGGGAAAGGGGGGAAAAAAGTCAGTTAAATTATGTATTTGTGAATCAGCAGCTGAAGAAACATTGTCATGTGAAGGGAATCCCACTACTAATGAAAGAAACGTTTCCACGCCTGCCTGCTTAAGTGAAAGCCTGTGCGACGCTGCAGTCCAGCCACAGCTCCCAAACCACGCGGACCCACGTCGTGTCCGTGCTCTGAGCGCAGGCAGCAGAAGCACGGGGGAGCACAGAGTGGGTGGCATTGGGGGAGCACAGAGTGGGTGGCATTGTCCCAGCGAGCCATGGTCCAGGGTCCCCGTGTTCACCTTCCCCACCTTCCCACCAGAGCCTGCGCTGCAGGTTGCAGGACCTGTACCTGTAGCCACGACAGTGAAGAGAGGTGGAGATCATGGAGCCAAAGCAAACACGTTAGAGAAGTCAGGCAAGTACTTTTGGAGGAGGAAGCTCTGAGCACGCTTTTCAACCCATTGCACGACCTGTTTGGGATCTGGCAAGGCTGTGTTAGTCCTAAGGCCAAAGAAGTAAAATGCAGGTAGAAGACACCAGTGTCTCGTCTCTGTGGCTGCTAAGGAGAGGTAGTGAGAAGACAGCACAAGACAGAACAAAAATTGCCACGACAGCATGCTCATTTTTGAGAAAACACCCATTAGTCAAATTGTTTTCTTTGCTCAAATTTGACAGATCAGTTCAAGCCCACACACATCCTGCAGGATACACACACTCGTGTATCTAGCCTTATTTCCCAAACGGCTCCATCACCACACTAGCAATCACCTACCAAAGGCACCTCATTGCAAGCTGTAGGCCCTCAAGATGAAATAATTCGATATACTTACACCCTTTTTTTTAAATGAATGGAAGATGCTCTTATGTATAGGCTGAAGACACAGTAAGCAGCAGCAGAAGTGGCTAGACTTGTTTTACACTTTCTGGTGATGTCGAGTTGCCCTCTTACAAATCTTTTTGCTGTTCTTCTGGCCTCGACACATTCGGAATGATATTTCAAAGACCACTGATCATACCGTTCAGTAGCTGGAAAGAGAAAGCAGCCATGAATGGAGGTAGGAAGAGAGATAAAAGCAGTCTGTGCCCCAGCCCCAACATTTTCACAGTGCACATGGGCTGGTCGTGCAAACTAGATGCAGAGAGCTACAGAGCTGTTACGATGCAGTCCCACAACCCTAAATCCTGCACATTTAAGGTTGTATCTGATTATGCATTTCTGTATTTTCTGAGTATGTAATTATCTAGCACAGTACGTGCAGGTTACGGAGTAAACCCAGTTGGGAGTGGTGCACCAAGGAGGGGAGGAAAGGTCTGCATGTGGGGGGGTGGGTTTGTCTGTGTTGGGGATTGCAACAGTCGGCGAGTGCAGTGTGGAGGAAAGTCTTACCTGGGAAGAAAGTGAGATAAAATCGTGGCTTTGTGCTGCAAGGGGGTTATTGCCTCCTTGTAGACTACGAGGATCCAGAGCACCTGCTCAGGCATAGTTCCAAGCAGGTTACAGCTGAGGAAACAAAAGTTTCAGGCTTCTCCAAGTTGAGGAGTTAAAGAAATCTAAGTGTCCTTGCTGTAAATGCAAGGTAAATTATTCATTCTCTCCCTCCATCCCCCCCCTTCCCTCCCCCTAGTTCAGTTTTTCTTTTCATGCTTTAATCGTTTTGACACCAAGCTGTACAAAAGTAATTTAAAATTAACATGACTGACACTTGGTAGATAGCAGGACCTAGCGCAGGGCTCCACCTTCTACTGAGGACTGCGGAGAGGGGCTCTGGATTGGCTGCAGGTCCTCAGGCAGCTGATGGGGACCAAGGAAAAACACGGCAAACAATTAATTTGCTAATTTAGTTTTCTGTTTAATTTGAAACCAGAAAATTGTCAAGGCACTCATCAGCCCACGAGCAAGGCTGAGTGGACTTAGGGCAGTGCTGCACTCTTGACAGCAAAGAGGGGACACATTTGATTAGCCAGCAAAGCAATTTCTTCTGCCGGTACCAATGGCACTTAATAGGTTTGATGGAGTGTTTTAGCACTAAAGTTCTGCGGCACTGGGTTTTGTGTCACCTCTCCTCAATCCAGTACATTTTATGCATGTGATAACAGCCTCATGCACCGGGAAAGAGGTAACGAGCACACGGGCATCACAAAACAGCTGTGGAAAGTTGCCACCTTAAGCGCAGAATGTGCCGTAGCCCATCATTAACCCAGTACTGCCAAAGGATGCCTCAGTCAACCGGGATTCTTACAGGGGTAACGCCTGCGTGTGATAAATGATGGAGGGGCATAACAAGCCTGTATCGGGACTAGTATCCTTTGATGGAGAAATAAATACTCTAATTTGATTTCCTCCCTTCAGCTATGAAGGAGAGTATGTAATTTCAGATCTGTGAAGAGCAGGCCCTTTACACTCTGTTTTGGGCCTATTTTTGATGTAGTAAATTGAATTGTATCTATTTATTTCATGCACCCAATTCAGGATTTCACTAGTGGCTCACCAGAGCGAAAAGGTGCGAGTTTATGAGGACTGAGAAATCACCACAGCCCCGAACTTCATCTCAGGCATTTGCAAGGATTTGCTGTCGTGCGTGCGAGTGGGTGTACGAGAAGTTGTGAACACATTAAATCAATTAGTTTGTTACCAGCAGAGGGAGCGTGGGTCAGGGCTGGGTTCAGCGGGGAGTCAGTAGGCTAAAAATGGGACTGTCTCCCAAGGAAGCGTGACAGCACAGCTCTCTAAAAGAACGACTGTTGCAGCATCAGCACAATTTGTTTCCTAAATCCAAATGAACCGAGGGATAGGATCTCCTTTGCAAATCTGGGACCTTGCTTGGCCTTCTTAATTCACAGATTTCCTCTTCCCCTTCTAAATGATGCTCTCTGTAAGTCAAAGTCACTAGATGGTACTGTTGCTGTTTAATATTGACGCCTCTGTGGGCCAGCTATTTGGGAAACTCACATTTCTGCTGAGAGCTGAAGAAGGGCTGTGTAATTTGTCAGGGAGACGCAAGTGGGGAGCCAGGGAGAAGAAGTAGGTCAGATCTGGTTCCTGGGATTCAGCTGTCGGAGGGGAAGCGGAGGGTTGGCAAAGATTTCATCTGAGCAGGTTTGCTTCCAGGTTTGCTGCCCAAAGGGAGAACGGGGTCAGGCCCTCCCGTAAACACTGTGAAACCCAGCTCTTGGTCAGCCTTGCTTGCAGGCAGGTGCTGCTGGAGGTGGCTTGGGCTCAAGAGGAAGGACAAGCCCTCTGCAGCTGCCGTAGGTGGAAGTTGTGCTGCTTACTGACCTCCGTGCACGTGGAGCCAGCCTCCTGGCAGGAGGAAACTACAAGCCAACCTGAGGTAAGCAACTGGTTGCACAAATGCCTTAACTGCTCAGAAATACCCCCAAGCTTTCAAATGACATCATTGCCTGGGTGCCATCCCCGCTAGGAGGTCACCAGCCTCTCCATTGCGGATGGTAACAAACAGGTTATTGTGCTCTGCTCCACAACAAGCCCAGCCCTCCCAACCGCCAAAGAGACTCCTTCCCCGGTCAGGCAGCCCACGGAGAGCTGCCTGCCCTGCCTTCACTCGGGTTTCTATTAGAGGGGAAAGTCAGGCCAATTAAATCAGGCAGCATTGAATCTCTAATTGACATAAATGAGACAGACAGACAGCTGGGAAGGCTGGGGGGGGGGGGGGGGGGGGGGGGAGGGAGGGAGGGAGGGAGGGAGGGAGGGAGGGAGGGAGGGAGGGAGGGAGTGAAGGGGGAGCAGGTGCCCTGGATGAGAAAGAGATGGAAATGCAACCTAATAGTACTGCAGCTTTTCTTATTCTGTATGTTTATATTAGCTAGCAACATCTTGAAAAGTGTCTGAGCTCCTGCTGGAGATAAATCAGTGAAATAAATACAAGTTACAACCATTGTGTAGCTGATCAGGATGTTCCCCAAAACCTCCAAACAAACCCAAAGCAAAAACAACCTCAAAAGGACTTATTTGTGTAGTTAAAAAAAAAAATAATCTGTTTTTTCCCCATGCAGTTTGAACACAAGGCCTCACAGCTGAACAATTACAAAATAATTTTAAATCATATTTGTTTAGTTTTCTACATCTGAGAAACACTTGCCTAGGTGTTTCCCCCTCTCTTTTTCCTTGAACAGACCCTTCAAATAGCAACTTACACAGAAATAAGTTATTTAAATTCATACATTTCAGAAGAATGAGGTAGGAAGGGGAATAACTTACCAAGTGCCATACGGCCGCAGTGGCACTGCGGATGGAACCAGAATTACCAGCCCTTCAGTGGGCGTCCGCCCTGGGAGAGCGTGCTGCCTCACCCAGGGTGGTGTCCTTACGGAAACACAAACTGTTGGCCATTTTCTTGAAACACACTTCTCATGTGGTACAGGGGAACAGAGGGAACCTTGCAGGGTACAAAGCAAGGCAAAAATCCATCCTGAGTGGATGTAGGTAACAAGGAAGGGGGAAAATTCAGTTTTGTTGTGCTGGTAAATCCCCCAGCAGCACAAGAAGTCAGAAACTCTGGATTAGCTCTTGCAAACCAGAATGAAAACAACCTGTATCTTAGTTTTAAATAATGAAGATTTGCATACTGGGGTGCAAGAACACCAGAAATGTTTTTCACTTACATTTCCAGAAACTTTTGTTTCTCTTCCTGAATATTTCAATGCATTTTCCTTCACCATTTTCCCAGCTGGGATAATTTTTGCCAGTACAGACAATTCTTCATGGTATCCATGGGAATTGCCTCCATAATTAGATGTGCACCCAGTACACAGATCAGAGCGTTCAAACCCAGCAGCTGGAACTAGGAGGCGGGTCTGATTAAATCTGCTCTGCCACAAGGAGAAAAGCCAGCTTTAATGAAACATCAGAAGAGCTCCCTACCCCTTCTTTAAACAGAACAGGAAAAGGGACTCCTGTTTTACTTCGTGAGTCGCTGCTCATCATATGCTCACAACTCACTGAACAGAGGGGGTGTGTAGCAGCAAGTGATCTGGGGCCTTGAAATTGGGGATCTGTCTCATTAAAAAGCATCTAATTGCCACCAATGGCATTTATTGCAGCAGGCTCACAGTATGCCTTCAGAATTACAGTAAAGACTGGAAACATTAGCAGTTGCAGACCGTGGTTTTTTTCCTGGATAGTTTAGAATAACCCTTCCTCAAGCCAGTGAGATCAGGGTCAACTCATACGTGCCTCGTAGAGGAAAAACTTCTCCTCTGGGCTTCCTGCCCTGACCAGAAGCGATCATTTGCGTGCATCCACGAAAACACGCGCACAGCCAGCCAGCAACTCTTTCTTTGTTTTCATGGAAAGTAAATTATCTCTGTTACTGCACACTCAGTCTGCATTTAACAGCCTGCTGTACAGAAAAGGGAGCTGGTGAAAGAAGCAGGTGGGTGGACAGAAATTATTAATCCGATATAAGCTTTTTTACCTTTAATTGTTTTTTCCACTTGGCGTCACAAACCCCATGATGACCGGGGGCTTCCCCGCAGGCTGAGGCACTGAGCTGGCCAAGGAAGGCAGGCGGTGGGTATGTCGATGGCACAGCAGAAAAATCATGCTGTAGGCCTGCAGTTCTCTACCTTTTTAAAAAGAAAAAAACGAGCTGGGAGTTGGGGTGGAGAAGACATGTTCAAATTACAAGTAGTTTGGTGGGTGGGAAAAAAAGCGACTTTTAACAAATAATGATTTTCCTACTGCTTATGGCAGCAGAGGACACCGTGGGGATGGGGGATCAAACACGGCTCTAGTCTAGACACAGCTGCAATCCCGCCTGCCTTAGAAGTTCATACAGCACAGGCAGAGGAGAATTTAGCATATCGTTTCCCTAACATGATTAAAATGCAGCTCCCTGTCCTGGGGTACTGACAAATCCTCAAATCTATAGGCATTCAAAAACACGTTACCGTTTCCACTGCCGAAGAAGTAATTCACTTTGCAAATGTGGCAGTGGAGACAAGCGATGCTCACAGATCCCGACTGATGGAGGTTTCTTTAACTGAAGTTTGAACTCAGCCCTCCTTGTAATTCTGTAATTTGAATATCATTTTCACAAACCTTGCAAGAAGCAGATGAATGAGAGGTTCCTGGCTTCGAGTCAAATGCTGCAGTAATTAAATGTTTATAAAACACTTTAAGCATGCAAAGTGCTATTATCATAGACAAGAAACCAATAGACTATGGCAGATTGGAGCCGGATTTTGAGGCGCACCAGCAAACACAGCTCATTTCTCCCACTACATCTCGCTTTTAGAGTTGCTAACAGAGGATTATGGAGACCATTACCAGGTTCCTTTTATTATAACCAGAATTGCTTTCTTTCGTATGAACACGGGTGATTCAAAAGTTTTTCCTTCTGTAATAACTATCCCAGTAGAGGGCCAGCTTACTGTTTATCTTGTGAAGAAACTACCCCTAGGGAAATGAGAAATTGCTGCGATTTCTGCTATCTCGCATAAAACTGAAGAGGATCCACCTGTTACAGGTTTCTAACACCATCTGCTGTTTAAAAATAAGACAGCATTTGAGCTACGCAGCACACAGGAGTTTATACTCGTTTGATAAACCAGAGTGACACCAGCTAATCTAGAAGGTTTCTGTAATTGGCACATTCACTTCTGTTCTTCAAGCCCTGAACATATTCGACTTGATCTTAATTATAAAGTGAATTACTTCTTCCCTAGAAGACCCAGAAACCTCACGAGCAGCAGGTGAAAACCCAGTCCGCACCATAAAACCTTAAAACTTGATCCACAGTCACAGGATCCCATATTTTGAGTATTGAAGCAGGTTTTGAATCAGTGTCATTCCCCTCCAAAGCCTGGCCCAAAGAACCTACGTAACACACAGAAACTGAAAACACAAGAAATTTCATCTGAATATGAGGAAAAACATTTTTCTTAGGAGACAGCCATAGCCCCCATAGGGTATGAGGAACTCCAAGAAAATCATTCTATTAAAAATAAAATATTTACCTTTTGCTGTCTCACGCTGCTGCCTGTATGACAGAATAAATACTCTAACCGAGGATTCTTTTACTCCTTCCTATTGAAAGTGATGCAAACTTTGTCCCAGGAAAAATAATAGAGCCCTGGAGTTCACTGCACATCTAAACCGAAGGCTCAGCACCGATGCTCCTAGGTTTTTTTGCATGTGTTACAAAGCAAGGAGTTAATCATAACAGCAACACGTTTTCTAAAAAAAGATTTTCTCCAGATGGGTCCCTAAGGAGCTCAGCCATTCACTCCGAGACAATGCAGAAGTTTTATCACTGCAAGTTTAGACAAAAATCACCCCAAATTGTAAAGTCTTAACAGCAAAGAGAGGATGCAGCTATGCAACCCTTCTCTAGTCGTATCACGTCAGCCCATTTACAGCATCACCCTCCATATTTAACATTTATAACCCCCTCCACACACATCATTTGAAGAGTCGGTGGCTCCTTTTGTAAGCGATCAGCTTCTTACCCCAGCACTTTACATGCACTTCTTGACAAAAGAGACCTTTTACATGTCAATTTATTTTCAGACAAGCATATCTGAAAGGGAGTTTCTCTCCAGAGTAGAATTAGTATTAATGGCAGGTGTTCCAATGTAACACAAAAGGAGGAAGGCAGCAAGTTAGCTGAGCTTAAGTAGTAAGACAGCTTGATGTTTTAATAACCAGAGGCAAGAAAATGGAGCAGCAGCGGACCTCCAGCTTTCATACATGAATGAAGGTTTTATTCAGAGCCCCCTATGTACTTGCCAAAGAAGACCTTGAAATATTCACATGCTTTTCGTTGCGGTAAAAGAGGGATTAAATTGTTGAATATTACATGAAAGCGCAGTGTCTGCCCCACATACCGTCAAACACACACTTGTAGTCACCGGGGGGGGGGAGTACTTTTCCCCCTGAAGCCTCCACGTCTTGGATAGGCGCAGGCAGGGTGCTACCACGAGGAGGTGGTAGCACCCAGGAGGCCACCAGCTGCGCAATTCACTGTCCACAATGCCTAAAGGACGCAGGGAGAAAGAATCTACATGAACTAAATTCGAAGGTGGGGACTTTGAAGAGGGTCATTTGCATTAAACTGGATGAAAAAGTTAAAAAACAGATTGGTTGCTCAGTGAAGTTACTAAGGGGAAAAAAAGAAAAAAATACCCTTGCTGAGGAAATTACTGGGCCTTTATTTTAAAGGCAGCCTAAAGAATCATGATGGGAATATTTATCAGGCCAAAATACATTTATTTATGCTCCAGTTAATTTGACAGAGGTCAGTACCACATCATTAAGAGGAAGGCACGACTACTTTACACAGTGGGAAGATGGAAAACAGCCTCTCAGCTGGGTCAACCTCTTTTACAACAGAAGAGTTACTTATTTATACCCTCAAATAGGAAAGTTTAACCTTTCCGATACAGAAGCTGTATTATTATAGAGCTGTTCAATATTATTTTCAGGCTCCTTGTCTATGGATTAACATGCTATTTCCGCACAGGTTAATTCTAGGTAGACTCAGCTATTTGAGGCTGGATTCCGGGATTTCTGCTCTCTTGAGCTTTCATACAGACACAGACAAAATCTTAAAGGTCAAGTTGACTAAAACACCTGAAGTACCACAAGTAGTTTTCCTTGTAAAGATTTCCTTATGTATGAAAGTCAGATGCAGTTTTGTCCCTTTTCAAATCAAGACAAAGCTGTACATCCCTTTGTCCCAAGTTAAAGCTGAACGACTCAACTCTTACTGAGAGCAGACTGTTTGGTCTTCTCTAAGACACCAGCTCCCCCCAACAGGCATGAGAGACCCAGCCTGCCACAGGCCCAAGTCTCACCTCAAATAATGCAATTTCAGTTAAGATGACAGCAGCTGGTCCCAGCTGTATTTTGGCAAAGGTTTAATACTGCCAGGACAAAATCAGAAAGTGACCAAGAAGGCCCACCCGACCCATTAACAAACACCTACGGTTCTCATACACAGAAAGATCAACAAGTCCATGTTTATTGAGCACTAGAATTAAAAAAGTAACAGCACTTTGTTGATTTGGAACTAAAAATCAAGACTTATTTTTACTTTTGGAAGGATCACTCAAAACAACTTGGTTAAAAGCACCCCAGAAAGCAAGGTGTAGCCCTTCTTGTTCACCATGTTCTCCAAAGTGATGGAGGTCCCAGAGCCTACAGCTGCACTAAACACAAAGTTCCTCTGACTGAAGACCCCAGCAAGGTGGAGGGGTTTGACACCCCAGGTACTGGGGTTTGATGCTCTGGCTATCATCTCCTGGCCAAGCAGAGCCTGTAGCAACTGTGGGCTGCTTGCCCTGTGCCCACAGCGCCTTGCACCTGCTTGTCCTACGCGTCTTGGAGTGGTCACCAGTTGGCCTCACACCAGCACCATTACAGGGAGGATTGTTTTTCCTGACTGCTATTGGAAAACATTTACAATTTCATACGAACAAGCTAGCTACCATCCAAGCAGAGCAAATGTTTGGTTTAAGACCCATCCTGACAGTCTGTACTGTTGAGAGGTTCACAGTGAGTGGTGATCACCGCCAGCACGTCCAACCCAATCCACTTGTTTGAGGTTTCAGACCTCACCCTTGAAGTGCACCATAGGAAATATTCTGAAAAATTGTTGAGGTGTCTGCTTCAATCCCAACAGCACCCAAAGGGACTGACTCCAGCTCCAGAAAGAAGCTGTTTAAAATTACTGTATTTGTTTCAGGTACCTAAACCTTGCAAACCTTTTTGCTGGCAGGAGAGTTAACTGCGCAGTTGTAGGAAACATAAGTCAGGTTCATCGACACCAACGCAAACACTGTGCCAGAGAAAGCAAAAATTTTTAAGGGAGGTATTTTGCGTGGTGGAGCGTCCCCCTCCCCAGCTATCAGCAAAACATTAAATCCAGCTCTGCTGGGGGTCGGTGGCAATACCAGTGAGAAGACCCAGTGTGCACTGGTGCTGGCCACCTCCTCTCAGCGGCACTGGACACCAGGACAGCACTTGGAATAAATACAGGGAAAAAAAATGTGACTATTTCAGCTTCTCACCGGCTGCTCCAGGGATTGAAACAGGACCTGCCTGGATAAGGGTAGAGGAAGAGAGAGCTGTACATCTCAGAGAAAGTTTTTTATGGAATTCTCCATTTTAGAGTCAACTGGGACTAAGGAAAAGGGAAAAGCAAAAAAGGAGGTCTCCCTTCTCGTTATACGATCAGCCCAAGGTAGCAGAAATTCACATGAGAACCTTTGCTGACTTCAGTTGCGTCCTTGAGCACGTCAGCATTTGCAGTCCTTGTAGCTCTCCTGCTCCTCCCAAGAAACAGCCACCAGTGAACGAGGGAGCTCCAGCAATGCCCTGCAAGTCAGAATAGGTCAGGAATTTATTTCTAGCAGTTTGCCTCCAAGGGTTGGTTTCTATTTGCACTAAAATGTCCTGAGAGTAAGAAATTCCCCTCTGCAGCCCACGTCTTGCCACCTTTCCTGTTGATTACTGCCTTATTCTATAACTGGTTCTAATTACTTCCCACTGCAAGGTGAGGTATTGCACCTGAGAGAAGGTGGCATAATATGCAGCCCTACTCCACTACTGCTGGTTTTCCCATCGCAGGGCCAGATGAAAAAGCTTTGCAGATCTCCCAAAAGGCAGGCAAGAATCATTATCCCCATGTGATGTCGGGAAATGACTGGGGTTGCTTATTCTGCAGCTCAAAGTCAGTCAGTAAAATAACGTCAACTGAATGACACGTTTATTGTACAATCCAGAAAGAAACCCTGAGTTACCAGCTGTAGAACAAAGTTAAATAATTTAAAAAAAAAAAAGGGATGGTTTGTTTCATAGGTTCCTGCTGAAGGAAATGAAAACCAAGAATGGTAAAAGCAGCAGCCAGAGCCAGCCTAAAGCCTCAGCTTTGCCAAGGAGAACATTCCTTTGCCATCGCCACCTGCACAGGTGACACTGCCCAGGGAGCGACAGGGAGGACATGACGATGGGAGGGCAGAGGGGAGGAATGAGCCAAGCCTAGCAGGTACGCTGGACAGCTGATCACCTAAGGGAGTGTTTGGAAAAGCCGTAGTTTATTTTGTTCAGAAAACTGCCGGCCGGGCTGGGGAGCGTAGGAGAGAGGAAGAAACGGGGTCTGAAGAATCACCCTGACGCTCTGCACACACCCGCACAAGAAGTGAAAGGAAGGGCTGGGACGTCCTTGATAAACACGAGCGCTGCTGGCTAGGAGTCTGCAGGGCTGCCTTTGTGCAGGGCATCCAGCGGTTCAAGGGAGGAAAAACCCCAAAGCCTAAACCCCAAACGTGATGCAGTCTTCCAGCTGCAGTGGTGTTGGAGAGGATTGATTCCAAGCAATGATGTAGCTGCAACAAATGTCTGGCCCTACACGGGAAAGGGTGAATCAGAGCTGCTTTTTAGTGCCACTTGACATCAGCTATACATTCTAGTTCTCATATACACAGATGGATGTCTTTAAAAATCGACAATTTACACTTCAAAAAAAGTGTTACAGTGAAGTTCTCTCAGCAAAGATCAGTCCACACGATGAGGAGACAGTCTTTCAGAAACAGGGAGGCACGTGGCCTTTTGGGAACAAGTCCTCGAAGGAGCTCCTGTGCCAGCGCTGCCCGCCCGCTCTCCCGCTCCTCGCCTTCTGCAGGCGTGCAAAGCCCGGTGTGTGCTCGCCCCGTGCCGCACGGCTGCCAACCACCCCAGCCTCACAGCGTGGTGGAAGGAAGCTTCTTCACCCGCCTCTGCGCCAGAATGGAGGATTCAATGGGCTTCAGCTGGGGGCTCGGCTTGGAGCTGTGCAGTGCAGAGTATGTGGCAGCCATCGCCCCCTTGGAAAGAAGGTAGGAGAGAAGTTATTTAGGTGTAGAAGAGGTATTTCAGACTCATGGCTTTACAAGATGAGGGGCCAGAGTAGCCAGACCCACAAACAAAGCCAGAAGCATCTTTCTTTTTTTGTTCAATCTCCCTCCCGTTCTGTTAAAGAACCTCCCTAGGTTTTCCTGCCAAAAAAACCCCCAACTTGTCTAGTATTGCCTCCCCTGGCCCACACCTCTCCAACGTGCCACACTGCTTTGCCCACACCACATCACCCACCCGACCGCTGCTTTCCGAAGAGCCCAAGGTACGTGAGGAACCAGCTGAAGGCTCAGCTCAGACTCTGTACCTTTACAAGCTGAACGTCCTGGTGATTCAGCTGGCTCTGGGGTAAGCTGTCCTTCTGGGTTATCCATGGGTGCTGCAGGACCTGCTTGGCTGTTAGACGCTGGTGAGGATCTACATGAAGCATCTTTGATACCAGATCCTAAGAGCATCATTTGGAAAATGAGCCTTTAGAAGATTTCATACTTTAAATGCAAAAATACCACCTTTCCGCCCCCAAATCAGGATTTAAATTCAGAAGCCAAGTTTAAAGATTTATAGAGATTTATACAATCTCCTTTTGTATTAAATATGCTTTCAGCTGGGGAGGTATAACACAACAGCAAGCCTCTCATGGGTCAAGCATGAGGTTGGTGTTCCATGCAAATATTCACAGCCAGAGCTAAAATGAAGTGGGGAGAGGCACACTCTGCAGGAGATATGCACGGAGTAGAAACTACACTGCTGGTTTTCTCCTTTCTCTTCTGTCCTCCCTCCCCAAGCTGCTTTAATCTTGCCTCACAGCAACTGGCCCGTGCTCGATCCCAACCCTTTATTGTAACGCAATATTAAACTGTACCTTGGCCATGTCAGAAATAGTGTCCCAGTTGCCTCCACTGATGGAGAACTTGCCGCCACCTATCCGGGTCAGGATCTCTTCTGGAGTGTCGCTGGGACCGTTTGCAAAGGGAGTGCAGCTACGGAGAGAAGAAAGAGCATTTGATGGACTGTCCTGTGACCCAGCCAGAGAGCATGCCAGGCAGCAGCGACTGAGGTGATGGCCACTGCCACCGCAGAGCATGTCTCAGAGCAAGGTGGTCATAGCCCTCCTGCTGTTGCCTTCCAGTGAGACAGAGGTGCTTACCCAGCGAGCATCGTATACAGGAGAACTCCAGGCTCCAGATGTCGCAACCCTCATCATAGCCTTGGCGTTTAGTACTGAAGAGAATAGCAAAGGAAAAAAAAATATAGTGTGTTTGGTTCTCACTTCAGCTTGTGAGGAGCAGCCTGACACCTGCGTGCAGTCCATATGCAAAGCTTCTACAGCCCTACTGAACAGCATGGCTTGGACTAAAAGATCAGGATTCAAATCAGATTTGGGTTTTGTGGAACAGAGGAACCCCTCAGGCACATCAAAACACAAGTGAGGAAAGGAGCCATGTTCCAGCGTGGTGACTCTGCATGCATGCTCTGTGGCGTGCTGGCTCTTTTTCTTTCTTCTGCACCAAGGTAACTGAGTGGAAAATCATCCCACCTCACCTCTTGTAACAGGTGAGTTAATTGTGAAGGGAAGCAGTCTAGAAAATCACTGGGCTTGTAAAGCCTCACTACCCTAAGCAGACCCCCTCATAAGGACAGCGCAAGTTGAAGGACTGCATTGTAACTGCACTTGAGATCCCCTATTTATTCGTTACTATGAGCAGTATTTCTGTTGTTATCTCCTCCAGGACCGAGTACGCCAGAGCAGGCTGGAGTCAGGAAGGGGACAGACCCCCTGTGCTGAGTGAGAGCACAGGCTAGGGCAGGGACCTAAGAGCTACCGAAGGGTCTCAGGTCAGTAAGGTGCTTACCTCGGGTGCCACGAAGTTTGCCGTGTAACAAGGAGTCATGAGAAGGCCATTCTCAGCCCTCAGCTGCTTGGCAAAGCCAAAGTCGCAAATGCGAATGCTTTCGGGGTTTCCCGACTCGTCCACGTAAAGGATATTGCTGGGTTTCAAGTCCCTGTGAACCACCTGTGGAGCAAAGAAAGTGCCGGTCTCACCCCCCAGGAAGATAAAGGTCTGAAACTGCATCGGGACACTCAGCCCCTGCCCTGCCCCCACATCTGGCTTGCCCACACAGCAACACCAGCAAGAAATAATAATCCTGACAGGCAAAGTGACTCCCAAAGGAGGGGAGCATCGTGCCATGCCAGACAGCTTCCCAGGAAAACAGACGCAGCCATACTCACCCCTTGGGAATGCAGATACTCCACTGTTTTACAGATCGTGTGCAGGACCGAACTGGCTTCCCTCTCTGAGAAAAATTTCTGTCTGAGGATTTTATCCAGCAGCTCCCCTCCCCTCATCAGCTCGGTCACCAGGTACACATACTTCCCATCATCATACACCTGCCAAAGCAAACACAGGGGGTTAACCAAACGGTGTTTCCAGAGCTTTCCTTCTCTGCTCCTGCCACCAAGAAGCAGACAGAAATCAGCAGTGCAGGGTCTGGGGATGCTTCCCCGCCGCAGAGCGATACCTTCGGCAGGGCCATTGGGCTGCCTGTGCTGGAGCTACCTTCTGCCCCCCCCCCCGACCAGCCTGCCCTTCCTAAACCAAAATACCGGGATGTGATTCAAGTCACACTCACATCTTTCAAGGTGATGATGTTTGGGTGCTGCCCGTATCGCAGGAGGATTTCTATTTCCTCAGAAGGGTCTCGCTTGCTCTTGTCAATAACCTGCAAGAGTGTGGATGAGCATTAGCCATGACGGGGTGGGCAAGGGGCCAGGACCAAGCACACAAGCTGCATGTTGGAGCCCCGCAGGTCCTGTACTGTATCCATTCCCTGTCCCCTGCTCTCTTAGCCAACAAGCTCTAGAAATCTCCTTGTTGCTTCATCAGTCCTGTGTCCCCAAACACCAAAGTTTTATGTCTGGCTTGTTTGTTAAGGCCTGACGTAGCCACAGCAAGCCTTGCACAGGTAGGTGAGACACTGTCCTCCTGCAGAGAGGAGAACGCTGCTTCCCCACCATTCCCAGGTAAGGAAGCTTGTGCAGGTAGATGCACAGCAGCACAGAAACTGTCCGTCTATGGCCCTACACAAGCAGGGAAAGCGATTTCATTCCTGGATGTTATTTTGGTCATTGCGGAGATGAACAGAAATCTAACAGGGGAGTTCAGATGGTAAATCTCAGACCTTGACTGCATATTCCATGTTGGTTGCTTTATGAATGCAGCGTTTACACACTGAGTAGGAGCCGACGCCAATTGCCTCCTTCACCACATAGCCGTCACTGAACTGGACATTCTTGCCGTGCAGCTGCTGCAAGAGGAGAGTGGAGAGCAGATGAGCTGGGAGGGTTCAGGGAAGGGTTTGTGCAATGTGATGAGTTAACTGCAACACAGGGCGAGCTGACAGACTGCTGTCTGCTACATCCCACAGCTTCTCCTCCCGGCTAGGGAGAGGGAGGAGAAGAGAACAAGGCAGATATAGGTCAGTGGGCTAACACTGGCTGCATCTAGCATGGTGCATTTCAGTGGCACCTTTCAACCCACGGGCATTTATGCAGACCTCCCACTAGCATGGGTCTACTTGGGGAGAGAAAAGCAATCAGACTCGCATTGCCCTGCCAACCTTTGCACACGACAATCAACAAAACCGAAAGAACAGGATGCAAAAATTCAAAGCAGCATGACATTGCTTCAGGCTTCCCGTTAGCTCTGCTCCAGATGGTACAGAGGTCCCACGGACCCACTCTGGAGTATTACAACAGCTTCGAACAGTTGTTCCTCTGTCCCCACTTCTTACCTGTACAACCGAATGTAGAGGTGACTGGGCAGCTTTCACCTTGCCGTCCTCCATCAACCCAGTTGCCACGAAACTGAAGCCTCGGAAGAGCTGATGGGCTCCTGCACTAGGGGGGATGCCTGGGGAATCTGCAACAGGAGTTGAGAGGCAACGTGAAGAGGGATGACTAGTCCTGCGGAAGCAGAAGCCTTCCCCTTGCTACCAGGACCTGCAGCTCCTCCTTAGTTTATTTGAGACAAGAGCCACACCACGCAGCACCGAGCTTACCCCTAACACCCCAATATCTAGTGCACGGCCACCTCCCCAGCGCTGCAACCATCTGGAGCTGGCAGAGGGCAACCCTTGCCCCGCTGGCACCGGCAAACCGGTATGAAGCTGTACGGTACCATTTCACATAGGAAACTTTGGCTTCGCGTGAATTATTACAAACCTTTTGGCGTACGGGATGTAAATTCTGTGTCAAAATAAAAGGTGTCATCTGGCTGGCCGACTGCAGGCTTGAAGGGCGGTTTGATTTCCCTGCGGTACAGCTTCTGCAAAACAAAGGCAGCTCAGAAGTGCTCCGGCAGGTCAGCGCTCCCGTAGGCGCTCAGAAGGGTGCAAAGGCTTCCCAGGAATCGGAGGCCAAGAAGAGATTTTGCAAAACTAGAAACAGCTCTGTGGCTTGGCATTTAACTACAGATCAGCAGTCTGAGGGAAGGCTTCTTGGCCGGTGGAGTGCTTCTGAATCAGTTTGTGGAGAAATACTGCAAGCTCTACCATATATTAAACCAAGGGGGGAAAAAAGTGTTCTACATGTAACTTGACCCCACTCCAAAACCAGTATCCATAAAGTATTTACCTTGCCAAGCTCTTCCACCTCTCCTAACTCCTGGGAGGGCTTTGCTGACTCATGCCTCCCCGGGGACAGCCAGAGGAGATGCCCTAGGAGGACACTGGTATCCCAGCTCTCCTGTAAATAGCCTTTTAAAATTGCTTCTTGAAGCAAAAATTTGAAAGAAGCTTCACTAGCACTGCTCGAGGTTCGGTCTAGCAGCTTGCTGGGTGCCTCAAAAGCATTAGAAAACTGATCTTCAAAATCCCTTACCGAGTGAGGGAAAACAGGGAAGAATCAAAATTATATGGTAAAGTAGGGAGGTGGCCAGAAGCAACTGGGAAATGCCAGTTCAGTTATCGCCCTGCTTCTCTGTACAAAACAAGGTATTTCCTTGCCAGAAATGTTTCCCCAGTTCCTTCCCACTTTGTGCAAGACAATCCTGGTTGTGCCAAACCCCAGTTAAAACCTGCACCTTACTGCTGACAGATGAGTAAATTCAGACTTAGGCAAGATCACAGGCAACTCAAGTATGAAACAGTTATTCGCATGACAAATAAGAGTTTCAGTTTTGGGAAGGATTATCAGAACAGATGGAAACAGGGATTGGTAACTCTCCCATAGCTGGTCAAGCATCATGACTGTGCTATTACTGCAGTCAGCAGAACTGTGTTACTGGTGCTGAGCAGTGAAGACGCTTGCTTTTATGTTTCTGACACTCACATTCCAGTCGATGGTGGAGTAGAAAGGATGGCGCTTGATCTCTTCTGCCCCATCTGGTCCAGAACCTGAAAGATGCACCCATGGAGCGCATTGCATTAAACCACCGACAAAGCGAAGGCTACTACCACACACGCCACAGCGCCAGGTATTACGGGAAACCTGGCTGTAATTAAATCAGCCCATTAACCGAGCACAAGTGTGAACATGCCGCTGACCCACGAGGATGTGAGAAGCCCCGATGCAGCATCAGGTGTATTGAGAAACCAAAAAAATGTCTTACCTAATCTGTTGGCTGGATTCCTTTTGAAAAGGGCTCGCAGGAGGCTCTGTGCTTCAGAGCTCAGGAACTGCGGCATGCCCAGCTTTGCTCTGGAGAGGAAGTTAAGCAATGAGTTGCAGGTTTAAAGAAGTCAACCCACAAGCTGACTGCAGCACCTCCACCCCCCCGAAAGTACAATCATCTGTTTGGCATTTACACTGCACCCTTCAAACTAACTGTTGATACAACACCACTTGCCAAACAATGCCATTAAGTTGCGAGAACCCCTGAATTGCAACACACTCGGAGAAAGAGCAGAAGTTTGCCTCCTATACATACATGAAAGAGAAACTCCTCTTACTTGAGGATGAGGGTCATCGTCTCCTTACGATCCTTCCCCTGGAAGGGCAGCGAGCCGGTGAGCATTTCAAACTGGGAGGGAAAGAGAAGATGGGGAGGTCACATCTGAGCAAGTCTGAGGGTTACCCAGATCCCACTGCACCTTCATCTGGGAGCGCGCCAAAGCTAGTGAAAAGCTTGCAAGGGATCAAAAGCCTTGCTCTAAAAAAGATCGCAGACATCATATTTTTACCAGGTTTGCAGCAGGAACACGTTCAAGCCAGCGCCTGCTCCTGCGGGAGCCCTCGGATTCAGCAGCTGCCAGATGGTGGCACCAGATCTGCACAGACACCCCCACCCCAGCGCTGGGGTGGCCGCGGACACCCCCATGCACCCCTCCCCGCACACCCCAGTGCTGACCGGGACAAAAGCCCCAGGAGCTCTGCTTCCTCAAGAAACACGCGCTGCTGGCTGCCTGCCTGGACAGCCTGCTGCAGAGCACCCCCCGGCCACACACCTGCTGGACATGCAGCATCACGCAGGGGTGCTGGAGCAGCTGCTCTGCCGGCTCCCCAGACACGCTGCCTGGCTACGTACCATTAACACCCCGTAGGACCACCAGTCAGCACTGTGCGAGTGGCCCTGGCGATTCACAACTTCTGGCGCCATATATTCCACCGTCCCACAGAAGGAATAGGCTTTCTTCTCGTGGTCTATAGCCTCCTTACTCAAGCCAAAATCTACATAAAAGAAAAACTGTCAGCAGGCACCCACGTGCCCCGAGCAATCACAGTCACGCAGAGCAGAGAGGACTAAGAGAAGCTCCGTATTTCAAGGACCAACCTTGCTTTTGTGGAGCCCCTTACCTGTGAGTTTGATGTGCCCTTCTTCATCCAAGAGGATGCTACAGCATGAATGAAAAAAGCAAGTTTTTACTGCCTGAAATAAGGGCTGGTGAGAACAAGCAGATGCAGCAGAGGCCAAGATGCTCCCAGAATCCAGAGGGGAAAGTTATCTGCCCCTTCCCCCAGTGCTTTAAGCTCCATCACCAAGCCATGAGTGGCACCAGGAGCAGCTCCCTTCTCTCCATGCCCTCAACTTCGCATCGAACATGACCCACGCAGGTTACACCACCATTGATCGCCCACATAACCCAGGTAAGAATAACCAAATCATGCAGCTGCTCCGTGTCTCTGCAGAGGCCCAGAGCCCCTGAAGGCTCTCAATCGCTTAGAGCCTGAGCCCAGAGGCTGCCAAGGACCACTGCTCAGACACGTGGTGCACACATACTGCCTCCGCAGCGCTCCTGGCCGTAACTGCTGACCAGAGGCACCGGAGCCTCATGGACTGGCACCACCACCTTCCATCTGGCTGGCCCCAGGGCAGCATCCAGCTCTGCTTTGTGGCAGAAGGCTGCAGCGTTTGCTGCCTGCAGGCTTGGGACTGAAGGGCTCGGTTCCCCGCCTCGGCTGTGCCACACGTACTTCTCCGGTTTGAGATCCCTGTATATGATTCCCAGGCTGTGCAAATGGTCGAGCCCCAGCGCCAGCTCTGCCAGGTAGAACTTCACATCCTCCTCGGTGAACATGACCTGCAGGAAGGGAGAGGAGGCAGACAGGCGTGGGGGTTACACCACCGGCAGCGGGACCACCTCTGCTGCACCCATACAAGACCTTTCACATCCACGTTGCTCCCTCCTGCCCTTTCACACCTAAGACTCCCAGGCTTCGCCAGCCGTCCTAAAGTATCAATTAAGCAGCAACACCGAAAAAACAAACCAGGTTGCTAAGCAGCAGGCAGGTTTTCAAAAACCTCTTTGTTTATGTTCACTGGGTTATGTTCCCAGTTGTCTTCACCTGGCATAACTTCTCGTTACCCCTCCCACTCCCTGCCCTTGCCCCATCCCAGCGAGGCAACACAACCAGCTGACACCGCAGCAGAACACGGTTCTCGCCTCTTTTCATTCTTAATGTGATGCTCAGCAGAAGCTGCTGTGGAGGCGAGACCTGCCTCCCACGCCGCTGCTGCTCTGCCAGAGCAGAGGGCTCCTGAGCCATCCTCTCCTGTGGCCAGCTCTGGGCTAGCAGCAGCATGGAGGTTGTTTCCACCCCTCTCAAAGACTTTGCAAGGGTCAATCCCTTCTCCAGGCAATTAAGCACAGATGAACTGAGAGCCTCAGCAACCACCGAGATGCCAGAGCGTACCCACCTCTTTGGAAAGCCGAGTGAAAAGGTCACCTCCTCGGAGGAAATCCAAGATGAGATACAGCTTCCCCTCTGTCTGGAATGCTGAAACACAAGCCGGAGCAGGAATCAGAGCCCTCCGCTGAGGGAAGGCTCCATGGTGTTACATTAATCACTTAAATCCCAATGGCTCCAGTTGTGCAGATGCCCTGCATGGTTACTAGGTTAAATGCAGGTAGGGCTAATTATGTGGGGTAAATGAGATAGCCTGTGCCTGATGTTGAAACGGGAGTTCAGCAGCAGCACTCTGGCACTGCAGAAAATCCTCATTTTAAGGGGGCGGGGGGGGGGGGCTGGTTCCCTTTCAGTCAGTGATGCCCTACTGAAAGGGCTCTTTTCCTGAGAGGCACTGGTCACTTTACAGGGAAAGAAGCTGTCCTTGCCTTCCTCAGAGTCAGAGCATCAATCCTGCCAAACTCTGGCTTGACTAGTTAACTCTGCTTTCTCAGTTCCTCCTGATTTAATGTTTTAATCGCAAGGATTTGATGTTTAAACCTCTTCTCCCAGCCTATGCTCTGTCCCCCCCATTCAATAGCTAGAGCAGGCATGGGACCAAAGACCATTGCAGGAAAGGATTTGTGTTAAGGGGACTGTGAAAGCTCCAGAGCAGCACGACCATTGAGGGATGCGGACTGGTCCAGGCCTCTTCTCCATTTCAGAAGTATCTCCGGAAGTCTGTTAGGGACCATGAGAGACTCTCAGCATCCTCTAAGCAGCTTCTGCTGGATGCCTCATGCTCATCTACCTGCTTACGGCAGACATGCCTGCAGTAGCATCTTTCTTTATTGTGCTTAGAAGCAGTCAGTGCCTGTTCGAGCCTGCAGCCCCTCTCCCAGTGTCCCAGCTAGCTCCATACTCACCATAGTGGAGTTTCACCACAAAGGGATGGTTTACATCAGCCAGGATGTCCCTTTCTATCTTTGTCCTTACTCGATCACGCACTGTGGGGAGAGAGGGGAACAGCTCAGACACAGCAAAAGGCACACAGTACCCCGGTGTCAGCCTTGCCAGCCTCAAGCCCTTTAGTACCAGGCAGCTCGAGCCAGATCTTTTCCCACCTCCATCACTGCAACAAGGGGTTTTTACAGGTGGAGAGAAAAGGAAGCTGTTAGGCTGAGATAAGGATACACCCCTCACACCCCCACCCCACCCCCGATCACCCTGGGGCCAGCAGTGACTACTGCGAGTGCTCTTTAAGACAGGGAGGATAAAAGCATCGCAGTACAAGTCTCCTACCTTTCAAGGTTGCCTTCTTGAGCACTTTCATGGCATAGAGGTGGTTGCTGTCTGGCGGTGTTATTTTTCTCACCAAGAAAACCTGAGGCAGAAGAACACCACATTTGCCAAGCACTAAACATTAGCAGCAGGAGTCGGATGCCGCTCAAAGTGGCAAACCTCACGGTAACGCTGCGAAGCAGCTGGCCATGGGACTGGTGAGAAGCACTCCACGTGAAACCCCATGAGGTTTTCAGGAAAGTGCTGTGTGTAGACTCCTCTCACCCCCTATCTCCAGCCACTGCAGCACCTGGGCCTTCATACTGCACTTTCCTCCCCTCCTGTCTTCCACACCTCTTGCTCGCTCCTGCAGTTCCTGTGGGGCTGGGGCTGATGCCTGGGAGCTGTGATTTGAAGCGCTGATGCTTCAATGTACTGCAAAGCCTCCTGGTGACTTGCTGGTTTGACAGCCAGATCAACTCCTCATTATTCAGGTCCCGCATCCTCTTTGGATTTTTACCTCCTTCCCTTCCCTGATGTCCCATTCTACCTGGTTTGAGGCAGCCTCAGAGAGACACGACCTTTCTTCTGCCTAAAGCCACTGCTACATTTGCCCAGAACAGCACGGAGCCCTGTACAAGCCCCCACTGTTAGCACTGATAACTGATTGACATGAAGCTGATTTAATGTGCGAGCAGATGGTCTGTAAGAGACCTGATTATTTACACATTGAAATAGGTAAGAGTTACAGGCTACTTCCTTCCCCCTTCACAGAAGGGAAACCGGACCATAACGGGGGCCAAAACCAGTCCCTGGCACACAGCATCATTTCTGAGAAGAGAGGAACATGCCTGAGTCCTCCGAGTCCTCAATTCAACTGCCAGCCTGGCAGCCAGCTAGAACGCTGCAGGAGGAGGTCCTTCTGCTCTGTGGGACACCGACACTTACGAGCAGGATCCCACTCCTACCCTCCTGATCATCGGGAAAAAGGATTACAGGGAGCTCTGGACATACAGGCTGGCCCTTAGCAGAAGGCATCACTATGGTTGCCTTTCAGGTTAGAAGCAACCATTTGCTAAGTGGGCTCATCAGTCAGATTCTCACAATCTGGAGGGAACAAGGAAAGCGGTTTCGTTGGGGACAGTCCCTTTTGTCACCATTTATCTGGCATGACACATAGGAAGAAGTGAACTCACCTTGCCGAAGGAGCCCTGTCCCAGCACCTTCAGGAGCTCAAACTGTGAAGGATCTGCCTTCTCGGAGCCTTCCTTCACATGGTGCGTGATGTTGATTTCTTTCACAACACCTTCGCCCTGAAAAAGAGGGGACACGGCTGACTGGGAATACACTCCTGAGCAAGAGAAAGCAAACCTTATTGGATTAAGGAACCAGGATTGCAGTTAAAGCCTCACAGGAACCACATCTGAGAGAAGCATAAAAGTTGGTGCTTGTCACAGGTATCTCCTGGCTTCAACATCTGGAATAAATAAGACATCGACAGCTCACAGCAGGCAGCCTTGGTGCAGATCCTGCGCTCTCCCCAAAGGCTCCGATCCTTGCACCACAGGTGTTGCACTTCTTTGAACTGCATTTCAGAAGAGCGCTTGAAAAGCACCTTCCTTTTTAAGGCACTCGTAGCAAAAACAGGAGTGTTTATGCCACTAAAAATCCCACAACACAAAAATACAGCACTGTTGTCAAAACACGGCCAGGGCTCGCAAAAATCAGACATGTTGGAGCCCATCTGCTCAGCAATCTGAGCAACTCTGCAACATAAGTCTTAGTGCATCTTCAGCACATACAGATGATGCTTTAACAGACTTGAGCCTTCAAGAAGATTGAGGGGAAGCCAAGGTCTCTGGCACATGTTTTGTTTAAAACACATTCTTTTATTTAAAAAAAAAAAATCAAGAAGAAAAAGAGATTTAATCAGCAGTATCTACAATAAATTGAGCAACGAAGCTAGGCCAGTGTACGAGAACAGCCACAGACCCTGGGGTGATGCTGAAACACCTCCTTTCCCCAGCAAACCCTGTCCATGCCCAGGGCTTAGCCCAACAGAAACCCCTTGTGCTGCTTTCTGTTTGCATCCCCAAAATAAAGACTTTTTATACTGCTCGTCTTCCAGCTGTGCCTTTCCCTCTACTTCTCGTCATCATACCTAGGCAGTACATCAGCACTCAGGTTTCCTCCGAGACCGAGCTGCTGGCGCCCCTCTCCCACCCGACCATAGGGAGAGCCCACAGGGCAGGCTGGATCGACTGCCCACTTCTACAGACACGGATCTTACTCCGGCCAGAACCCCCTCGCAGCTGCACGCCTTGTCAGGACAAGTCCAGGCTTCTTGGCACTTCAGTCTCACGCTATCCAGTGTTAGAGGCAGTCTGCTTGCTATTTGGACCTGCAGGCCAGCAATTAAGTTCCAAGGGGCATTAAATTCTGTTGCTCTCTGACCCTAGGGCAGATGTGGCCATCAGAAAACTGGAACTGCTATTTCATTTCTCCCCTTGCAGAGCCGGGGCGGGGTGGGGGGTGGGGGGAGGGAAAGCTACGCTTTGTTTTCTGAAACTACTCAGATACTTGGTCTGGAACTCACCTAATCGAAGTAGCTTTTAAAAACAACAGGAACCAGGTTTGAGGCTCTGCCTCCACTCTGCACCCCAGCCCACTCCCCACCCTCCCAGCACCTTCTTGGGGAGGGCAGCCTGGCCAAGTGCCCGCGGATGTGGTTGCCTACCTGCAGCGAGCAGCCTGCCCTCCCCGCTCTCACGCTCGGCTTTTCTCTAGATTAGGAGGGAGCTTTGTTTCCATGTCAGTAGCTTTGCTCTCTCCAGATCCTCCATCACGCAGACACAGCCCTAGCAGGGAAGCCCACGCTTGCAGCACGCACAGCCCCAGCACGGGGAGAGGGCAGGGGGGCAGGAGCTCCCTGTGTTATCCTGCCTTTTGCTGGTCTCGGTGATCACAGACAAGAAAGATCTTATAATCCCCGTATCAAAAAGTTTTCATGTTCCACATGATCTCCCAGCTTAAATCAGCCACCTTACACTTCTGGTTTCGTTGGGAGCTTAGCCTGTGGCGCACAGCTGTGGGTTAGGAACAGCCTCCCTCTTCTAGCCAAGAGCCTGAGCAGGAGTCAGCCAAGAGGTCTCCTCCTGATAGTCCTTCCACCTTGTCCAGCTCTCCAGGGAGTAACCCCACAGCAGGGAGCGACCTGGGGATGGGACCAGTGGAAGTTGTATGTTCTTTCCCTCCCCCGCATCTTCATGAAAACACGAGAAAGAAATTGGGTCTACACAGCATCAGCACTTGTACAACCACGCACGTTTCACCCTGTAGCATCACACACCTATGCAGAGAGGGACATTTAAAATGAACTCCTGTATCCACCTCCAAGGCACCTGGACCCAGTCTCCTACCACAGCAATTCAGGAGCTGCGGAGCGATGTGTGTTCACAGCTGTGGGAATTCTATGCCTTAGCCAACAGCAAGACACAGTGTGTGTTTAACTGCAAGTCGTTTCAGCAGCCCAAGCGGCATCTGAAGGCAGGCAGGGATTCGCATGCGCCGCCTGCCAGCCAGCCTGCATCGCAAACACTCATACACACCAGCTAGACCAAAAGTGGCATCAGCAGAGACACTGTTGACAGCTTTCTGAGAAAAGCTTTGAGATGCCATTTGGTGTCTTGCTGACACAAGGGAGCTTTCCTCCCATGGACTCATCCAGTAACTTGCAATTCAACCATGAGGACTCTGGCGAGCAGCTCCTACAGCCTGTTGAGCAGCACACCAGAACACATCTCCAGCACAAAGCACCTGCGTGCTGCCCAGCTGCAGCACAAAGCAGCTTTGCTTGCATCAAGATACGTTTCTTCCAATAGCACCATTAAGCAAACTAACTCAGAAGGCAGAAAAAGCAAAGCAAACCAGACTGCTCCGAATATCCATCTAAAGCATCTAGATGAGCAACCAGTGAGACCAAGAGAGGCAAAGCGGCAGTACTGACCGGGCTGGAGAGCTGGCTGGGGGCAGGCAGCTGCAGGCTGCAGGGCTTGGCTCGATGCTTCCTCTGCAGCCAGAGTGCAAGGAACGCACAGATGCGAGGAAGTTTAGGGTCCCTCTCCATTCTCCCATCCCGATCAACATCGCACAGCCCCTGTAATCGCCACCCCTGTGAGCTGCCGGGGGAGCTCGGCCAGCTCCTGGGGATCAGGGAGGCTCCCGCAGCGCTGCATGGACACCCCACGCTCGAGGTTGCAGGATGGAGGAGATACAGGTGGTTACAGCCCAGCTGCATATGCGCAGTGGAGACAAGCGACTCGGTCACACGGAGCAGGTTCACGCTCCCACTCCCCAGCAACAGCGCTTGTGGTTGGGCCTTTTTTTTTTTTTCAGTTTTGCTTTAAAAAAAAAAAAAACAAACACAACAAAAAACCCCCTCACAGCTCATCGTTCCCATTTTCACATTTGGATTCCCCAGTTCAGACAAGATGCTGGCAGAGAACATACATGGTCTAGTTAAAGTGATTTCCATCAAATACTGCATGAATCTCATGTCAGGCCGTGAGCTTTGGGGGCGTTTCCACAATGAGGGAATATTTTGGAAGCCACTTACTAAAAAGGAAGAGAAAAACTCATGAGCCCCCATACAGAAGTCTGACAGCACCTCGGAAAACTGCACATCTCTTTGCTCTCACACTGGCACAGGGATGATGGCTCACCCATGATGGCATTCAGGGTGCATCGATCCCATGGGCAAATTCTCTGGCATCACGAGGATTTGCATCTAGTCTGTTGCTTGCTTTATGCTGCACAAGAGCCCTTGTCCTGCACACTGGAGCTACCTATGAGCCACCCTGAGAAGTTCCATGCGAGGTATTTTTATGGGCATTTCTGATGCAGACAGTTTCTGGACCCACTGCTGCCTGGATTTATGGGCAGGACAGAGAAAAGGTATTTTGAGCGCTTGTTCTGCCTTCTTCCCCTGCCAAGCCTGCCCCCCTTGACCCTTCCTTTGGGTCAGGACAGATGTGTTCTCTGCAGCAAGACCCCAGAGAGTGCAGGTAAGAAAGAAACCCCTTGAAATGAGTAAAAAGACACCCACGCACCTTTGCAATTAGAACTAACCCCGTCTCAGTGCTGATTTCTGAATTTCTCCCGAGAGTGCAGAGCATGAAAAGAGAATCTTGGTTTGGACCCAGAGAGGCTACTTATGACTATCTTGTCTCCTCCACCCCCATAATGTGCTCTTTGAGAACCAATAACGAAAGAAACAAATGACTTAATATCAGCGAGACAGCTGGTCCCAGCTCCGCAGAGGGAACCTCAATAGCTGATGAGGTCCAGAGCTGGAGCAGCACGGAACGGCACCGTGCAGCCACTGGGCACAAGTCTCCGGGAAAGTCGGCTCATACTGACACCTCCTTCATTCTGCCACAGTCCCCGTGAAACAGAAACCCTGTCCGCAATGTGCCGCCCAAAGATGAGCATCACTGCTTCCAAGGAAGCGTTGCCTTGCTCAGTGAAGCTGTGCAGGAGATGCAGCCAGCCAGCTCTCTGTGCGTGGGCCCGGCAAGATCTGATAAATCTTGTCCAGACCGACACAATTTTGCATGTTGTGTTATCAGGCACTCGGCGCGGGGAGAGGAGCCTCAGAAAAGCAATCAAAAACCCCCACGGTATGTCCACGCACCTAAAACGCTGGAGCGCCCGCCCCAGCAAGCTGACAAGATCAGAAAGCCACAGCAGACATAAATGACAGCACGGAAAGGGGTTTGGTGTGGGGAGGAAGGAGGAGGAGGATGAAGTCAAGTCCAGGATGTCATGTGAACAAGTGAGTAATAGCTGCTTTCTGCATTAGCAGTCCCACCTAGCTGAGCCAGGCTGCCGGGGCGTGCTGCGAGGAAGGGTTTGCTTCTCAGAGAGGTCCCTGCGGGCTCTGCTCACACCCTCGCATACGTGGGACGACCTGTCGTGGGACAAAGTGTAACTCAAATGCACGCGTCCCCCCCAGGTGCACATCTGCGTCTCTTACCTTGTCTGCTGAGTCCACGAGCTCTTTCTCTATCCAAGTGATGTCTGATTTGGCCTGTGGGACAATAAATAAGTGTCAGCACAGAGGGGCTGTTATACTCTGCTAAAGTTTTCCCAATGAACTTGTTTAGCAAGACCAGGAGAGCTGGTTACAGTCACTGGTGGTGCCCCCCCAGACATCTCTCCTCGGGACACGATTCTGAGCTGCGTTGGTGGCTCCAGCTGCTGTTAAAGGCTTTGATACACTCTGACGGGCGGTGGAGAGGGACACGGCGCCGGCACTCGGTGACGTGTATTCCCCAAGAATCACAGCACCACCACCAAGGAGAGAGAATTAATTTCTGGTAGGTTGATTAATGTTGAGATCAGATTTTACTCTCAGCTGGACAAAGTCCAAAAGCATCTGTTCCAGCAGCGGTGTGCTGGGTCTGCAGGGAAGTCAGGCACCCCCGGCAAGGAGAGGGCCTCTCTCCAGGGGCACGATCCCCGTTTCTAAAGCAACCAGGAGGAACATATTCAAATGCCAAAACTCACCACATCCCTCGAGGGCAGGGCAAGGCCAGCCCAGCTGCTCTGACAGGTCCCTGAGCAGCATTAGAAATGTCAGTTTACGCTGCCTCTGGGGCCAGATGCAATTCTGTGAACCCTTATATAGGGAGAGATGCAGAAGCATTTAAAGGGAGCTCAGAAAAGTGCTGCTCAGCTAGGATACAGCTCCTTCTCCCCCAGAACCTCAGGCTTAAGGGAAGAAGTAAGTTTTTGCAAGGTCAGCAAGTTTTTCCAAGGTCAGCCCCCAAGCCTGCTGTATGTCAGTGAACGTACACAGATTTGCTATCACATCTAGGTACTCTTCCACCTGTGTTTTAGATAATGACCTAAGTTTGAATAGAAAAATCACACACACCCCCCCCAAAAAAAAAATCAAATCAGATTTGAAACATTTCCTCCGAGAGGTTCAAATCTTTGGCTGTGACAAAACTCATGCGACTGTAGACAGAAGGGATCTCAAGAGAGACTCAGGCTGTGACTTCTCTGGTGTCTTTTCAAGCAGTTTATCAGCACGACGGAGCCTGTGGCACTGGCAGGGCTCTTCGGTGCCAGCAATGTCGACGAGGTGGGAACAGCATGAGGCAGAGCGACCTGAAAACGGGACGGGAGCTCCGGGGAGGTAAGAGAAGAAAAAGCAAGCCTTGAGGGAAAGGAGGAGTTGCATAAAGCCAGCGAGATCAGAGTTAAGAACTAACTGATTTTTAGCTCCGGAAGGACTGAATCAGATCGGAGGGGGCCCGTGCAGTCACCTCTTCCCCTTCCTCCCCCCCGTCGCTTTGTCCCTGCAGAGCAGCCAAGGTCTCTTTGGGTCTGGGAGAAGGTGGCTGTCCCGCCGCCGCCGTGGGAAGCGATGCCTGGGGCAGCTGGCTGGCACACCCACCAAAGCTACAACTAAACCCCTTCCCCAGCACCCAAAAGTGATGATGGAAACCTCAGCGGTTGCCCCCCTACCCGCCCCGCTGGGGATCACACCCACCCGCAGGGAAAGCAGCTTCCTCATGGCTCCTCCACTGCACCAAGCCCTGCCTTGGATGGGGACGGACTGAATTTGCTCCCACAAGCACGGGTCTCTCTGCCGGTCCACCCTCCCAGCACAAGACACTGCTCCTGTGAGCTACCAGCCATCTTCTGGCACCCACAGCCTCACGGGAGGCCATTTTACACCGGTTCCTGCACCGCTGGGAAATTATATTTGCTGTTCCTGGAAAATAAAAGGTCAGGTCTGAGCCCAGGAGGTCCCTCAAGTCAGAGGAGGAGAGAACTTCAGAACTTCCCAGTTGCCTGAGACCTGCACAGATGGCTTAGTCATCCTAGGTCAGGGGCTGGGGACATACATACAGGGTGGGTTTTTTTCCAACATGAAGTTCAAAATACAAGTCCTCCTGCATACTTTCCCCCTTTTTGAGGAAGGATTTTACAAGCCAGAAGCCAAGAGACAGGTTTGTTTTTGCTCGCGTTTTGTCACTTTGCTGGTTGAGACCGTCACATCTAAATGCAAGGGGGAAAAAAAAAACCCTGCAAGAGCTTGAAACAGATTACGCTTTTGGCATTTCGCTTCCTATTCATCAACAACTAACCAGAAGCTGTTTTAATTTCTGTTGCTTCAACACATGCTCTGGTCCCAAAACACTCCCAAATTCTGGCAGCACCTAGGAAAGACACTTCTTAGAAAGCAGTTTTACCATCAGAAATGCCTTTTCCAAAAGAGAAGTCATTAATTAAAACTGGCTAAGGTCTGGCTCTCTAAGGTCAGGCGATGCACCAGCTTCTTGCGTCCTGCAGAAGAGACAGAGCACAGCGCTGTATGCAGAGCAGATATTTTATCAGCTAGACACTTGCCTCCTGGATCCTTGGCTTGCTGCGAAAGAGGAGCCTCAGCATCTCCAAAGCTTTGGGCTGCTATTCTCCCATACTTTGCAAGCTGGCTTCTGAACTTAGAGCTCTCTGCAGCACCCAGACCAGCACGAGAACCCCAAGTGTAGTAGTTACGTCACCGGGATGTATTTTAGGAGTTTTCGCTGAAAGGAAACTGCGGTTTTGTATGTGGAAATTGCATTGTGTGGCGATGGCTGCACAATACCAGCAGCCAAATGAAAACACTGGATGGCTTTACGGGTGCTTAGGCATGGCTCTTTCCATCAGCAAATCTCAGCAGGCTTTTCAAGAGGATCAGTATAGTCCCCCATGTCACAGAAAGAGCAATTTCAGTCACTACACGCGGCAGCAACCAGCAATTGAGAGTCTGCGCCGCTTTCTTCTCCAAAGTTACACCGCCCTTGCTCTGAGCAGCACAAATGCTGTCCCTGTAGGATCAGCTGGATTGCAGCTCCCCAGGGAAGGGGCCGGGAGGAGGCAGCTTCTGCATCCTTCCCTGCTTTGTCCCTGCCCCACACCAGTCACCGCTTGGTCATCTGCTGCATCAGGTCTTTGGGGTGCTGCTGCCGGGCCCCACGCGAGGGTTGCACAACACTGCCCGCTGGCTCCAGCTCAGCTCCTGCACTGTGACGCTGCCCCGTGCCCTGCTCCTACGCACCAAGGGATGCCTTAACGGGGCCGGGCTGGGAAGGAGATGGGAACCGGCCAAGTCAGGCAGTGCAGCCACAGGGAGCGGAGCAGAAAGAAGGACGTGAGCCCTATGGTTCTGAATCAGTTCTCTCCCAGTTTCTGTGTTTGCAAGGAGAAGAGAGCCATGTGCTTACTTCCCAGTTCCCCTCAAGAGGCCATCTGCGTTTCATCTATGCAAAACAGATGCCCTAGATGGTTTCAAAAGTTACCGGCTGTTTCACCAGTGTCGCTGCAAGGTCATTTGCTGTTCTGCAGAATCCCTTTAGCTGCCCCTACTCTGTATCTTCAAAGAGTCACAGTTCCTGCCAAACTTCTTGCCAGACCAATGCAACTTCTGCCACTGTTAAGCTGCTTAGTGCTGCCCTGGACCGCAGCATTAGCACTGTGCCAGGCTGCAGCTGTGTCGACACAGAGCATCCCCATTGCTCTTTCCCACTCCTAGAGCCCATTTGCCGGCAGGGATCGCTCCCCCCTCAGTGGTAGGAGGCACGAGGCAGCTCGAAACAGTTCTGCGCAGAGAAACACAGAAGCTGGAGCTTGTGCTTGGGCAGCTACAGCTCGTGCAAGGAAAGCAGCTGCAGGAGGCAGGCATGCTTCGGCATGAGACAGCATGATGCAGTGCCCCGGTCTGTGGTCTGGCCACTTTTCTGAGAAGTTTTCTGACCTGTGTGTTAACATGGACACCCAGAATTGCATCCTCACCCTGTCTCGCCTTGCCGGGGGCCTGGCTCAGCCTACCTGCCCCTTTTGACCCCTAGAAACACTGCTTTGAATTCCTGAGGCTCTTCCCAAGGAAAACAGCCACCCTGAAGCCCCTCTGCTAAACCCAGAGACCACAAACCAGCCTTGGGCAGAAGCAGAAGCCATCAGCTCTTTGCTTTCAGATGCAGTTAATGGCCACAGAGGCAAAGGCTGCTGCAAGAGTGCAAACCCTTTTTTGCTTTGCTGTCTCTGCTCCCTAGAAAAGTGACTGGAACCAACCAAGCGGGTGACAATCCCAATATAAGGTGATAAATCTAAAGCAAGAAGCACAAGTCAAAGGGAACTGCGCTGCAGGCAGCTGCGTGTCAATAGGCTGGTTCTGAGTCTAAGGGCTGAGGCGAGGGAAGAGCCTTCCTCCATCATGCTTCCAAATCATCCCAGGTGAGTTTGATGCTTTTAGGGCAGAATTAAGTCACTACTAGGCATTATTCCGTATTTTTGAAAAGCAAAAGGATGGTGACAACAGTGGGTTTGCCAGTTCTGTTCTTCCGTTCCTATACCCCTGGGTCCTGGAGAAGTGAGATGATGCTGTCTGAGCAGCAGTGGGCCAGACGCTGGCACTGAAGTGCCAAGACCCGTTTGTAAACTCTGCGTGAACCTGCTGTCATTGGCACATCAGTCCTAGGAAAGACGATTCCCAAATCCATCAGTGCCAGACACAACCGGTTCCCTGTGCAGGGGTTAAAGATGCTGTAATCCAATTCTGTGCCAGCAGGCAGGACTGTTGGGACTAAGCTCCAGCAAGCCCCAAGGTCAGCTCCACAAAACAGGACATTTGCCAGCCCTATAGATTTAAACCAGAATAGCTAGGGAGTGCCTCTGCCTCCTGCTGGGATCCAGTTACATCCCACGGAGCACTGGAACAGCACCCGGGAGGGAAGGATCAGGGTTTCATAAACAGGAAGGCGATGGTGTGAAGAACTGCTGCCTGAAGAGAGACAGCTGCTGGCACGTCAACACGCTCCAGCAGTGGGACCGGTGCCCCCACGCTGCCCAAAGGGCTGTCCCCACAGATGTACAGCTGCTGGCCAGAAAACACTGGATGGAGAAGACCTCTGACCGCACGGCTCGTGCAGATCCTCCCAGTGCAGACCGCTCCTGGGTACCAGCCTCAGGAGCTTCACACTCCTGAACTTTTGCATGAAGTTATTTTATGCAACTCACTCCAGGGCAGTAACAGCCCTGCAGAGCAGCAACTCCCGCTCCGGAGGGAGCTTGACATAAATGGGAAGCAAGAAATGCTGCAGCTTTGCAGAGGAAGCGAGTCTGGAGTCTGATTTTTGCTTAGAGCAGAGCGGCAAAGGCTGCTCTGTCTGGAACTTTTTTTTTTTTTTTTTTTTTTTAGAGTGGTGGTTCTCAAAAAGGGGAACAAACAAAGCGCAGAAACCTCGGCAGCCACTGCCTCCCCTCCTGCAAGGGCCTTATTTGGGCAAGCCTGGTGGCTGGTCTCATTTGCAACCAAAGAATTGACCAGAACCACGCGTACTTTTGCCTGCACTGCTTTGGTGGACCACCTCCAGTGCTCCCGGGAGCCCCCCGTCCTAGCCCCAGCCTGAGGAGTCCTGTGGGATGCTCGTCCCTGAGTGGCACCGCTCTGCCCCGAGCAGAGACATCTCACAGCCCTGCAAAGTGAAGGGCTTCGGCTTGTGGTACCTGGGTCTGAATGGAGCCACTGGCCAGCACGGAGGATGGGCTGGACCAGTTCAGAGAGGTGGGATGGAGAGAGGGGAGCTGTGCCGCCAGGCAGAGCCATTTTGACACGAGAGGAAGTGCTGCCCACAGCAACGAGATGGTCGTATCAGCAGCTGCAGATGTTAACTCGGTTTTTTGCCATCCACCGACTTCCAGGAAAGCAAGGCGACACAAACTACCCCCACAGGAAACCTGCCCTCTAAGCAATGCCTCTCAAGAAGCCTGCAACTGCTCCGGGACCTCTCAGGAGCTGAGCAATGTCACCACAGACCTGTGCCGCACACACACCCTACACGTGGCACAGTCACCGCGCCAGCCCACCGCCACTGCTGGGGCTTTACTGGGAGGGGAGAGCAAGAGCTAGGTCAGTCAGGTACTGACCTACAGGTGCTGCTACTCCCTGTTTACTCAGGAAAGGAGTTGTTTCCTGGCCTGCAACTCACTACTGCCCAGAAGAGAAGTTGAAAACAGAAGTCCAGCCAAGCAGAACATTTGGCGAGATCATACCAATTTCATTCAATTGCCGAAGTTCAAAAAACACACGTGGGAGAATGTAAGAGTTTCACTTTATCTAATTCAGCAGGCACTGCAGTATCAAGGTTGGATTCAACAACTAAGCACCAAAGCAACCTCTCTCGTGCTTACACATACCACACACACAATTAAGAAAAAAATACTAATTTGAAACCTCAAGCAGATTTAAAAATCTCTCCACCCAAGAGGAGTTCTCCCACACACGTTCCATCGGGTTTAATCCCAGCCCGTGCTCCCTGGGCCATCCAGCTCCCATAGCCCCACCGCCGCTCTCCCTCCCAGGGATGAAACCTTGTGGGCTCTGCTTTTCCCACTCCAGCATCATCCCAAACATCACCAATCCAGCACCACTGCAGGGATGCCTGCTCAAATCAAGGTCTGACCACCATTCCATTGCATTCCATACCACAGGGTTACTTTTGCTTAGTAGGTGCATGCCCCCATCTGCCAAAAGCCAGGGAGAAAAGATGTGAGACCTCTCACTTGAGCTCCTCAGCCACTTCCAACCACACTCAGAGCAGGAAAAGCTGCGGAAGAATTCAGTCCTGGGGGTTTTATAAAAACAGGCAGCAGACAGAGGGAAGAGGTGTGCCTATGCCTCTATGAGACATCAGAGAATCAGCAACAGCTTTTGCAGGAGGAGGGAGAAACAGGACAGCGTAAATGCTCGGGGCCACAGACAGCGCTTGAAAGAAGAGGGAGATTCCTAGAGCAATCCAAGAGGATCTGCAGGGAAAGAGACGGCTTCGTTAGTCCTTTAAACTAAACTCACGCTGAACAAGGGCATTTGCTGTTTTGACAGACAAAAGCCTGGGGAGGCAGCCGACGGGGGGGGGGGGGGGCGGGGGGGGGGGGAGGGGAGGAGCAGGGCCCACCGTGGGGTGCCTTTGAAGATGGAAGTCTTGGACAAAGTCACTTTTACAGCTAAGGAGCACCGGAGACTTTGGCAACTGGAACTTAGCAATTAGATAAGGACGGGGGCGGATTCCTGGCAGGAGCTTTGCTGCCAGAGGTCTGCACGAAGGGATTACTGAGAGGGAACAGTGCTGCCGTGGGGGAGAGGCATGTTTCACCCCACGCCATCTCCAAGGACTGTTTTATTGGTCTCTTAAAAAAATGGAACAAACCAAAAAACGAGGGATGGAGAAGAAACTCAGGTCACGTAGGCAGAGCTCTGCACAGCAAAGGTGCTGGTAATGCCAGCGTCGAGAAATCCTGTTCACCGCCACCTTCATGCACAAATTCTGACAGAGCCAAGGCAGCTGGGAGAAGTGAATGTCCAACTCCATCATGGCATGGGTAACACCGGGAACCTCCCCACAATGGGCTTAAAACAAAAGCCTTTGAACCTGAGCACCCTAGAAGCACTGGGACATCTTTCTCCGGGTGATTCCTCTCCACTCAGAGAGGCAGCCAAATGCTCAGTGTAAAATGAATTTGGTGACCCTTGGGAAGGGCTCTGCTGCCGCTCCGAGCAGTCATCTGGGCTCCTCACAACAGGGGTTACAAGCAAATCCCTAAAAAGGGACAATTCAGACCAAGACAGTGCAGATTTACCCTGTTTGATGTTTAGATAGAGCAGTTCCACCCTTATTTCTTTTCATGGGCCCCTTCCCTCACCGGCAAGTTCACGTCTCTTGTATGGCACAAGGTGACGCACATCGTCCTCCGTGGAGGTGGACGGAGCTGTCACAGGGAGGATGCAAAATCCCGGGGGCCACAAATGGACACAGCACGCTCTGGCAGCGAGGAGGGGAGCAGCAGCAACAGAGCACAGGGCTTCCCAGCAGAGCGTGGGGGGGACAGCGGTGACAGGGACCGGTGTCTGCAGCCGTGGGACAGGCTGTGTCACCCCAAAGGGCTGAGCCCAGGGCCCCCTGCCAGGCTGGCTGCCCGGCCACCGCTCCCCCTTGAGCGCACTCCAGCAGGTGGCACTCGGAGCATCTTCAACGTCCAAAACGTGTTTCTGTTCTGAAACAGGAGGGTGAGGGCCAAAAGGACCCATTTCATAAACACCCATTGTATAAACTCCTCTGTGGGCAGAGTCTCTAGGAGCTGATGAAGGGCTGAGATGTTTTCACAGAAAAAGCCTGAGGCTGAAGAAGAGAGAAGGCAGAAATGGCCTCACACAGCAGAGCTCCCATGGCAAGGCAAGTCCTTCTGCTTCACAACATCGTTTTTGATCTGCTCCGTTGTTAACAGACTCATTTGACCCGGAGCACCAAAATATCTGCTTTATGCCAGAGAGCTCAGGTCCCTTTTGGGATGCAGAGAGCTGAGAGGTGAAGGCACAGGCATCCCCTTGCACTCCCCAGTCTCCTCCCTGCTCCTGGCTCTCTCCAGGGGCATTTTGGCACCAGATCCTGAAAGTTTCTTTAAAAAAAAAAAAAAAAAAAAAAAAAGTAAAATCTCCCCACCCTTTCCAGGCACTACAAGCCACAGCGGGCCAGGATCAGCTGACAATGAGCAATTTGGGCTAAAGATACAAGCTCAGACAAAAGATATTCCCAAACCCCACTGAGGCTTTGGTAGCTCTCCTGCCCTGCTGCAGCCTGCCGTGGAGCTGCGAGAGAAGCGTGCACAGCCAGCAGGACTTTGCACCCACTGAAATGAGATGCTGGAGAAGAAAAGACCTTTAACTGCCAGGAGATAAGGAACTAAATTATGCAGCTTCTACAGAACAAATTAGTCTCCATTTAGAAAGTGCAAAGGATACAGCCTCCCCTTCCCGCAGCCCTGCACACGTTTCCCAGCAAGGAGGAAAGGTCTGCTCTCAGAAAATCCAGATCAGCTCATGCTTTGATGATGGTAAAACCAGGAGACCCCATCCCAGGCTTTTCTAAATGAAGACTATTACTTTTAGGAACCAGCACTAAAGCACTATCCTCCATCCAGGCACGACACAGCTTTGCTGCTTTCAGTACAGAATTCAAAAACTTTTTTTTAAAAAAGAATTCTTTTCCAACTGAATTATAAAATCTAACACTGCTTTCACAACGAGAAATAAGACTTGTTTGCTGCCCCTGGAGTTATCGTGGGACGTGGGAACTATTCTCTATCGCAGGAACGCAGGAATTCCATACTCCTCCCACAGCACACATGCTGTCGGCAGTTTTCTTGTTGCAAGACACACAAAAAGTGGTCTCAGGACTCGGTAAAGCCTTTGTTTGGTACCTGCCAGGTTTTGATTCACGTGTGCTGGGCGAAGCCAGCCCTCTCCTACTCCCTGGGAAGGCCACACGTGTGAGCCACGCTGACAGACAAGCCATCGGCACATTTTCAGGGTGGCTTTGAACTACAGCAAGGTGAAAAGGAAAAAAACCACATCCAAAGCATGGCCTGAGCTGTGCGTTACCAACACTCCAGTGAGAGCACCCAGGACAAGCCCCTGCTGTAGCAAAGCACAATTTTTTCACTTAATACTTGTAACTACTGATGCAGGCAGTGGCTGCCCCCTCCAGAGCTCAGCCATGACACAGGCACACGCCTGCGCTGGCCCCACTGGGGACAGGCCCCTAACACGATGCTCATCATCCATCCCCTTCCCAAACGTCACAGTACGGGAATTAGTCACCCTGAACACTGGGAATACCATGTTTTGTCCTGTTCCCCTAAGATACAAAAAAAAAAAAAAGCTATTTTAAGGAGCTTTTTTCCCCTGCTCTGTCCATGCAGAGACCCTAGGGCTCCACTCCCCATGCTACTGCATGGAAGGAGTGACCCCTGAAGACCACCGCTGGCCCCAGTCCCGGTGCTCCCTGGCTGGCCGGTGACGATGCAGAGCCATCGCCTCCCCCTCCGTAAGCAAACGCTGCATGTTCCTGACCTGCAACCGGGCCACCCAGATAAATACACCTCTCGGGTGGTGAGGAAATCAATACCGCCACACTCAAAATGCTTACGGGAGCACAAAAAGGTTGTGTTCGCAGCCCCTTCAGTATTCCCAGAGCCATGCCAGAAGCTCTGCTGAGACCGAGGTTTCAAGTCCAAACAAGTGATAAACACCCTCGTTTTCCACCTCCGAAGGGGTGCCACATCCCAGCTGCGTGCTCTGGGACGGGCAAGGGCAGGACCTGGATTTTATGCAGCGGTTCGGAAAACCTTTGTGCCTCAGAGCATCGCTGCAGTGAGATCAGCTGGAGTTTCAGGGAGGCAATGCCTCTGCCTCCATCGCTGCATCCCATGGAATTATTCAGCGGCTTTCCCTAAAGGTGAAGGAGAAGGGCTCCAGGTAAGGCAGGAGTCTCCACCAGACAGCTGGGACCATCCTCCCGCATGGTCCCCAGCCTCCCCCAGCCCCACGGCAGCTCCTGGCAGGCAGCACAGTCCAACCGGGGGGAAAAAAAGTTATTGCAGCTTCACCAGGAACTATGGAAGGAATTTACTGCTTGTGTCAAAACTAGGCTTTGGCTTCCAAACAAAGCTGAGACTTGTAAAGCTGCAGGAGCTTCAGCAGGACTGCTTGTGTGTGCAGGGAGGGTCTCAGATTGGCATCCCAGCCAGCTGTGGAGCCAGGGACCCCCCAACCAACCCAGCCAAGGGGACTCAAAGCGCCCCGTTGCTGGGCTGGCATGCTCCAGAGACCCAAGCCCAATCTGACCCCTTTAAAAATCAAATGTAAGTTCGTTGGTGCCAGCCCTCTGCTGCTGTCCCTGGCGCAGAGGGAGCTGCCACCACCCCATCCCGAGGAGCCCGTGACTCCCCCATCCCTCCAGGGAAGCGCCGGCAGAGCTCTGGCCTTGCTGACACTTCCTCCTGGGTCCACAAAGAACTTGACTTCGGCAACCCCGTGCCCCCTGGCTCAGACAGCCGGGAGAAGCGCGGCCGAGGAGGGGCTGGCAGGAGCACCCCTCGCTTTCCTGCAGGCTCCGGAACTCCTTTCACTCTGACGGGGAGATGGATGACATGCATTTCCTCCAAGGTACAGCGCACAGTAAAATATTTTTTTTTCTTTCCCCTTCAATAAAAAAGGCTTTCTGGAGACAGAGCTTGAGGCGGTTTCTATTAACCCACGAAGGAGATGGAAATGGAAGAGAAGAAAGCATAGCAGTTTTGGTGGGTCGGCATGCCACGCATGAGGGCTGGCTGAGCACCACTCACTGGCTCTGCAGACTGCTGCATTCCTCGTGTGCAAGTCCTGTAAACTGACCCCTCTTCAATTATTCATTAGTCTGCAGCTCATCAGAGACTCTGCTCCTCAAACAGGCATTTATTTGTTGTTGTTTGGTTTGTTTTTTTCTTTTAAGAGCTCAGAAGCTTGCTGTTACCCATAGCCCAGCCTTGCCAAGGACGAAGAGCAACCGCTCTGGCAGGAACAAGCCAGGCAGCTGTCAGGCATTGCTTTAACAACAAACCCACTTGATTACTTCAGCTGACAAGATGGAGCAGCCAGTTTAAATGAAGAGCTTTACCACTGACAGGCTGAAAAAGCCCAATGTTAAAGAGTGGCAATAGCTGCAGCCCAGTCCCTGCGGTGCAGAGCGGGAGGCAGATCCCAGGCAGCACCATGCCATGCTCGAGATGTTCTGCTCCCAGCAGGTTATCCCAGGTCCTGTGCGGTCCTGGGGGACCAGGCTGGCCGGAGCACTCTTGGCTGGAAGCAACAAAGAAGGGGCAGTGGGCAGAGAAGGGATTTGCTCAGATACCTGCTTCTTCCCACATTTGATAGCTTTCCAGTTCTTGGAGAAAACAGCAGCAGCTGTGCAAACACACTGGGCCGTTTCAAAGCAGAGCACTTCACTTGTTTGTTTTAAAACCCTTCATGTTAAGAGGCCGTGATTAGAGCGGTGTCCAATACTGATGAGGATCACACCACTGGACATGTCTTCTGTCCTGCACTCCACCTGGAGCTGGAGCTGACGTGCAATGCTGGCAGCATGCAGCCTATGCAACAGAGAGCCCTCCATCACCTGGACACTAGGTGGGCGCACAGGGCTTGCCCCTTGGTGGTCAGCAGGTCTTGGATGCCTCTTTCTTCCTCCCCCACTGCAAAGAGAAGGTGCTTCAAGTTTCCCCTCTACCACCCACTCGGTGATGCAGGTCCAGAGCAGATGGGACAACTGTCAGTGGATGTTCTGGCAGGCAGCGATGCCTGCAGCAAGGCACAGGGCAACGTCTGGGTGAAGGAGAGAGGGGCACTGCTGGAAAGCAGAGCTGTGAGCCAGCACTGGTGCGGTATGCCATGAGCACAGAATCACGGAAGGGTTTGGATTGGAAGGGACTTTAAAGCCCACCCAGTTGCGGTCCCCTGCCCTGGGCAGGGACACCCCCCACCAGCCCAGGGTGCTCCAAGCCCCGTCCAACCTGGCCTTGGGCACTGCCAGCATGAGGGAGCAGCACAAAGCCTTCCTCTCTTACATCCCGCTGGAGAAGCATGAAGAATTCCCAGTTCACAACTGGAGGTCAAAAGTCCAGGAGCAAAGTCCAGCCTGAAGGAAAGCTGCCCCAGTTCTGCCCAGTTTGCAGGTGGGAGTGAGAAGTGCTGGGCTCAAGTCCCTCCGCAGGTGCAGGTGTGTAGCAAACCCAAGAACCAGCCTTATTTCTAGCAGCATTCACCTGCTATCGAACCACACGGGGGCTGGCACAGAGCTACCCTAGGTAGATGGTACAACCTGTTTCCTCCAGCTCATCCCAAAGAATTACAATTTGGAGCTGTGACTGCGACTCCACTTTGTCATCACTCGAGCATTACAGCAGCGTGTTTCATCCAGAACAACACACACTAATGTTCACGCTGGTGATGCAGGTTATTTCTCAGGCCAAAAGTGTCCATGTCCAGGGCTCCTGCCTATCCCTTGCTGCAGGGGAGGACCTTTCTGCAAGCGTTACCCATCAGGACACGAGAACAGATCAGCAGGAGCTATACAGATCTGGGAAAGAGCCGTGCCCTCCCCTTCACTGCATTCCCACTACGGTTTGTTGCCTAACAGCCACCGAGCAGGCAGGGCACCTCACGCCAGGTGCCTGCAGCAGAGCAAAGCCCTCGCTCTGCTCTCAAGGGTCTCTGTTACGGTGCAAAGCGGAGCTGCAAGAGGTTACTTAATTCCCTTCCCCAGCTCTCACCGCGCGCTGTGATTATCACCCAAGAACAAGCTGATCAGCACTCCCAGCCTGCACCAGCGTTACCTCCAGAGAGGGAGTGGGCACACTCAGCACTGCAAACCCACTCCTCTGCTCTTCATTATGAAGTGATTTCACTAATTGGGTGTTGTACTTTCATGCATAATTCCTCACACTTGGCACTTTCAGGGACCACAAGCTCACCTCACAGCCAAGCTGGCTGTAAAACCCCAATTACGAGAGGTTCCTTTTTTCTGTTGAATCCAAGCCCTCTGTCGCCGTTCCCCAGCTGAACAAGGACCAATCTTCAGCCTACCTGACAATTAAAACCTAAAGAACATGAGAGGATGAGTGTCGGTACCTAGGGACCAACGCACCGCACTGCGGTGAGCCCCTGGGGCAGAGCAGCTCCTGCGAGCAAGGCGAGAGACCTCCCTGCTCCCCACCCGCACAGAGACGCAGCTGAGGTTACCCCCAGGCTGTCGCAGGAGATGCACTCGCGGCGTCAGCCCAGGCTGTGTTAAAGGAAGCGGAACAAGAAGAAAACTGACCCTGAGCTCTCTGCACTGCGGAGATGCTGCTCCACGAGCATCCATCCTGCTCCTCTACCACCAATACGAATGTGGAAGAGGAGCTTTTCTGTCCTGCAGCCTGCAGGCGCTGCGCTGAAACCTTGCACCAGCTGGGCTGCTGCTATCCTGAAGCCAACATCTAATTTAGGCAGGGCCAAACACCACGACCAAAGAGGAGAGGGAAATAAGAAAGCAAAAAGCCATCCTTGTACTTTATCTTTGCCAAATGTTCAATGCAGCATTGGATCCGCAATCTGATTTTAGGGATGTGGCTAGAATTGCCGGGCAGATTGCAGACTTTTACAGTAGGGACACGCTGGGAACATCCAGATAGGCAAGGATTTCAGTACATGTGAGCAATCTAGGTTTGTGCTCGCTGTCAGGAGAGGGTTTGGCTTGGAATTCCTTATGGCCACAGAGCTGGAATGCTGTTCAGATGGCCCTGACTGCACACCCAGGCTCCTTTCCCTGCGACTGTGCAAAGGGAGGCAGATGCTCCAGACAGCTCTCTGCCCGACCTGCAAGATCTTGCAGGCATTTCCAAGATACTCAGATAAACACACTGAGGTAGGATGCTTGCAGGGACTTGTGTACCACAATTGTTCTTGAAAGGTGGGAATCCACAAGAAGTTGTGAAATGCACCAGCTGTCCTTGGTAGGAAGCTGCGCTGGAGCTACAGAGGCTGCTAGAAAGTACCAGAATGCAGCCAGCCTGGCCCGAAACATCCCCTCGCCACCTCTGCGGTGACCATGCCATCGCGTTTCATGCCCAAAGACCCCCATGTGCCACCACAGCAGGTGAGGTGGCAACAGAGGCATTAGACTGCATCGGTCTCGTGCTCCCAGCTGCGGAGTTCCCAACTCTTTTGAGGAACTGTTGGATTCCCTCCTTCGTGAAGTGTCTTTGGTTATTGCCCAGGCAAATAACGCTTGTACTTCTGGCAGCATCCTACTTACAGGGACAGGGGAGGGATGGCACTTCTGCGTGGGTGTTGAGTAATCGCCACCCTTGCTGCCTCAGGCTATTTTTAGAAGAGATCGCAGAATTAGCCGCAAAAGGATAGCAAGTACAAACCCAGAATAGAGGTGCCTCGTCCCCTTACAGCTCCCTACACGCAGCTAGAACAGAGGGGTACGGGAGGGATCCTGAACAACCTTCAGCTTGGCAACAGCCAACCTCCAACATCTACTGCCGCTTACTCCTCCTTCCTCAGCCCTTGCTGTAGGCAGCACCGGTGCCAGAAGCTGCTGCTGCTGCCCACCCCCAAAATGAACAGGAAAATACGCAGATGCTCAGCGCGCTGCCCACCTCGCCCCACCGCCGCATCGCAGCTGGCTCAGGTCTGCCCTGAGGTTGGAGGTGTGTGTTCGTAGCAGGGATTTCATTTGACAGTGCTAGTCACAAAAGTACCTTGTACAAACTTGGAAAACGCAACCAAGGTTATTTCAGGATGTAGCCAGGCTCCGTGTGATCAAGGGTTACCGAAAATGGGATTGTCGGACACCGCTCACAGGCATTTTGTCCACGGTGCCTTGGAAAAGTGGAAATCAGGACACCTGCACGTAGCACAAGGCTCTTGTGCCTTCCCTGCGCGGCTCCAGCTCCCCAGCTGTGATGGGGACTTCACGCCCGTGTCCCCCAGAGGGACAGACACGGAGCAGCAGAGAGAACCTCAAGCGCTTTCTTGGCCTCTATCGCATGACCTTTCTGTGGGGCTGCATCTACGGATGGAATCAGCCAGGGTTTGCCCCAGCGATGTCCTTCAAAGAAAAAAAAAAAAATCTTTGATTGTTTTTAAAGCAACATACTTCAGCTGCCTTTACAGGAGGGCAGTTGAGCCAAGTGTTTGAAGATGAAAGAGGCAAAGTCTCAAGTCTTAGAAATCCAGCTGGAATCCAACCAGAAAAGAGAGATATTTTCTTTCGGTTTTCCATGCCAGAGATGCAGGCACAGTGAAGAACTGTAAAACCACTGTTCTCAGGGGAGGGAAGTGCACAGTCTCATTGACCTGAGTTCATCTGACCCACGCCAGATTTCTCCGCAGGCCACTGGAAAAGTGCCAGCCCAGCAACGGGGACAGAAATGCAGAGCAGGTAGGTGAGACGCAAGGGCAATGCTAGGAGTCCAGCATAAGATCCAAAAAAAACCCAACTGGCTGAAAGGTAGGCAACTGATTTTTAGGTTTAAATTTCTTTTACTAAAAATATGACAGTAACCAACCAGAAAAGCAATGCCATAAGCCCCCCTGGCCTTTAGCAGGGACGATGATTCAGAGAGAGAAACTGCTACAGGGCACTCGCTGAGGGTAAGGCACAGGACGGACTCCTGACAACCCGTTCGGCAAGGTCTGCCCGGCCAAATCCAACATGTTGTGTCATTCCTCACGGGTACAGTATGTACGGATCAGAAAAGGAAATCCTAAAAGGCTCACGATTTCAAGGTACTGAGACGGCTCTTTGACGCTGCAGTGTCTCGCAGGACAGAGAGCTACGGGCACAGTTAGGAAATGCCCACACGAACAGCATCGCTCCGCAGTCGCGTGCTTGAAGAGGGCTTGCAACAGAGAAATCAAGTTGATGTGTGGAGCTGGAAGGGCTTTAGATATCTGAAGAAGGTCTGGCAGGTTAAGACCCTTGCCCAAACGCGGACAACAGCAGCTCAGTTCCCCCCACCATTCCCAGCTGATGCCACTGGGGACGCAGAGGGCAAATCTGACAGAAGCAGAGCTTCTCCCAGCCCCACCAAGGCAAGAGAATAAACAGCTACCAGGTGCTCAGCGAGGGCAGCCGTGCCAAAACCATCAAATACTCTTGTATTTCTCATCCTGCCTGGCAAGATCACAACACGAAAGGTGCAAGCACAGCACTGGAAAACCCCAGAGATGCTCGCTCCTCGCCCTCTAGGCCACCTCCCGCGTGCTGGACCGAGGTGGCCCCTTGGGAAACTTTCCACATATGTTTGGATGACCACAGAGGCAGGAACAAAGAGGGTTTATCTTTTCCCCTACTCCAATCCCTCACCTTCCCACATGTGCTCATCCAGATCACAAAGCAGCAGCTTACAGGATCTAGAACCAGCCGTCCCCAAGCCTTCACCAAGTCAGTTCGCGCCCCCCACGCAGCTCAGAGGGATACCTTGAAGATGTAACCCCAGAGCATTTTTACCTTGGATGGAGGATTCCCACCTTCTTCTGGAGCAGCCTGCCCATTCTGCAAAGGAAAAGAACCTGCCATTAGCACATGCCGGGCACGGGACCGCTCCTTACACCCCCTTACAAAGGCTGTTGGCTCCGAGGGCCCTTCGTGCAGGACAAAAAGGGGGGGACACCACTTTCAGACATGGTACAAGTCCCCACATACCTAGGGGACACTATCTGCCAAGGATTGAGAAAAAAAAAATAAAACAAAAAAAGGCTCTTGTCCAGAGAATCTCTCCACACCCCCAAATGAAATCATTAGGGCTGCTCACACACTGACCATCGCTCGTGGGGTGAACGGCACCCCTGCACTCCTCAGGCGTGGGTCCCTGGGGCAGTGGGTACAGGAATCCCATCCTCGGGACTAGAGGAACTGCTCCAGAGACCCAGCTGAGTGGTCGCACCATCTCACCCCCCCTGCACCCATGCTGTGGCTGCCCCCCTCCCAGGGAGAAGCAAGGAGGGGAGATCAGGCGCAGACAGCAAAGCAGTGCTGGAGTGCAGTTATCAGCCATTTTGCCATGACGTTGGCTTTCGTATGAACAGTTATCAGTTATTTATTACCCTATCGCAGCTGATACCGCTGCAGGAAATGTGCACCACCTGCTTGGCTCTGGGCCACCTGGGGCTGGCAAGTCCAGCTTCTGCTGCTGGAGCTCTGTACAAAGTCACAGCGGGTGACCTGAACCGCCGGGAGGAGCATCAGCCGGTCACACCACGCGCTGAGCCGAAGGCGTATCGGGTTTGGCACAGCACTGCGCCTGGAGGAACCAGCGGGAGCAAAAGTGGGTGGGATTTAATTAGACATCGATACTCAGAATAAGCACGTACAAAAGGTTTTCTGCAGACTGTGGAGAAAAACAAGGGCAAGAAGATTTTGCTTTGACATCTAATTTGCACTATAGTCTCAGGCTCCAAAAAATCGTGGGATTCCTCTCTTTCTTTGAAAGAGCACAGCAAATATATTCGCTCCTCTTCAGATGTTATGGTCCAAGAGAAGAGTTGCAATGCAATTGCATTTCAGCCTCAGATGACTGTATCTTAGAGCCTTGCAGGAATCTAACAGGAGCAAAGCTAACTCCTTCCCTGGAGAACTGAGGGGACACCAGCCTGACATCTGCCTTAGGACTACACTATCCCCTTCTCCCCCTTGGGCTAAATTTAACTTACTTCCGTTTAATTCTAAGCAAAACTTGCAGTTGTGGGTCTTGAAAGCGCTTTTGGGCCACTGAGAGAACCTCCCTCTGATGCTGCACTCACCCTCTACAACATTCACCAGGTGCTTCCAAGCTCACACTCTTGTGAGTGCAATAATCTCCATCCATCTTCATTTTCAGGTGTCTCCACTCCCCCAGAACAACTCAGTCCTACCAGGACGCCGAGTACCACCCCACTGGCCGGGGAGACCACCGCCTGCCCCTTGGCCTGACACTGGCCCTGCAGTATTTACATTTATACGGCTCCACTCCAAGCTCCATCACTCACCTTAGGACCAACTTAAACTGGGCTTAAGCTCCTCAGTATTTTCAGCCAATGACTGAAAAAAGCAATTATTTTAAAAAAAAAAAAAAAAAAAAAGCAAGCACACCGAGTTCTGCCAGAGGAGCGTTGCCCTGATGTTTACATGCAGCTCTTGGTGCCGTTAGCATGAAGAATACCTCCGACGTGAAGTAAGCCTTTGTGTTTACGCACAGCCTCCACAGAGAGCAGGGAGACGCTGCGCTCAAGATAACCAGACTTGGAAACAAGCTCGTGTTTACCGGCTCAGCCGGCACTGATCCCCAATTCCTAACTGGCTGCTAACCCAAACCGTAGCTCAGGGAGGGCTCTTTATCTCTAAACCAGCCTGAGAAGAAGAATGTCCATGTTGGACAGAGGGAAGCAGTGCCTTGCTCATGGGCTGGAGAGCAGAGCTGCAAGGCGCAGTCAGGAGAGGGGTGAGCTGACGCATGGGACAAGCTCTTTCATTCCCCAGGGGACACCAGCACACAGCGAATGAACACAGGGTCTGTCCAACCCCCCAGCTCCAAGGATAAGTCAGGAGGCACCGGGTGCTCCTCCGGGCCCACCAGACCTGGGTCTGCGTTTGATCAGCTCCTGACCCCGAGAGACACTTGTCCTACATGCTGCTGTTGACAGAAATCCATCCTACCTGGGGAGGGAGGGGATGTGGAAAGAAAGAGAGCAGTGTCCGTGCCAGGGAGGTTTCCTGGGCATGTAGGCCCATGGTTTTAGAGGGATGAAGCTCCTGATGGAACAGTCACTTTCTCAAGCGAACATAAGGCAGATGGGTGAGGAGAGAACTGCAGTATTTAGAGCCAAGCGCCTTCCTTCTACCCCAGAGTAAACCCAGTCCTTATTCCCTCATATGGAATTGAAGAGCCATTTGTAAGCATCCAAGATGTAAACACACTCACAGATCCGGGCTCATCACCTCCCGAGATAAAATACAGCCACTCACTGCATGGTAAGTAGAGCTGAGATGGTTTGCGGGTTTCTTGGTTTGACATTTGTCTCTTTAAAATGTTTTATGTCTGCACTCCCCTGCATGCCACGCACAGCGAGTTAGCGAGCACGTGTGTGTTTGCCTCCCTGCCAGACACCCTCTTCCAGCACATTGTTCCTGGCGTTGGAGAGGAGCCTCCTGACCGTCCTGCCTCGAGAGCCACCCCAAAGATCTCCCTGCAGGCACAAGCAGACAATACCTGCTGCAGGAGGGAGGCACAGCTCCGTCCCTGGGGTACCCGCACCATAATGAGCTTGGGCTACCATGAAGGCAGCAGCATGAGCCTCAGCGGGGGCCAGCAGCCTGTCCCTGCGGCTTGCCGGCCAGCCCCGCACTGGGGCGAGCAGAAACAGGGATTAGGAGCTAATCTGATGGGCACGTGGAGCGGCAGCCGCAGCGAGGGCACCGCTGGGCAGTGCCAGCTAGAACTGCCCGGCAGGTACCAAAGCCCTTCCGCGCACATGCTGCCCCGAGGAGCTTCCTCCGTAGCACGCAGGGAAGTGTCCTGGAGAACAAACACCTTCCGTTACGCAACTGCCAGCCGGGCTGAACTTGGGAGATATTTATCTTCGGACATCTTGCATTTTAAATCCCTTTAATTCCACATAATCCGCAGCACAGGGAACAATTTAGAGAACAGGTCAGTGCCGCTCTGATCTGAAACCCCGACGAGTTGCACCCCAGCAGGACCGTGTGAGACGGTGCCCACTCCTGCCACCAGCGAGGGCTGCACCCTGTAGTTAGTGCCATCCGCACAAGCCACCCTGGATTATCAACAGCTCTGTTAGAAAAGCTGCCTGCTGCTATTTCTGGACCTCCGGGGTTTGACTAGTCACTTTGGAGACGCCCAAATACAACATGACAAGGGCACCAGGTACCCAGAGATGCTCTTTCACCCAGCTGGCTGAACTGGGAAGCACTGGAGCAGGACGGAGAGGGGGAAGAAACCCCTCGCCCCAGAGCTTCTCCTAGTCTGACACAAGAACAAGGCATTTTATTTTTATCATTATCATTATTATTATTATTAAAGTGGAATTTATGGATTTCGCCTGTTGCAGCTCAGAGAAAGGAAATAATCCTACAAAAATAAAGGTCTCCACAAGAACTCAGTAGCCCAAACAGACCGAGCAGTTCACGCATGAGGCACAGCAGAGACAACAGTTGCTCGCTTCCTCTCCTATCTTTTGATTGTCATTTTATGCACCGTTCAGCTAAGATGCTTGAAAAAGATAGTTATTCATTAACAGCTCCTACTCAGTAAAGGACGATGCACATATACAGGCAAAAATAATTAGTGTGAAGTAGTTGGGTTTGGTGTAATCCCCTGTCAGTTGTGTTGCTCGTTTGTGTAACAAGAGTTTAAAGCAAAGCACAGCGCGATGACAGTATCCATCGCTATGGTGATGAAGTCATTCCACTCTACTATTGCTTGTACTCTGCCCCAGCCAGGTTTTTCTACTACATAAGCAATATTCTGAATAAAATAAGCAGCCGAGAGAACGACAGGGAGCTGGGGGAAGGAAGAAGTGTTTTGCAGCTAGCTCAGTGCCCAGGACACAGGGACTTGCCTCCTGCAGGGGATCAGCGCAAGCTCCCACTGCCACACGTTTCCCCAGCACAGCTCTGGGCTGGATTCCGGCAGGCTGGGACAAGGGGCACCAGCTGGGATCTGTCCCCAGCAGAGATGGAAAACGCTTCTGGAGCACAGTGGAAAAACCCCAACCCCCTTCACAATAGGACCCAGTGGAAAAACCCCAAACCCCTTCACAATAGGACCGATGCCTCCGCCAGCGCGGTGACAGCACCTCTGCTCCGTGACTCAGAAAGCAAAGGTTGGAGGAAGCCAGTTCCTAACCTGGATGGCAGCGATCCCAGGGTGACTGACGTAACTGGCATTCCAGAAGAGTCTCCTCGGTTCCCCAGCGGTGCCACCTTGCCCAGGAGTGGTGAAAACTTTCTCCTTGGGCCCCTACCCTTGATGATTTTAGCCTCAAGGTGCAAAACTGCCCCAAGCCCTTAGTCCCCTTCTGCTGCTGGATCTCAGGGAACCTGGAATGTCCAGCCCAGGTGGTGGCAGCCACCTTGAGCAGTGACTAACGTCTGTGTTACTTTCCTCACTGAACGAACACATCGAATGCACGTACTTGCCAACCTAAAAATAAAGGCAGGTAAGTTGCTAGCGTCCCACTTGCAATGTGGAAAGACTGACCCGCAGCAATATCACCTGCAAGCGGCTCCTGACCCTGACCCCCGGCCGAGGTGGGGGAAGGGGACAGCACAGAGGCCAGGGCCAGACCCTCCCAGTTCCATTCACAATTAACACACCCGTTACCAATGCAATGGGGAAAACAGCCCTCATGGCTGCCACCATCACCTTCACCGCTGACCTGAGCCAAGAGCTACACCGGATCCCCCCGGCCGCGAGATCCCGTGATGCTGACACAGCGCCTGCCCAGCACCTGGGAGACCTGGGATTAAGCAGTAAATCAATCTCACCCATGGCATTCGCCGCCCAGGGCACTGGCGTTCGCTGCCTCCCGTGACCAGTTGCATTTCCTGGCTTCCCAGGCTCTATTCCCACTTGGGAATGGAGAAATCCCAAATAAAGAGCCCTCCCTGCCAGCGATATCTACACCCAGCGCTGAGCACACGACGTGGTCCCAGGAATCGCGATCAAGTCACCGCAGGAATTCCCTCCTCTCCCACCTTCGAGCCCAAACCCACCCCCGTGCCCCAAGCACAGCCCACCACACCCTCGCGCCAGCACCCACGGCCCCTCGGCACAGCACCCTGCCCGCACCGGGGGTCTCTGGGAGATGCCACACTGTACCTGGCTGATAGAAACTGGGTGGCCGATGGAAACTGGGCAACCTCGCCCCGATGGCTGCAGACCCCCCTGCTGCCCGGTGCCACGCTGCCACCACTCGAAGCACAGATCCGAGATCGCCCAAGAGGCGACTTCAAATAGGAACCAGCAAATGTGACCAATTAACCACCGCGACATCCCTAGGTGTGCCGGAGGAGCGGGGCAGCACCGAACCCGGCCAAAGCCATGGGAAAGCACCGAAGTCTGAGCAAACCCCCGCGGGGCCGTGGCACTCGCCTGCAGACGCGGACGGGCGCTGGGCACCATCCTGCACACCCGGCTGGGACGGCGCAGAGCTGGGGGGGGGCAGCGCAGAGGCTGCCAAGTGCCGCAGGAGCGGGCTCGGAGTTTGAGCCACAGGCCTGGGCGAGCAGCTGAGGAGCGGGGGCGACCCCAGACCGCGGGCCATTTGCTCCTTCCCGGTTGCCCCCGCCGGAGCGCGCGTGCCGGCAGGCTGCCGCCGCCGAGCCCGGCCCGCACGGCCCGACCCCCCCCTCCCCGAGCCCCCAGCCTCCCCCAGCCGCCCCCCGGGGTTGGGGTCCCGGCAGCCCCGCCGGGGAAGCCAGGCCGGCCGCTCCTTTGTTCGGCGGAGCCCCCTGGGATGCTGCGGGGGGGTGCGCGCGGCCCGGAGCCCCCCCCCCCCCTCGGCCGGGGGGAACCGGTGTCCCGCTCACCTCCGTGTCCAGATGCACCAGCTCCATGGCGGGCCAGGGCTCGGGCAGCTGGGCGAGCGGCATGCTGCCGCCGGTGCCCCGCGGGGCTGGCGGGCGCGGCGCTGGCCACCGGCTCCCCGGGCCGGGCCGGGAGCGGCGGGGCGGGGCGGCTCCGCCCCCGAGCGGGGGGGGCGGGGCGGGGCGGTGGGACCCCGCCCTAAGGCGCCCCCCGGGCAGGGGGTGGCGGTGCCGAGCGGGGCGCCATGGCACACGCGTCCTTCCGCGGGCAGCGAGGGGGGGGGGGGTCCCTTGAGGAGGGGGGTCCCTTTAAGGGGGAGTCCCTCCAGGGGGGTGTCCCTTCAAGGGGGTGTGTGGTCCCTCCGTGGGGGTGTACCTTCAAGAGGAGGTCCCTTTGGGGGGTGGTCCCTTCAAGGGGGAGTTCCCTCCGGGGGGTGTCCCCTTAAGAGGGGGTCCCTTTGGGGGTGCGTGTGTCACTCCCTCCCCCTGCTGCACGGTGCAATATCTGGGATGCCAACAGCTTGTGAAGCTGGGGGGCTGCTGCCCACTCCCTGCAAAGCGAGAGGAGCAGCCGCTACACTGGTGTCCACCAAGGGAACCCCCCAAGGCTCCAGGAACCGGGATGTCTCCTTGAAAACAGCTGGCACCGAGCGTCCGGCTCTTCTGGGCCTTGGGAAGAGGATCTGGTTCTCCCTGCTGGGATGCCCAGCTCTGTGCAGCATCACCAGCAGCAGAGGTGGCCGGGATAAACTCGGTGACACAGTTCAGATCTCTGCTTCAAGCAGGAAACTGCTCTGGGAAATCCGGATTCCAAGTTTGAGATGTGCAATGAGTCACCGCTCATCACCGCCTGCAGTTTAACACCCCCCCCTCCCCCCCCAAAAAAAACACAAACAACCCAACCAGGGATAAAAACCATACCCACCTTTCCAGGGTGCTCAGAGAGCCTCCGAGGAAAGATGCCTTAAGCACCAGTGTCGGTAATTCACGCCCTCCTCACCCACCAGGGTTTCCCCTATTAGAAAATGATTTTTTTTTTCTACTCACATTCTACCCAAAGCACTGTGTTTTTATGTTTCGTTATAAAATCGTTAAAGAGAAAAAAAAATCATTTTGAAAGGATGCATGGCTAAGGGCTGACTTCATCAAGGTGTGGCTGGAAATGTTTAATGAGCCCGAGTGAAAGCACACGCCGCTGGGGTCGCATCCCCAGGGCAGCAGCCCGGTGCAGCCCTCAGCCTGCTTGGAGAGGGCAGCCAGCGCCAAAAAAGCTGAATTAGAGCTCAGGTCTTGGAAAAATTGCAGATAATCTTCACAGCACTTGAAGCTAATCTGTAAATCATCATCAGGACCTGTTCGTGATTCAGGCGGGGGCTGTCACCTTTTTGGCATGTGGGGGGAATCGAGCAAGGAAAGTTCCCACAGTGATGGTGTTTGAGCCAAGCCTGGGAACTGCTGCCTCCAGGTCCTGCGCGCGGAGCCCCCCTCTGTGCCGTAAGTGTTGGAGCCCCAGATGAAGGCATTAAATAACACGCATCCACCCGACTGGTACTAAGTGAGGTCCTGTTATAGCCAATTAAACTCATGTCACTTAGCGTTGGAGCAAGCTGAAGCAGCTCTTGTGGAGAGTCATTCATTCGGCTCCAAAGCTACCCATAATTTCTCCTTATTGCCGGGCACGCGGCGTGCCGTCTGCTTACATCCATCCTCCAGCTGCTGCAACCTGCTTCGAACGGCATCGATAATGCCACGATGGCAATACCGGCATCCCATCTACCTTCTTCGTCTGTTTGCAGAACGCATCTCCCTTTCCTCCTGCCCTGCACGCGTCAGGCAGGTCTGGAGTGGGAATGGGGGGGAGGGGAGCGTGGGACAGTGCTCCTGCCTCCTTTCTGGAAGGAGAATAAACCCAGACACTGCTCGGTGACCTGCCACGCTTTAATGCCAGGCCCCATGAATCCCACCTTTGGGCATCGCATCCCAGTGCACCTGGAGCTTCCCACTGGGGTGACAAGCCCGCGGGCGATATTGAAGCCGTTACGCCAGGCACAAAGGCCATTTCCCATCAGGAAAATTATTTCGTGCCAGCCACAAAGGCCATTTCCCACCAGGAACCCACCAAACACCTCCCAGCTCCCAAGGCGGGTTATGCAGGGCAGGATCAGGTGCTGAGCAGGCTCAGCCAGGCTGGTCATTAACTTCTGGGAAACTGCTGACTCCAAGGTCAGGACTGTTATTATAAACAGTTAAAAAAAAAAAAAAGTTACAGATTAATTACTTTTGAGATGTTGAAAAGTTATAGGGTGGTACAGGGACTGACAGAAAGGCAAGGGCACGGCCAAGGTCACAGGGAAAGGCTGCAGCGATGCCCGGAGGAGCCCAGAAAAGGCGGAGCGGGACCTGCCGCAGTTTGGAGAGGGGAGATGGGAACTGCTGCTGCGTCCACCCCCTGGCAGGTCCATCGAGATGCAGCAAGTCCTTCATATTTCACAGCAGAAAGACAGGCAGGCTGACCGTGAACTTGATCAAAGACAGGAATTACGAAGCTTTATGGAGCAATGGCTTCTTTAGGCTGGAAGGAAAAGGTGGCTCCAAACCCGGGGGTGCCACTGCACCTAAATAAAATGACCAAATTATCCCGCCCGCTTCTTTTAAGAAAACAGCAAATGAAAGATATTGGGGAGACCACCAACTATTTGTGCATGATTATTCCATGCATCACTGCAGCTACTTTTATTAAATATAGGAGAGGATTTTGCTGAGGTAGCTCTGCAGCATCCTCAGTATTATACTGACACCCCCTGAAAAAGCCTAGTGAACACCTCAGTAAGGCAGCAGCCGCGCCGGGCAGACAAGCTGAGGTCTCTCAGAGAGCGAGAGAAGCTGCTGGCAGAAGCTACCTGTTGTCAGACCGACCTTCCCTCGGCTCCTGCACCAGATAACGCTGAATTAATTAACAGAATGTGAAATGTGCTACGCAAGATTGCTGGGGAGCCTGGGGCGGGACGTTTGGGTAAGAGAAATGAGGCAGTGGTCTCCCCCCAGGGTTTATTATTTCCTAGTCAAAGAACAGCTACAAAACGCAACCCCTATCCTGAACGCAGGGTACAAACGGCGTTCTTCGGAGCTGAGCCGCGGAGTCTGCTGTTTGGGTGACTGTCACGGCTAAATACAGTGATTAGAATGTATTTTTTCTGAGACAGTTGCAGGCTGGGGAGAGCTGCTGCTGTGGTAAACAGATCAGCCGGGCGGCCCTTTTGTCACTATTGCATTTGCTGAAAATTCAAAATGCTGCAGTTTTTAAAACAGCAAATCCTCCTCAAATACGACTGTAGATATTTTTGCCTCTGCAGCTGGCTGGCTTTTGGTGGGTAACGTTTTCCTTTCCAGCAGGGCTGACACGCTCATTAGGCCAGTTACCCCCAAAGAAGCACTTCCAAAGCAGGCAGTACCGACACCGGTTCTTACCCACATCACCAGATCCAACTTTTGCTTATGATTCCAAAAGCTGCCCAGGCAATTCTCCACCTAACCAGACAGTGACCCGGCGCTCCCACGGCTCGCCATATTCCTTCTTCTTACAGAAGCCAGGGAGCATCTCCCGTTCGCTGCCTGCCCTGGGCTACGCTGCTTTTACACATACAAGGAAATGCAAAAAGCTCACAGGCACGAGAACACGCGAGGCTGAGTCCCAAACGCCTGCGACAATTTACAGACTTGTGTAATCCGTTTTGTGTTTACGCTAAAACAGACGTTTAATCAGAGCTCGCAGCAACCCTCTTTGTATTTTGAAGTTTGACTAATCGGTTCTGTAGCTCAATGTTATTCCCGCTGTACTAATGGGGAAACCGAGTCATGTTTTCAATATGTTGCCAGGGCAGAACTTGAACTCCACGTCCTGTCTCCTAAGCCCCAGCACTCAACTCACAATCTTATTTCCTTGCCTCTTCTGCTTTGTTTTGCCACTAGGAAGAACGAGAGGATAGATCACGTTGTTTTGATCCCAGAGACACATTTTTCCTTAGCGTGGCACAAACACCACACCGAAGATATAAAGCAGGGGCCCTGGAAACGAGAAGCTCGGGCTGCGTGTAACAGCAGGATGGCTTTTTGCTTTTCCAACAAATTTCTTTCCGTCCCTTAGTGCCGCGTGCGATTGCAGCTGCCTCAGATGCCGGCGTTTTCCCAGGCAGGTCCAGGCAGGGTCGGAAGGCAGCAGCCACAGCGAGCAGGCAGCGGGATGAGAGCAGTGCGGGGTGCCGGGCTTTCTGCGGGCTGAAGGCTCATTCACGCAGCAAACGCCTTCACCCTCTGCCGATGCTTCCCGCAGGGGTGAGCATCACGCTGCCCTGCTCCGCTCCCTTGCATTTCTGAAGGCATCCAGCACATCTGAAACTCCTTCTTTTGCAGAGCACGCTGCATTCTGCCTGCTGGTTCTGCAAACTCTCAGTCTGCTAAGCCCACCTTCCTGCTGCCTGGTGCTGCTGTAAACCACGCCGGCCCCCCACGGCCCCCATCTTCTGAAACAGCTCCCGGGGGGGAAGTACACCCAGCTCAAGCCAGGGAGAGTTTTGCCAGCAGATGTGGTGAAACTGTTGGCTCCGGGAAAGATGCTCGGTTTGTGATTTTTGCACCTCTCTGAGGAACACTGACTTGAGAAGAGGGGCTGTTGGAGCTGGGCTGGCCCTGGGAAGGCAGAGGGGGTGATGGGGAAGGAGCTGCCAGGCAGCGAGGCCGTATCTGCTGGTTGTCATGGATACAATCGCTGTCGGTCTCCTGTATCAGTTACCTTCCCTTTCCTGGATGCAAAGAAACAAGTGGTGGTCTGCTCCTGCTCCCGTGCAGAACACAACCCTTCACACCCAAGCCAGAGGAGAAAAATCATCTGTTTCATCATCTCTTCCCAACATCATCTGGGGGGAGGGTGGGAGCTGACTGGCCTTGCTGGTATTTGAGCTATGCAAGCCTGACGATGCTCTGCCCAAATGCATCTGGTCCTCCCCTAACCTTTGCCTATGCCCAGGGACCGCAGAGGGGCTGCGTTCACAGCCCGTTCAGCTTTGCTCTCCCCGAGCCTTTTGGATTCAGGACAAGCCGTGACCCTCGGACTCCACCAGCCACACGCTCTTGCTGCTGCCTGAGCACCCCCAGAGCTCCGCCAGCTCCAGCCACTTCAGCTCTTGTGCCAAAACCCCAGAGGGTCAAGCCTGGCTCCAGCTACACTGGAAAAAGGCTTTTAAAAACCCCCATCTAAAACACAAGCGATTGCTTTGGGTTGGTTTTTTTGTTTGTTTGTTTGTTAATTTTTAAAGCAGATTTGCAGCCCAGGTGGTAAGTTATTTCCAGCGAGTCATCCAGAATTTTTTTTTTTTTTTTTAATTAGCACACGGGTACGTTTGTAGTTTATTTCGGTGTAGCACTGTGCGAGGGAGTGATAACATGAAAGAGAAAACTATCAGAAAGTGTAAACAGAAGCGAAACTGGCGGGCCTGTGTTCACTGTCCCCTCGGCAGGGAGAAGCTGAGCAAACAGCAGCGCTAAGCACAGTCGGGTTTATGGTTCTTTTAGACTTAAGAACTTGTAAACAAGCGATGGGGCTTTTAAGTGGATACAAATAGATGCCCTCAGTTTTGTGCTACTTACAGAGCACACGGGTCCCAGTTTCTCCAGACAGGGTAGGGGAAAACAAAAGCACATTTCAACAGAAACCCAGCTCCAGCGAGAGGGAAATGTCATTCCAGCGTTCGCGGTCTCAAGCCTACATCATGCAGCTGAACAAGTCTGGTCCTGCTTAATAGAGGGCACACACAAATACCCGTTCCTAATTACCCCATTCCACAGCTTGGGATGCCATCTTTCAAAGTTTAAAAAAAAAAAAAAAAAAAAAAAAAGATGAAGGAAAAGAAAAAATTTCAAAATTGGAAGTGCATTTCAGAAATCCTGATGAGAAGCCTAAAGACCCCCAATAGACTATTTTCCTTAGTGGAAAACCCAAACTTTATTTCTGATTTAAGACTGATACACCCATGACTGGCAGCATTTTACTTCTCAGCCCTCTTACGAAACAGAGCCTGTTGCAGACACCCAGTCTTGAAAAGCCACGTCCCCAAAAATAACCAGAGAAATAAACTTCCAAAAGATGAGAAATGATCCTGACTGGGACTATTTTGGCATAATAACCAATTGCACTAGGTAGGAAGCCAAAATACAAGCACGAGGTTCTTAGTTAGAGAGCTGTGGGAAAGAGATGCCTTCGTCATTTAGGGAGAGGGAAGCAGGTCTCCAGCTTCTAGTAATTCTTGTTTTCTGTCTTTTAGAAACTGATCCAGGCAGCGCAGCCGCACGGCTACGACTCAGCTGGCTTGCACGGTCTGGCAGCAGATACATCTACACGGTGCTCAATGGTTTTCTTGTTGGGGAGCGAACAAAAGGCACAACGGGTTCAGGGATGTCAGAAACCCAATTACTTGGCAAACAGGAACCTGTCTGGCCCTCATCAGCGTTACAACAACAAAAAACCCAAACAGGTTCTGCAGTTAGTGAGGCTCTTCGGTATTTTGCAGTTTTTGCATGTCTCACAGCACGCCGTAAAACGGTGCGGAAAGACATGTGGTTGGTAATTTGCTGCTTGACTATTCACATTGCTCTTTTCCTCCTCTCACCTTCACGATGAGCAAAAGAAAGGAGCTTGGAGACTGCTCTTTAGGCATTCTTCTCTCCAAGAGAGGCACTTGTGGTTTATATTAGAAAGGTGAGGACTGGGCCTTTTCTGGCTCTCTGAGGAGAGGCTTGGAGCATTTCTCGGTGCGTTTACCTGGAGTACTTACACCTCTGCTGATGAGGGAGGAACCACTTGATCCTTAACTAGAAAAATCCTCTTTCAGAATCACTCTCTAGCGCCCATACAGGCATTCAAAGCTCAGCCCAAAGGGTTTTCCATTAGCAAGCTAGAAATCCACCTGCCTGATTCTTGCGTGCTGCTCTCATTTCACTGTCGTATTCCAGAATTGCTCAGGAAAGATAATTTCTAAGATCAAAAGCACAAAGCTTACGTTTTCTGCCAAGAAACTTTGTGGGCACCGTGTGATCAAAAGCCATCTCTTTGTCATGCTGCGGCTGTGTCTTTCCTCTGTCGCTGCAAAGAGGGGAGGGTAGTGCCGCTCAGATGGTAAAGTGTTACTAAAAAAATATATATTTTTTAGAGAAATGTGTCCCAACATTCATACTCAAGAATTCATAAAATAAGCACATTAGAAAAAAATAAAATAATCAAAGACCGCTGAAGGCACAGGAAAACCTCCAGCACCCACGTGCTCAAGGGATGTGTCCCCACCATTGGTGGGACCTGCCATCTCGCTGGCCGCTGCTCTGCTCGCAGGGGCATCTCCATCCACAGAGGAATGGTGATTTACAAAGTAAAAACTTGATGCAACAGATACCTCGTCACCCGACAGTGACATAAATAAAAGCCTCGGTGCACGCTACGTTATATCACTAAAGGTTTTGCTTTGCCAGAGGCAGTCAGCATTTTGAAAGGTTCTGACTCTGGAAGCTGGTTTGGGTTTTGCTGCTGACTTCAGTGACAGCAAAAAAAAGAGACTTGCACGGCAGGTAGCGACTCCTTTTGCCCTTCTCCTGTGGGAAATCGGATATTTGCTCACAACCTCCTTTCGGAAAGCCTTGGCCAGACCTGCTGTCTTATTTTGCTATTTGCAGTCTGCCCAGAATCATTTTCCCCCCCTCAGCCTCAGAAGCACTAATATAATGTTGGAGATAAATGTCCTATGGAAGTGGTCCAGCGTGAGATACGGTGGGAGTAGGGTCAGCACGTTGGAAATGGATAATGAATAACAACTGATGAAACATTATTTAACTCAAAAGTCTTCTCTCAAATACAAGGACTCTGGGGTATGCTACAGTCCTTAAAATAGCGTAAGAAACGTAGTGCTATTATAGCTGTTAACACTCGGTAACACCACATACTTGTTGAAAGGTAATATTGATCAACAGAGACAGAAAGCGGTTTTTTGGCAGCTGTTTGCCAGCTCCTTGGAAATGAATATGGGAGCCCATCACCAACAGATAAACAACCCTTCTACAGGGTCACCAGCTCACTCCTGGCACGAGCTCATCCACCAACAGAAGCGCTTCAGAAGAGGAAGAGACGGATGGATTTAAATATCATCGCTGTGGTCTTAGAAATTAATTGTTTAGTGCAGTGAAAGGGTTGTGTCAGAAAGCAAAGCAGCCTGTCCAGAGCAGCAGTGAGTTATTCCTGACGGTGCTGCAGTTCTCAGCACCCGTCATGGGGAAAACCAAGTTATTTGCCTCACAGTGTAAGATGGGGACCATGTCTGAAATGCAAAAAATCTGCAGAACCCGAGTGGGCGAGCTGGCGATGCGGGAAGATTCCCTCTTGGGAGGGAAGCCCGGAATTGCACAGCCTTGCCCAAGGCAACCGCGCACGGGAGCTGCTGCCGCTTGGCTGCACCGAGGGCGATGGCACCGCTTGGCCCTCACCTCCGCCTGGCTGCGGGACGAGCCGCCCGCTCGGGCACTGCTGCTTCACAGTGGGCAGGAACCCACCACCTTGGCTCCCAGAAACGCATCGCTGCACTTCTTGCCGCCCTGGCACGCACCGGCACTGAAGACACATACCCAGCGCCAAGCACGGTGCGCGAGAAGGACCTTGGGATGACATTGGGGCACTTTATCTTAAACAATCTGTTTACTCATGTGGGCAAGCCATATATTTTTTTTATATATATATATATATATATATATATGGAATATAACCTAGCTGGGGCCAGTACACTTCAGCCCAGGCAGTTGCTGGCTCAGGCGGCCGTGGGGCTGCCAGTCCAACCAGCAATGTGAGCGTCAGGAGGAAAAGGTCTATCAGCATCCCCAGTTCTGGGCCGAGCTGTTGTTTTCCTCCCCAAAACCAAACCATAAACTCAACTTAAGGCTGGCTCATCCTTGCCTTGCTGACAGAAATTGTTTATTTACCGACTTAATCAACAAACCAAACTCACAAAGCATTCCCATGCAAATGGGTAAGAGCCCTGGTCTGCTCATTTTGCTAAACACCAAGTAATGACTGTAGGCTTGTTATCTAGGAACTAGCGGGGCATGGAGACACGTGAATGAAATCTACATCGTATTTTTCAGCACACTGCCCACTCAGATGTCCCTGAAACGTTTGGTTGCAATGTTTGCTACCATCTTCGTGCCACAGCATTTATTTTTGTGACTGGAAATCTCTGCCTTTTCCCTGCAACGCTGGGTGGTGGTTTGCCCACTGCATCAAATAAACGCATAAATCCCTGCCCCAAGCAGGTAATGAGAACTGAAGGAATGAGTTTGGCTTACCAGGAGCTCATCTTTCCGTTTCGCATCCACTCCGAGGAAGTATCACGAGGGTGTCAAGTGCTTCACATGCAATCTTGCCAACTCTGGGAAGCAGCCGCTTCCTTTCCAACTTTACATACTGCTCCTTGGTAAAGGTAAACATGGAAAGCATCTGTTAGGAGGAGATAACCCAATGACTAAGGTATTTCATAACGTAAAAGGTGAAAGAAAAACAGCCCTCTGCAATTGATGGCATTGCTTCAGCCCAATACACGTTCTGGGACGGCATTCTGAGGTGTCACAAATGCAGCGCTGGTAAGAGCTGCTGGCTAGCAAGCTGGGCAGAGTTCCACGGCACCGGAAAAATCACGCTAGTCAGACTTTTAAAGAGCATTGTGAATTAGCACAAATACTACAATTCGCCTTCCTAAATTTAGCTTGTAGAGAAAAAGCATGTGCACTCAAAATACCGACATGCAAAACGAGACACGTCAAAAAAGTGCAGGAAGCCTTTCAAGAAAGCATGATTTCTTTGAACAATATGGTTTATTCTGTAATCTCAGGATGAAGATTCAGCAAGTCTGATATAAAGTAGTTTGTACTAGCAAGCCTAGAAGCGACCAGGCTTATCTGATACCTATTTAAATCTGGGTTTAGGATTAAGTATCCCTTCCCCAGTCGAGGACAGATGAGATGGATAGCGGCAGCTCTGGTTTAGGCTTAAACTTCCAGGACATGTGCCACAGCAGCTGCAATAACCGCCCCAGGAAGAAAAGGAACAGTCCGGTGATTCTTAAAATAGAATTTTGGAAGCCTGAGTTCAGAGTACAGGCTTGCTGTACTGGGAAGGGTTCCTGCGGGATGTTGGTGATGCAGTAAACTGGTGATGCAGTAAACTGGTGATGCACTGAGGACTCTGGATTTCAAGCAAAAACATCACCAAAAACTGGAAGCCGCCCACACTCCGTGCGTGCAGGGATCCACCAGAGCCTCGGAGGGGACTCGGCTGCTCAGCTGCTGTTGCCAGCCTGATGCCGATCCCTGGAAGGCGATGGAGGCTGCTGCAGGAACTTCTCCCGCTGCCTAAAGGCAATTAACACCCACCAGATTGGGATAAACCAGGCTCCAGCTTCCCAGCTCGCTAGCAGGCGGCTGGGGCCGCGTTTGGCCGCTGCCCGCCGTTTGTTGGCTTCCAGGCACCGATTCTGCGTTTCCTGGTACCACCGTGTGGCGAAGGGATGGAATAGGCTGTTAATCAGGGAGGCGTTAATGAGATAACAGCACTCCCCACATCCCGCAGTCCACCGGGCAGTGGCCAGGAGGCACCGCGAGGTTGCCAGATCCAGCCTTCCCCTGCCAACGCGCCCCAGGGCCAGCTTGCTTTTGACGCCACGGGTGGTGTTTTTTTTACAAAAGGAATTAATTCAGTATGAATGGAATTTTCCTCCCTTGATTTCTGCAGGGCTTGCCTGATTTGATGATGGTGCAGCGGGGAAACCTGGGCATCTCGACCCAGGCTGTGGTCCAACAAAACCTACTCACCAAACACCCACAACACAGTCACAATCTCTGGTGTTATCTCCCGTAAAAAGGAAATTGTGAGAAAACCTAATTTAATTGCCAAAGTTTACAGTCAGCCCTCGGGCTAGACTCAGAACACCTAACACAGGTACATTCAACTCTTACGTGGAGATAACACTTATTTCCATCAATAATAAGCACGGAGATACCACTTTATTAGAATAAAGACAAACAAAACCTTCTGTCTGGGCAATTCTAAAACAGTAATCGAGTGTAATGAGATTAATAGTAATCTAATAGCAACTCCTCTCTTGCCCCACAATTGCCCTACACACTCACCTCTGCACCAACACAGCAGTCAACACGCTCGAGAGCAGGGGAGAGCTGCTGCCCGGAGGGGTATTTGTTAAAAATCCAGAAGTAAACTCAGTGGGATAATTTGAGCAAGATAAAATGAAATCCACTATCAAATCTATTCAGAAGGGGAAACCTAGAAAGTCTGGGGTTCAAGTAGCAAAATGCGAAGTCTTGTAGGACCTGCAGGTGCTTTGGGAGGTGGAGCGGGGGGGTGTTGCACACCTTGGTCATTTGCAGCCACCATAGGGCCATTCCTCCTAAGTTCTCTCAGTGCTTTCTCCAAGCTGGTTTTATGCACTAAAGGCAATGAAATGTTCTTCTTCGGAGGCTTTAATGCATTTTCATAGACCTTGGAAGCTTTCCCTGATGTTTTCTGTTGCTGTTGCTTCTGCCACACTATAGATTTTCTGGCACCCTAAAACCGCCCTACACAAGGAGATGGTTAAAACCCAAAAAGATTGTCAAAATAGTTTAAAAAAAAAAAAAAGCCCAGCCTTTCACATCAGAAGTCTTCCTAATGCCAGCTTACTAAAGATCTTTATTAGTCGGTATCTCGCTCTCATTACCCTCAATCAAATTTTACTCAGAATCAGCTCCCCCTGTGCCATCTCCTTCCCATCCCTTGCAAATGAGGATGGGCTCGCATTGTAAATTGTGAGTTTAACTATAGCTCCATTTCATCTCTACGAACTGCAGGATAAGGACCCATTTCTCAGGAATTATAGTCAGCAGTATTAGTCCCTGGGTATGGTATTACCATATCTGGGATGATTTAGGGACAATGAAATCCCTGGGCCATCAAGCTGGGTGATTCTTCTGACACAAATGATCCTGCAGCTCAATATTCACTGCTCACGCTCCCTGCAATTTGGTCCGTTTTCCTTCCTTGTTCCTTTTCATATCCACCCATGGCAGGACTCGGCTGACGGGAGGAGTACACTGTCACTTTTTCCAAATACAATTGAGCTCAGTGAATGCAAGATGAAAACTGCTGCAGGAGGAAATTACCCTGAAACTCAAAACTGTTAATCCAAGGGCATTGCACTGGGAGAAGCAGGGACAGGAGTTTGTCACTCTTGGGGAGTCCTCCCAACGCGATCTAGTTCACTTGTTCCCATGGGTTTTTAGCCCAACCTGTTTCCCCCCGAAAGAAAAAACACGGCTGGGGCAAAGGTGGGTCTGTAGGATCACGGTGAGTGACCCGCTGGCCTGCAACTAGCTCACAGTGACTTCTACTCAGTTTTCATCAGCACACCGTACACTGCCTTTGCGGAGTCCGCGGACTTTGCTCCATCATTTCTCAGTAATCCAACTGTCCTTAAGCCCCCAGCAAAAATCTGAAGTATCAGGAAAAGACGACTCACCCACAGGCTCCGCTGGAAACCCGCCAAAGGTTTCAGCATTGTTAAGAGCTCGGCCATTCTTTGCCATCTTACCTATTAAGAGGCAAATAAATGATAACAGCAGTTTAGGTCCATTTCCCAGACAATCTGTGCTGAAATTAATAAACTGAGAAACAATTTAGTGGCATAGCCAGTGATTTTTCATGGATTTAAACCACATACAGCTACACAACTGCTTCAGAAAGGCAAATGAGTAGTTTCAGCGTTCCTTATCAGGCCTTGAAATCATCAGCGGTGACTTTCTGGATCCTGGATGCGGCTGCTCCCCATTGCACACAAGCAGCTGCAACTCCAAGCAACAGATTCCCTCGGCATATTGCATCAGGCTTCTCATTTATTGTACATCCCTTGTGCAAGTCAGGCTTTTCGGTAAGAGGCTGGATAAAATGAAGGTGGGGAAGGTATCAGACAGCAGAACAAGAAAAATTATGTAAATTGACAGTGAATGTTCAGAACTGGGGTAATTAGCAGCAAGACAAAAAGCTTTCATATGTTATTTTAAGTACAGGACACATCCAATGTACCCAGCACAGCAGCGTGCCTAGCACAGCTTTCAAGGCGTACAGTAACCATCTAAAACGAAGTGACTGAGCTGTCCAAACATCACCAGGACCCCAGCTTACCCTTCCAGACTGTCACTGCTGGTCCTCAAGATATCGGCGTTTGAGGTATTGAGAGCGGCCCTGAGGAGGACTTGGGGGAGCTGGTGGATGAGAAGCTCAGCCTGGCCCGGCAGCGTGGGCTGGCAGCCCAGCAAGCCACCCGTGCCCTGGGCTGCATCCCCAGCGGCGTGGCCGGCAGCTGGAGGGAGGGGATTCTGCCCCTCTGCCCCGCTCTGCTGAGACCCCCCTGCAGCGCTGGGTCCAGCTCTGGGCCCCAGCATAAGGACACGGAGCCGCTGGAGCAGGGCCAGAGGCCACGAGGATGCTCAGAGGGCTGGAGCATCGCTCCTGTGCGGGCGGGCTGGGAGTGGGGCTGTCCAGCCTGGGGCAGGGAAACCTCCGGGGAGACCCTCGAGCAGCTTCCAGTACCTAAAGCAGCCGACAAGAAAGCTGGAGAGGGGCTTTTTACAAGTGCCTGTAGCGACAGGATGAGGGGGGGTGGCTTTACACTGAAAGAGGGTAGATTTAGATGAGATACTAGGGATAAATTCTTCCCTGTGAGGGTGCTGAGGCGCTGGCCCAGGCTGCCCCGAGCAGCTGTGGGTGCCCCGTCCCTGGCAGTGCCCAAGGCCAGGCTGGACGGGGCTGGGAGCACCCTGGGCTGGTGGGGGGTGTCCCTGCCCGGGGCAGGGGGCTGCAACTGGGTGGGCTTGAAGGTCCTTTCCAACCCAAACCCTTCTGTGATTCTTTGGTGTAGAGAAACCAGAGGATCATGTCTTCTGCAACAGAGACACATTCCTAGACATTGGAACTTGAACAAAGCCCTGGAATGCAACCGAGCTCTGACGGCACTGCTTGTCCCTACACCTAGCGCTCGTATTTTCACCTGTCGTGCAATCCATGGTCTTTCCCAATCATCAGCTGCAAGCAGGAACTGTTGTTGTGCATGCCCAGGTTTTTTTAATGCTCAGATCCTCAGCTTCATTTAAAATAGCATGCTCTCTGTCTTTTAAGCTGGAAAATAATTGCACATCACTGCACAGCACCAGTACCTTTCAACAGGAGACCACCGGGTAGTTTTTCATGTTAGCTTTGCTTCCGTCAAACACCAGTGGTCTCTGGTTTTTGTAAACTCAAACAAATAGGGCAAAACACATACCAACGCAAAGGCCACCTGACAGGCCAGCTTTTTAAATGCACCCCGCAGCATCAATCACATTCCCAGGCAGATACACAGAGACAATTTTCTGTGTAAAATGATTACAGTTTAACAGAAAAACTTATTTTTAGCTGAAGGCGTTCTGGCAGCTGGAGATGCAGATTTGCGGCACTTCTAACCACTAAACATGCATGGATTGCAGCACAGGGTTGCCTGCTCTTTAGCTTTTAATTTACAGAACTAATTAGTTGGATTTACTGTCTTTAGCATCCCTACCATCTATTTGCTTAAGGAGAAATAGATGAGCCCTGCATGTCAAGTCAAGCCCAACAGGCCAATAACTCCAGCACAAGGGCACGTCTGGATGGGAAACACCTTCGATGTAGCAAGAGCTTCAAACCTTGCAGCACCGAATATACGCGTTGCTTTATGGAGAGAGGGGCAGAACCCTCACTGAGCCACAGCACGGATCGTCCGGGGGGTACAACCTCTCTAGCAACTTAAACACGTACAGAGGAGCGAGGACGTGCCGATCAGCAAGTAGATTCTAGACCAGGATAAAGGAAAATACAGGAGATCAGTAGTAAAAATTAAAGCGTCAATACTTTCCGAAGCGTGTTATGGTACCGGCGTGAAGCAACACGTGTGGCAAAGACATTAAGGCAGTCAATTCAGTACATCCAAGATGCGACGAGGTTTGGAAGTTCACTGGTTAGCAGGAAGATAGCACAGCTGAGTAACTACAGAGAAACTTACGTGGCAGTTGCCACATAAAATAATCATTTTCCTGCTCGGCTGGAAAAAATGTCCTGTACAGCAACACATGGGACAGCAACACACGGTTTAGGCTTCCAGGTATTGAAAAGATTAAGTAATAGTTAAGCACCAAGTTCTTCAACAAAAAGCAACCCTGCAATTAGCCTTTATTAGCGGTACTTTATTTAATGACTAGGGAATGAAAAACCTTCCAACCACAAAGATGTTCACGGAGAACAGCAAGCGCATTCCTGTTGGCAACCCGCTCAAACCCCGATGCGCCGGGAACTGCTCACTCCCTTTGCAGAAGCCTGACAACGGGAGGCTCTACAAAAGCAAGGAAGGCTATTTCAAAACCTCTGATTTTAAAACATTTAATTATTATTTTCATGCAATGGTAATTATGTTACTATTGGGTGAAATCTCAATTTCGCCACCCACAGAGCGCTTACAGTGTCACCCAGGTTGTGACCCAGCCTCGGCGCATTCCGCAGCCTCCAGGCTCACCTGGCTCAGGCACCGGGAGCTCAGACCTGCCACCAGCCCTCTCCTGCTCCTCCTCCTCCTCCTCCAGACCAACCTCTTCCACAGGACACGGCGGAGCAACCCAAAGTTCCGGGACCCCGACAGCCTAAATCCTTGACTCACCTTCTGCTTTGCCTCAACATCTCACCCCCACGCACGACACCTCCGGGCTTCTGGCAAGCCACATCCCTTGGAGAAAGCCCTGGATGGTCACCGGCCTCTTCTCCCTGTTCCCGCTGCTGGGAAGCCGCATCCCACCGCTCCGTCGCTCCAGCAGGCCGCCCGTGTTTTTGTTGGCTCTTTCTAAGCTGCTGCTTCTGGGTGGGGTAAAAAAAAAAATTATTTAATGTTATTTTTCTTACACTTGCTAGGGCAAACGCAGGACCTACCGGCCACAGTAACGCACTGATGGGGAAGTAGCTCATACGAGTGCATTTCAAACTGGCCGCTTCCCAGTATGCCCAGCCATTCCGGAATACTGCCAGCACTCCAGCCACCAGTCATGATGTGAAACTGCCCCGCTCGTTTTTGTTGGATTCCCTCCGAAAACAGCACAGGTTAGGAACAGACACAGAAACCCTGGGGAAGGCCAAGCAGAGATGGAAAAAATATCCCATCTGAAAAAGTTGCTGAAGGAGACATTTACACATCAGGGTTTTTGGTTTGGCTCCGCTCTGTAGCGTAAGGAGCAGTGATAAAAATGGCGCATTTTAACTCAACAAATCTTTCCTGCAGTCACTACCACAAGCGAAGTCTGTATTTGATTAGCAGAAGCTACAGTATTCAAGCTTAAGTGCAGAAATCTAACACACAATCAGTTTTATGGAGCTAGTTCTGGTTTTGCTACCCAGAAAAAGCTTACCAAAATTTATTTTTCTCTGCAGCAACTGCAAGATTGCCATCTTCTTCCCCCGCTTTGTATCGTGGCTACTTTTTAGACAATAACGAAGACTAATTATCTCGGTAGATTCACTTACGGGTTCCATTTTGGACCTCCTAGTAAGCCAAGGGCTTCTAAACACCCTGCAGCCATCTAGCTTTTAGGCAAGGAAACCTCGCTTTTTGTTTGTGAATTAAGACCGAATTAATTACCTGAATTAAGATGCTTAAAACATTAGCAGAACGTTGCCTAAACACAAACACATACATGCACACAGCCAGCCTTCTTCTGACATTACCCACATTAGAGACGAAATAAAGGCAAGAGAAATTAGAAAGGCATTAAGAACAGTCCAAGCCAAACCGTATCCAGCTTTATTAAAGGTACTTTTCATAAACAATCATGGTAATTTAGGCAGGACATGGGCTACAATCTGCAACATTTTACAACAACTGTTGAACTCCCCTCCCTTCATGGACTACCAAAACGTAAAAGTTGCTATAAAACTGAAGAATCTTCATCTCATACTTGTAGAGGGAAAAGTTTAGAGTGAGGGTGGACACTTTCACATTTCGCATGTTGTTTAACAACTCTCCATAAATCTACCCTGACTTTTAGAGGAAAAAAAAAAAAAAAAATACTTAAAAATGCAGGTTTCTCATCTGAAGATCCACAATATAAAAGAGGAAGCAGAGCTCCTTTTACAGCCATTACATCCCAAATTAGACACCAGAAGTTGGGATCACCTGACAACGCAGAGTTTTAAGTCCCGAAACGCTGGGTTTTGCCATACTTTGGAGTGACAGGCTCTGGGCAAGCGACGAGAACGCGAAAGGAAATACAGAGGGCATTGCAAACAGCGGTTCTGAAGTCGGCAACAGGCGTCTCGGGACCTTCGATATTCGCTCAGGATGCACTTCACAGAACTTAAAAGGAATCCCTTCCTCCTCTATTAGGCAAGAGCCCTTCTTCCAAAAACAGGGGGATTGGGAAAACTTTTCTTATTAAAATTCAGATTCCAAGAAATAGACTAAGTGACATTTGTCCCCACTGCCCCCCCTCAAAACACAACAATGAAGCGGTCTGTGTGCTAACAACATAGCTTAAAAAAAAGTAAAACAAAATTCTGCATTGTTATAAAACTTGATAAAAAATAGTATTTCAAACTGTACAGTCACCAGAAGTACACAGTTATCAAAAATTCACACATTTTACTTGGCTTCACCAGCACCTTCAGCTTTCTGTGCCTGAAAGAAAAAGGGGAACCGGTCAGTATCCACCACGCACTTGCACCAGAGAACCAGCAACTCATTTTTCTGAACAGCAACTCTCTAAACAGATTTTACTGGGGCTGTGCCCCTCTTAACTTTAAATAAAATCTAACATTCGAGACACCATAAAAAGCAACCTGAAGCTGTGTTACTGCCTGCAAGCTTTACGCATTTTGAGAACGAGGCAGAACAGTAACTTTTGTGCGCAGCTTCAACCAGCAAACAGACAACTTTAGCTCCTTACCACCCGAGCAGCACACCCCCCCGCACCTGCAGACGCGGTGCCAGCGTCATAAGCAACAGGTCTACGTAATCGAGCAATAATTCCTCTTCGTTAGCGTGAGCCTAGACCCGTCTATATATGATACGGACAAAAGTAACTGGTTGATGGAAGACACGCCACCAGACCCGCTGTTATATACCTGGTCTGTTTTGGCATCTCCGTTTTCTGCAGGGTTGTTTCCCTCCTTGCCAGCATCAGCTTTCCCCTTCTTTCCCTTGGGCAACTTCTCGCTCTTCTGTAAATGTAAGATGACGTAGGCCGTTACAATTACCAACATCCAGTCACTGAGCCACAAGAATCCAAAAACTGGAATGGTAAAAACCAATGTTGGATGCTGGCCCCAGAAGACCGCAACACACAAACGTCTGCGCGCTCAAGAGACTGACAACTGTGAAGCACCTTCGCTTTGCTGTTTCTTACGCGAATTCCATAAAATTCCAAAGTTTTCAGTGCAACTTTACAGAAGCAATGATGCAGCTCAATTTCATCACTACATGCGCTGTTATTCAAAGTTTTATTAGTTATTACTGGACCAATCTAAACCTCGTAACCCATTTACCTCTCAATAATAGCGCTGACAGAACAACCTACCTTTGGAGCTGCCTTTTTAGGTTTAGGCTCTGGCTTCGGAGGAGCAGGTTTCTGTAAGTGAGACAAACCCCTTGCGTTATTCAAATTATTTTAAGAGAAGCATACTACTTTTTTTTAAATAAAAAAAGTCAGCCCAAGTGGTTTATTTTCAGGAAAGCAAATCAAAACATTTGAAGTTGAAGCACTTACTTGATTTATCAATTATTCTAGCACTCCCAGAGCACCACACAACAGGGCAGTTTGTTAAGCCAGTAACTTTCTTTCAACCGAACAACGCGTCTCTCCAGAATACCTAGAGTTCTCACACAGGTACAGTACCCAACACTCAAGTTTAAAACTACCGAGTGTTGCGATGTTTCCGCTCAAGTGAATACTCACAGCAGATAACCTTGCTGATCTTCGTTGTGGCTGTTTAAAAAGAAAAATGAATGATTTCACGTGATGGAGTACAACTCCTCAAAAACTCATCAGATAGCTGTTTCCAAGCAGTAAAATCCCAGAACTAAAGTTTTAAGTTTTCAGTTCCCTTTCCCGCCCTGTTCTCAAGAAGCAGGAGGCTAGCCCGCTGCAACTGCTGAGAGCTGGCGATAGTTAAGTAGATTTTTCACGGTAAAGGTTAAAAAACAGTTAATACTTTGGAAGTCAGACCCAATTAAGGCCAGCCTTCCCCCGTTCTTGATTTTGATGAAGTTAAACCTCATCTTCCAAGGAAAACACTTTATGATCCAACTTTCTCGTCATATTGAACTTCTTACCTCATCCTTAACTTTGGCCTTATCGCCCTTGGTATCTCCTTCAGCCTAGGACATGAAGCACAAGTGGCATGGAGGAGTGAAAGGGCGGCGGGCTCAGCCCCCCTCCCCGCACCCACCGCTGTTTAACGACACCCCCCCTTCCCCAGCCACCGAAGGCGACCCTCCGGGAGGGTGCAGGACCCTCACGGTGCCCGGGGCTGGCAGGGGTCCCCGACAGCAGGGGGAGGGGGGGTCCGAGCCCCCGGCCTGGGGGACTGCGTCCCGGGGAGGGGGAAGCCGCTAAATCTCGGGGAGGGGGCGGTTGAGCCCTGGGCCGGGGGCTGAGCTCCGGGGAAGCGGGGGGGGGGCGCTGAGCCCCGGGCCGGGGACTCAGTCCCGGGGAAAGAGAGGCGACGTGGGAGCCGGGGAGGGGGGGCCGAGCCCCGGGCCGGGGGGCGGGGGGGGCCGAGCCCCGAGGCGGTGGCGGGGCGGGGGGCGGCGCTGTCCCCTCGGGGCGGCCCCGCTCCCGCCCACGGCTGCCCCCGCGGGGCGGCGGTTTTGGCGGCAAAGCAGCGCGGCCGCTTCCCGCCCTTTCCCGCCCCACCGGCGCTCCCTCCCCATCACCCACCCGCACCCCCCCCGCCCCCCACCTCCCGCCAAAACCAACCGGATCGGACGGGCGCGCCCCTCCCCCGCCCCCGCGCCGCCGTGACCCCCACCGATAACGGGCCCCGCGCCGCCCCGCCCCCACCGCGGCCTCGCGACCGTTACCGCCCCGCGGGGGGGCCGGGTCCCGCCCCCCCCCATACACAGCCCGGCCGGGGCCGGGGAGGGGGGGGTCCCTCCGGCCGCCCGCGCCCCCGCGCCACGTACCTTTCTCTTCGGCATGGCTCCGTGCGGGCGCTGTGCGTGAGGGGAGCGGGCGGCGGGGGGCGGGGGAGCGGCGGCGGAGCGGGGGAGGAGGGCGGGAGGCGCGGCGGCGGCGGCGGGCGGCGGGGCTGCCTCCCGGCTGGCTGCGCTGGCTCCCGACCCCACTAATTTGAATCGGGTGTTTATAAAGTTTTATATAGAGCCGGACGCGGCCCAACCGGTTCCAGCCGGATCCCCACCGCCCCGCCCGCCCATTGGCCCGCCGGGGTCACGTGGGGTGGGGCCAGGCGGGGAGGGGAGGGGGGAGCGGCGCTGAGGAGGTGGCGCGCGCGCAGCCGGGCCTCGCACCGCCCCCCCCCCACCCGCTGCGCGCGGGCGGGAAACGCCGCGGGGGGGGGGGAAGAGGGGAAAAAAAAAAAAAAGAAAAAAAAAAAAACCACCAAAAACCCCGCGGGGGGGGCAGCAGGAAAGCAGCGATTCAACCCGCGACAGGCCCAGCCGGGAGCTGCCCCCCCCCTCCCCCCCCCCCTGCACGGGGCGCCCCCCCGCCCCGCGGAGCCGCGCGCAGGTGAGCGCGGCCGGAGCTGTTCGTTCAGCACCAGGCGCGCCCGGGCGGGGGGGGCGGGGCGCGGCAGGGCTCGGGCGGATGGGGTCAATCAAAATGCAAAAATCCTGAACCAACTGTGCAATAAGCAACCGAAAACCGGAATCAAGATGCAAAAAGTTACGCTAAAAAAAAGTGCGGGGGGAGTAAAAATGCACGAAAGTTACACTGAAACAAACAAAAAAATGAAAATGCACAAAAGTTACTGAAACAATTAAAAAAAAACCCTCACAAGTTACGCTAAAACAATAACAAAAATGCACAAAAGTTATGCTGAAAGAATTTGCAAAAAAATACTAATAATCAAAATGCCCGAGTTGTGCATTTTGATTACTACTTTTTTGCAAATTGTTTCAGCATAACTTTTGTGCATTTTTATTATTTTTTTGGCCAATTCTTTTAGCATAAGTTACACTAAAACAATTTGCAAGATAATCCCAAAATGCACAGAAGTTGTGCATTTTGGGGTTTTTTGCACTGTTTTAGCATAAGTTATGCTAAAACAATTCACAAAAAAATAATAAAAATGGATGAAAGTTAATTCACAAAAAAGAATCAAAATGCATGGAAGTTATGCTAAAACTATTTGCAAAAAAACAGTAACAATCAAAATGCTATAAAGTAATGCTAAAAGAATTCACAAAAAAAATAATAAAAATGCATGAGTTTTGCTGAAACAATTTGCCAAAAAAATCAAAATGCACAAGTTACACTAAAACAACTCACAAGAAAATCCCAAAATGCACAAGTTATGCCAAAACAATTTGCACAAAATCTCAAAATGCACGAAAGTTACGCTAAAACAGTTAAAAAAAAAAATCAACACAAGTTGCGCTAAAACAATTTGCAAAAAATCAAAACGCACAGGAGTTATGCTAAAACCATTCACAAAAAATATAGAAATTAAAGTTATGCTAAAACAACTTAAAAATAATCAGTGCACAAAAGTTAGGCTAGATCAAATTGAAAAAAATCACGAACAAAATGCACGAGTTACGCTAAAACAGTTCAAAAAAAAATCAAAACGCATGAAATTTAGGCTAAAACAATTCGCAAAACTAGAATTAAATGCACTAAGGTTAACACTGAAGCGATTCACAGGAATGAAAAGGCAGGAGGATGGGACAGCACCTGGTGGTGCCCGCTGGGGAGGTGACCTGCAGCCAGGCGCCTTCCCAGGGGGGCGGCGGGACCCCCCACCCGAACACGGGGAGGAACTGTCCCCTGGTGGGTGACAGCCCTGGCACCCGCACAGCCGCAGCCCCTCGCTACAACGCCGCGACACAACACACGCTCCCCTGGGCCCCATCCAGAAAAAAACACCCCCATCCAGAAAAGCACACCCCCCCAAGGACCCCCCAACCCCCCATAATCTCTGGGGCTTTTCCAGCCCTGAGCTGCGGGAGCGGCCCATTTCCCCACTCATGCTCATTTTTCACCCCTTTGCCACGTCAAGGTGAAGTAGGGAAGTTCCGTTCTCCCTGGGAGCGACCTGCAGCTCCTTCCACAACTGCCGCCATCGCTGGGCACGCGGCCCTGGGACTCACCCGGGCAAGTTCTGCCCACCCTGGCCGAAGCAAGGCTTACGGGGAAAGCTGGAATAACCGATGCAGGTGGAATAAAATAATCTGTCACGTAACAAATGCCCTTTTTTCCCTGCTTGAAGGACCGACTTTTTCTCCTCCCCTACACTACAGCCATGGCTTTCACGAAAAAGGGATTAAACCCTTCCCTACAAGCCTTTTGGCAACCAGATCCTTCAATTACTGCCTGCAACAGTCCTGCTACTTTGTGGGAAACCCTCACTGCAGCTCGAGTCACCTGTATCATCATTAAAAAACCCCAAAATTTTCCATTGTGTTAAGGCCACGGGACATTCTTGGGTAGAAGAGTCTCCCCATCAGCCGGTAAAGCAGACTGGAGAGCGCTCCATCTCGTGGAGAATAAACTACTTGCCCAGACGGCTTCCTGAAACGTGAAGACAGAGAAAATAAAATAAAATAAAATGAAGTGAAACATCGGCAGCTCCCACTGTCCCGGCACAGTTTTTTATCCAAAGCTACTTACGCAAGAGGAGGTACGTGCACGAAGCGTCACTTGGCCAAGCCTTGGAGTATCAGCAAATCGCTCACACCACTGTAAAAAGAACACAGCCTTCAAATTGCCTCCAGAGTAACGGGAATCGGACGAGAAGTCTGCCACAGGTTAAACAATACCACGTTAGACCCAGACGCCAACTTCATTACACCTCGGAATAAGCAGTTCTACGTACTTTTCAACCTTCAGCTTATTTTTTAAATAAGTTTGGTATGAATATGCTTTATTCACAATTTGACATGGTAGTTATCCTCTTCACAATCACATTCAAAGTGCTGAGTTGGCAGCACTTACAAGCGTTTTAAATCTGCATTTTCTCTTTTTCACCTGGAGGTAAAAAGGAACATTTCAAACCCAGCGACAGCTGGTACTGCTGCACCTGTGTGTGCATTGGAAACAAAAATCAAGACATTTTCTGTCATTTTGACCATGGGGACGGAAAGCAGGAGAAATCAGAGATGGAAACAATCTTGGAAGTTAGCTAGTCCACCTCCCTGCCGATGGAAAACTGAGAACACTCCACAGCTCCTCTGGCCACCCCCACCACAACCAGCTAAATGGCCCTTCTCAACCATTTTGGCTGGGGTCAGGGGTTGGTTTCGGCTACTGTATTCCCAAACTAAGCCCACCCTCATTCCCTGGAAACAGCACGTTAAGTCATAGCTCTAGAGAGGTCTCAGAGGGATTTGGCAGACTGTATCCATCACCTGGGTTTAGCTAACTTCTCTTTCTTTTTAAGCCATGAAGTTAATTCCCAACCAATCCTTTTTGCTCGCCTGCTCAGAGCCTCTAGACTGTTCCAACAGCAGCATCTTCAGCATGTGGGTTTTCCCCACAAACACTGCTCAGAAGGGATCATAAGATCTGGTGAAGCTTTGGAGTATTTTCCCCCCCCCCCCCCCTCCTCCTTTACAGCAAGGCTGACAACACCTCGCTTTAGCTCTTCCATGAGCAAATACATCAAAACCAGCCCAATAAGGTGGGGAAAGGACAAGGTGCTTGAAGTAGGCAGTGGGGAATATCTCCGCCACCACTTGGCACGGGGCTCTCTTCTACACCAGGAATAATTCCTCTCCCTGCGGAAGGCAAGGCTTCCCTTATGGGACAGCAGTGGAAATCTCAACAGAAGATTCACTACTGCAAAGCCATGGAAAGAATTGAAGCCCAGACTGATTTAACAGGCCTGAATTGGTTTGCCTGGGCCAGCTCAAGAGGAGTCAAACAAAACTGGAGGCTCATTTTAGTTAACTTCTTGTCACCGAAACATCCAGGCCTGTAAGGTACCAAGCAGCAGAGATATGGCGGGATGTGCGTGTTCTCCATGGTCGGGGCAGGGAGGCGAGACTGAAGGACGGCATTGCCTTCCTCGGCAGCATTCACGGAGCTAGAAGGGTCCACAGAACTCCGTCCCTGCCCTCAGGCGTGTCCAGTGGGGACATAAAGTCCTACAGCAGCCCTGCATCCCCACGGCAGAACCACACCGAGTGAATTCATCTGGGCAGCAGCTGTTCCCTCTAACACTTAAAAACTGTCTTCCCAAGACAACCCAGCACCTATGTCATGCAGACACCATACACAATCTTTCAAAGAAGTCCGCTCTCTTGTGCTCTAGTGCCTGGAGAAAGCCCTGGATTCTCTCTTCCCGCATGGCGGTGCATTTCTGCAACAGTGTCTGTCGGCGCCGAGAGTCTCCGTGGGACACAAACCCCTCCTGCTGCAGCTTCTTTGTCACATAAGCCTGATCCCTTTCCATCTGTTGTCGCCTCCTTTCCTCCATGTAGGAGTCTCTGGCCTTCTAGAGTGAAAAGCAGTAGAATGTTAGCACTTGACCAGGCCTTTCAGCTCATCTGTGGTGCAGATGCAAGGCAGCAGGGGTTATGGAAGAAATAGCCTCTGCTTGGCCATCAATCTGCAGGTTAAAAGAAGGGTGGCCCTGTGTGCGCCTCCTCCACTTCGAGGCAGCCTGCTTGATTCGTTATAAAAAAAACTACAGGGACATCCTTCTGGACCTTCTCCCCAAGACACAAGTCTGCTCACAGCATTAACACCTAGTTAAAATAGATAAAGGTCATGACAGATAGGGGAAAAAACCCTCAGATACTGGATTCAGAGAGGAACAGCACAGAAGAGGACTTTCAAACAACAGACGTGCACACAAGCTATCCTTGCCAGTGTCATCACAGCATCTTTGATCCTATTCACATGGGAGCTGAAAGGTTTTAAGGGATTCAGAACGATGATTTATGGGGCAATTCTTCAAGCAGATGATCAGGTATTGAACTAATCAGCTTCAGCATAAAAGCATGAGTGGGCTCAGCATTCCCAAATGCCTGTGATCTAAGAATGTGCTGGCTCGAGACACAGCAGGACAGGCAGGAGGAAGGTAAAGGCAGTAGCTATCCTTTGCCTACACCCTTCAAGTATTTGAAGTATTTTTGCAGGATATCACTTTTGGATTTCTTATTCCACCTATCCTAGCCTGCAGCCTCCAACAGCAAAACCACATCTGCATGAGGACTATTAAGCTTTCGACTTTAAAAAGAGTAAAACTGGTCACTGTGACATAACCTCACACACACACAGAGGGAGTGCTGGCCTTTCAAGCGAGCAAGAAGAAATAATTATTCTAATGAGAGCCTGACTCATTCTTCACCACACTTCTCCTGCACCCAAGTCAGTACTCTATGCTCTGGCACTGTAAATTAGCTTCTGTTGTGCTGGGAACGAGTAGAAATATCCCTAGCTACAGAAAGCCCACTGAACTGATAGCACTCCACTGCTGTAGCTCTGCTTATTTGAAATGCAAAATCATCAGGCTGTTCAGCATTAAGACTTCCACCCTTGAACAAAGTGAAATTCCATCTATTCACCAGAAAAGACTCGGCACGACCACTTCCATAGGGCAGGCCTGCCGAGCCACCCCCGCGTTCTCCCCCTAGGCCTACCACGTACCAAAGGCAGGTCAGAGCTGACCACGGCACCAAGTGGTGAGCAACAACCAGGGGGAAACTCCCTCGAGCAGCAGGCTAACTGGAAAATAAAGATAGCCATTACACCTGATGCTGTTTGAGCTGATGGAAGGAGGATCTCTTTTGGCAAATGCCTCCAAATCTGTTTACTTTTTTTTTTTTTAATGTACCTTGTCAAACCTTCCATCCAGCTGCCTCTCCACACCGTTACTGCCTGCACCAGCAGTGTCCTGAACACAGCAGCGCTCTGGAAGAGCGGGCACAGCTGCTGTAATATATTCTGGCATCTCAGCAAGTCAACCCCCCTAACCCCACCATCCTTACTGACAAGCAACCCTTCCACCAAGGTAATTTGGTTCAAGAGCTCCAGTTACTTTTGGCTTTCAAGATCACCTTGCAAAAGAACCCGGCTCCTAAATCTCGGCAGTTCCTTTGAGTGTGAGAGAAGTCCTCCCTTCTGCACAACTGGACTGCATCCCTTGAAAAATGTGGCAGCCTTCTACACCGCAAAGTGGGTCTCACAGCAGGAAAACTGACCAAAGAACAGATCTCAATGATGAGAAACCTGGATAATAGCATATCATGAACACACAGAGCCACAAATGAGGACCAAGAAAAGACGAGACTACACAGGAACAGGGGCAGCATTTGTTACCCATTAGAAATTAGTACTAGGAGCAAAGTCAGAACAGTGACCTTACCATTCCATACTTTTCAAGACAGAGGCAAAGCTAATGTCAGTGACAAACAGTACTGCCTTTTTTGCATTCCTCTTTATGCAGAAGGTCAATGGCCATTAGCTGTATTAATACAATGAATTGCTGGTAGGAAAATGGCAGACTCAGGGCAGAAACAGGAATAAAAGAGGTTAAGGATGTGGAGAATTTGGATGCTTCCAGGCCAGCTGGACCCGATTAAATTCACCCATAACCATGACTGTTTATAATCTCTCCAATGTCTCTCAGAGGCAAGCAACGTCCCTGAAGGTAGGAAAGGGCAATATAATGGCTGTTTTTAAAGAAACAGAAGACCCAAATAGTTAAGGAACAGACATGCTCAGCAACCAAATATGGTAGAGGAAAGAATCGCCATGCCAAGTGCCTCCTCCTGCCAGTTACTGTTGCCTCTGTGCTACAAGCTGCCACCTTGCAGATTTCCCCATCAGAAGCTCCAGCACTCAGATTTGTTTTGCTTAAAAATAGCCAGATTACTTGGCAGATTGTCCAGATTTATCTGAACCAGGTCAGGGAAATCTCATAACAGTAAATCTAAGAGGAAAGAGACAATGACAACGAGCAATAGGAACAATCTCTTCAGTAGGCACATCTGGAACGACCAGAAAGAGAACACTTGCCCAGCCTCACAGCTCAGGCAGCCTCACTTCAGCTCCCAGGAAGGAAACTCTAAACCCACTCGTTACAACCCTAAAAACAATAGCAGAGTTGGAGCATGCAAATTCCAGAGCGAACCCGGCAGTCTTTGCTTAAACCGCTGATGAAGGGGTTTGAGTTAAAATGGCTGATTTTACCCTGTAGCAAATCAGGAGTGCTTATTTGTTCTGTCCTGGTAGCTGAGGAGTGGGGACAGATACTTCCAGCTGGTGGAACGAGCAATGAGCAAGAGAGACAGCAGTGACTTCAGAGACTTTAGGTAATACTGGAAGTAGAGTCTGGCCACATGCTAAGATGTTGTAACAAGCCACATGGGAACAAAAGCAACACATCTGGCATTAACTGCTACTGAAACAAGATATAACTAATGGCACTAAACAAATGCTTCCTCTGCTCCCACTTCGCACACTCTCACCTGATCTCCAGCACGTTTCTGTGCAGATAGAAAGCTCAACGCAGTATGTTCTTACCCTAAGGCTCCCTTACCTGTAAAGCACTGTAGTTCATCTGGAACCGAAGGATAGCCTCACACAAGTTCCAAAAGGAATATTCTGGCCACAAGACTGACTGAAACACCAGGCATGAATGGGATGTCTGCAGAAAGCAACATCACCAACAATTTAATCATCTAGTAAGAAAAAAGGTCATCAAGATGCAGCTCTGTTGGTCAAACTACACCAGTTCCCCCACAAAGATTTTTAACAGGAGAGATTTGAAACTATACAAAATAGAGTCTAATTAGTTTCTAGTGCTGGGACACTAGCCATCCATTCCTGCAAGGATACCAGCATTTCTAATGCTATGCTGGTCTTCACAGAGGTATTTTTTAATAGCTTAAGCATCACAGACTTGTAACAAAACTAAAATAGCAACACTGGACTACCAAAGGCTGAGATAAGGGAATAACAGATGAACTGAGGATCAGGATGTGACATTTAAGCCATTCGTTAAATGACATCTTGTGATATTCCTTACTGCCCACTCATGGCATTTACCACCACTTAATGAATCTAAGAGTTGTGGTGCACTGAAGATGTCCTAGAGCTGAAAGATGCAAGCTTTCAAGTTAAAACCTATTTTTGCCATCGAGTTCCTCAAAGTTTCAGGTAAATCTGTTCCTATGACCATTACTACAATACCCAACACTTAAAAGGACTTTGCATGACTCTTAAAATTGTAATGCTACAGAACATCTTAGCATCAACTAATTCTATACAAAAAAGCACCATAAGGACATATTCTTTGACATCAGATAATCATCCTGAAAGCACAATTTCCTCCTACTTTGGGGCTGTTAGGACACACACGAGTTAGCCAAGTGAAATTTGCACTAACGCTCTGGTGTACAAGCACACATTCTCCTCTGCTGCAATCCCTGGCATGGGAGAGGGGCACCACACCAGCCAGACTCACAGAAGCACTGACTTCCTCAGTAATGCTTCACCAGCCACAAGCTCAGGCTCCACGGCTTCTCTGCCAGGACTACCACCAAGAGGAGCAAGCAGAATGTTAGTTCGCAGCATTGACACCCATCCAGGGTATAGGTGTGCCCAAAAATACTGGCAGGAGAGGGATATGCCTTGGTAAGCAACCGCAGCTCAAGCCAGACAACTTCTGTGAACTGGCCAATTAAGTAACTTGGAATAGGAACATCTGCTGTGGTTGCTTAAAGGCAGTTGGGTTTTGGCTCCAAACTGTACATGCAAACCAAAATGTTAGCTTTAAGTAAAGCAGCTCCACTCAAATGTTCTCCTGCAAAGTCAGTGTTACAAAGTCAATATCGCCTAGCACAGGAGAGAGAGAAATGGAAGCAGCTTTGGATACTGTAACTAAAAAGAGATGAACTTTGTATGCATTAAGAACTTACTATGTTTTAACTTAGCAGCCTAGTCATGCTGATTTGACTGTGCCATCGCTAGAACCTGTCTTGCAGGGTCCTGTTTCATCATGAAAGGCAAATAAACTCCTGAAACTGCGTTACAGGGTTACACCTCCAGCTGACATGTGACAAACACCTCTCCCAGGAATCTAGAAATCCTTTCTGGGACTTCCTCATGCCAGGGAACATATTGCCAGGTTAAATTAATCAAAAGCCTAGTATTTACCAATCAAATGAGGAATTATCTAAATATGAGAAGAGGAGCAAAAGGATGAGCAATCAATGATTTCCTTGACTGCTGTCAGCTAGACTAATTTGTGATTTCTTATTGAGTGCTTTCAGGATGATACAATTTCAGACTTGTGCTGCAAGGTATTTTAGGCAATCACAGAACTGCAAGAAACAGGTTCCTTGGAAGCGCCCCAGCACTTAGTCCATCCAAGAAGTTACACAACCCCTTGCAGAAAGAGTTTAAAAGCCCACGTGTCAGCTCATGCCTGGAGTCGGTAGAACACTCTCTGATGTAAAGTTGGAATATTTCAAGGAGAAAACAGAGGCTTTACCTGCCAGAGCAAGAAATCACTCAACCGAACCTCTCCAGAGGTTCGAATCAGAAGGTCTGGATCGGGGGAGTTGTTGGTGTACAGACACTTATCAAGCAACGATTCAGACACATCACTAAGAAAGACAGATGCATCTTTATTAAGATCACTTTCCTGACCCAACAGAGGTGGCACTACGAAATCAGAATTACTGAGGGTTTTTTTTTTAATAAACACAGGACTGCAGATTAAAACTGGGTGGTGGAGTTGTACCACAGCCAGTCATCAACTTGCTTCTGATGGACGCTGCTGTCTGCTCCACAGGCTATTTCAAATGTTCTTTCAGCCCCCAGAGCATCCCCCTCCATGCTCTTTGAAACATAATACAGTGGTGGAACCAGACTATGAGGGCTTCCATCTGGAGCAGAGAGCAGAGTGCTAACTACTCCATCTCCTCCAGGGTGGAGGAACAGCTCAGTATTCATGATTCATCTGTTGTTTGACCTCATAGCTAAGACTGCCAGCCAAGCAGCCAATTGTTGTGGCATAAAAATCTGCCTTCACATTTAAACTAACTTAAGACACAGACCTAATTTCTCTTCTGTCTTGCTTGTGTATCTATCACCATGGTAACTGAAATAATAAAAACCAAACATTGCACAGTAACTTTAAGTCATTTGTTCCAGTCACACTGGTTTAAAGAGGTCTATTTAAAAGCCACTTGGCTTCAGAGGGGTTATTAATAAAGCATAGGTGGTAAGACAGGCAGTTTTCATCTACGAAGCCTCACACAGAAAGGCAAGAGTTACCTGGGTTCGAGCAGTCCTTGTTCCACCCCCCATGCCATCTCCCTGACAGCGTTGCTGATTTCATGTCTCGATGTGTACGCAAAGCAGACATTTAGAAAGCATCTGAAAAGGAGAAAGATGTGAAAGACTAACCTAAAGAAGGTCCAGTAGACGACAGAAAGAAGAACATCGACAACAGTTACACAGGCTTGTAGGATAAAAAAAGGTGTAGCATGTCTGCCAAGTCTCAGCCTTCAGGTAGAAGAGGAAGATGTGAGGTATCAGCTACTTGAAGCTGTGTGTTACTTACTTGTTGTAGTTCCTAGTTGCCAGCACAGCTTGGGCAATCAGCTCCTGAATATCCAAGGGCAGAAGGGGCAGGTCCCCAAGGACACGGATACACACACCATGCTTCTTCAAGCTCTCCCTACACCCAACAACAAGAGTAAGGACCATGGAAAACAACAGTCTCCACTGCACAAGTACCATGTCTGCCTTGCATAACATCCGCCAAGCGACAGCAACAGGCATGTGGGCAGGCATGGCTTCAGCAAAACCGAGAATTAGAAAAAGGCAAAATGAGCAAATGTTCCTCAGGTGTTGAAAGCTGGCTTTGACTTGATCATCCCAAACCATTCCATAAAGGGAAACTGATCATTCCCCATACCAGTTCCTGAGATACAGACATAACCAAAGGACTAGAAAATGATCACAGATTAGGCATTCCTACCTGAAGTCGTGAAAATCTGTATGGAAAACTTAGAATACACCATAGGCTCTGAGCACCTATAACTAATCAAAATTTAAGATGACTAATGGTCACCCACAGGGTAGCATAACTACTTTCTGGTGTGAGGAAAGACTTAACATATTGATGAGGTGACAGTGGGACAGGGGTGAAGTGAACAGCAGATGAGAGAGGAAATCATCCACGCCTGCTATAGCGTTAGTTTGAGCAGACAGGACATCCTGGGGGATCTTACAGGTTCCTGCTGCTGTCTGGCACTACAAACTCCCCGATAAAGGGCTGCACTGGGTAGAAACCAGGGAAATGGCCCCTCAATCACAGCGTACTCTGCAGTGCTCGGGCAGCTCTGATACTTACACTAGCACGCACACACGCTATCCTCTCCCTCCCATCCTCCCAGCTGCATTCCCTCACTGCCTTTCAAATTTACTTCAGCCAGATAAGGACTGCTTCCATGCACCACTCTTTGTGCCAGTCAGGCGCGGAGAAACACACACATCCACCGAGCTGCTGAGCAACCAGGCGCTGTAACATCCCTCCCTGCTCACTCAGATCTGTGCTAGTTTCATCTACACGCAATACACGAACTAGTTCAACTCCAACTTCGACTTCACGCACCATGTGCCCGTATGTAGGAGTCTCAAGTTACTGCAAAGCAAGTTGCTGAGCTGAACTCTGATCTGCCAAAAATACCGTGACAGAATTTAAGACAAGGCTTTGATACTTCATGAAAACAAGGCATCTAGCACTCTAGTGCTAAGCAGAAATTTCTAATTGTGCTGTGCTTATCTGAAAGCTGTACTGTCCCAGCTGTTTGGGTGGGATTGCTGCACAGTAAGCCACATGATACAGACACAGATCTGGTGGTGTGGGGATGACGACTTTGCACGCTGACGAGCTGCACATCCCATCCAGACAGGCAGAGCCCCTCTCTAGCTGGAGGTGGAGAATATCTTCCTTCATTTAATCCATTTTCACAACTTGTAACATCCCTGTAAACACCTCTTAATCAGGTTCTGCTTTAGTTCCACCCTGTGGGATACAGACATGAGAGGATTCTTACTGTTCTTCCAGTAGGCGGCTAAATTTCTGTCTTGCCAGATCCATTAGCCCATCCACCTCCTCCTTGGAGCGTTTAAAGTTCTCAATACTAAAGGCATAAACAGTGACCTCCCGAATGCCCAGATTTAAGCACCACCGTAGTGTCTGCAAGAAGACAAAATATAACAGAAAACAAAAGTCAGATAAGCAGACTCAGACAGTCAGACAGGTCAGCAAGACCCAACTTCTCCACTGCCAAAACCTTCCTGTCGTTTCCCACTATGCTAAGACTGGATCAAAAGAAACAAGCGTCAAGAGCTGACAATGAAACCCACTTGATGAGAATTTCAAATTAATTGTAAAGAACAGGAGGAAAATATCACTACCTAAGGATGAGAATCTGTAACGGATATGGGACTAATCCAACCAGGGACAGCACCTCTTATAGATAACATTATAAACTACATAACAGCATACCTTTGAAAACCTTTTCAAAGAAATTCAACCTGTTTCATAAAATTAACAGCTTCAAGATCTGCAAGGCAGATATTTCAATCTGGTATAAGACGGGAGTGGGGGGCGGGGAAGGTGCGGAAATAGCTGACTAGAATGACTCTGCAAGGTAACAGAGAGAGAGGAGCTGAAGTTGGGAACCCTGATGACGAACGTCAGCTCCCAGCACTGGCCACCCTCCAGTGAAGAGAAGGAACACAATACACCAGTCAAGCAGTAAACACAGCTCGAACTTCCAACACATGACTTAAAGGCAGCAAACATCCTCCCCACCTGTGCCAGCTTATCAAAGCCCTGCGAATGTCCCTGCTGTCTCTCCACATGACACTTTTGGGCATAACGGCGATTGCCATCCATGATGAAGGCAACATGCTTTGGCATTGGACCTGCCTAGAAAATAAGGAGAAACACAACAGACCAGAAAGCCAACAGCCAAGCTGGCATCTTGCATCACAGAGTTTAGTCCCACTGTTCCTGGCAGCACCGCCTATTTGTAGGAGCGCAGTGCATATCTCCCAGGTTCAGGGCTGGAGCTGGGAAGAGTAAGATACTACTTATCTCTTTGTTAACCCCACTTTAGACTCTCTGAACAGAGTGTCAGTATGGACAACTGCCTAAACTGAAAAGCAACTTGGCCCTCCCTCTTTCTATTGCATGACAAGGAACTGTAGTACTTGGGAGAGAGAGCAGCACTGCCACAGCTACCTTTCTGCGGCCACGGGGGAGGGCACAGAGTTTTATGCTGCCATAATTGTAAGGATTTTTTATTTCAGAGTCCAAGGGCATTTTCACAGACAATTAATTTAAGAGAAAAGAAAAAAAAAAAGTCATAAGACTTTCCCCCACTTCAGAAGAATATTCCTTTTCACTGACTTCATTAGGTCTGCACAAATCCTTCTGTGAGAAGGGCAGCATCACCAGTCTCAAGACTCTGCTGAGCAAGGAATTTTCCTGGAACTGGTGAGTTATTACTCTGACCAAGAAACTCAGTTTCATTTTTTAGAATCATAATCGGACCATCTTGCTTCTCTCCCTCCTTCTCACACCCTGCCTTCCTCCGCAAGGGCACAAAGCACGGAAGGCTGAGAGTATAAGCTCATTATTGGCAAGCACTGCCTACAGCCTTGCTCATTTGCAAGACGAAGCTTAAGTAATCTTCCATTCTCAAATGCTGTTTAGGGATGTACATCCAGTGCCAGCATTAATATGTACCCACACTAGCAACGCCATCTTTCTAGAGCAGAGCAGTCACAGAGACAGTTCCACTCTGAACCCTGACAAACCTGCCAGTTCTTTACCGCAGGTAACTAAATTCATTCCTTACCTTAATGATGTTGGCACAAAATCTCTCTATGATGGTCAGCTCGCCCTCTCTGATCCACGACATATTTCCCTGAAAGCTCCTTTCCTTTTTCCAAGGGGAAGATGAAAATAAAGGGGTTAGAGGTACAGAGGATCCTGTTTAAGCCCAAAACAATGTTACAAACCATCACTCTGGAGAAATACGCTTTGACAAGTTGTTTTGGAGCCCCTTTTATTATCTGTGCAGGTACTTTGATAAGCAGACAACAGGGGAGCCCAAAAATTGCTCTGGAATTTTCCAGCTGTATGTCATCAGAGTGGATTCTGCACTAGGTGGTAGCAAGAAAAATCCTTGCTGTGTCTTCCAGGCGGACTAGCTGGTGAGTTAGCACAGACCCACCGCGTGGGCTACCCCCAGGCGAGTCACAGGGTGGCAGCAGTGCAGACTGACCTTCAGTGCTTTTGCGCTAGTTGGAAATACTTCAAATGAAGCAACCACCTACATCACCACCTATCCTGCATTTGTGTCACCACTGTTATTTCTTCTCCTTCACAAACAGAGAACTTCAGCCTTTGGAGCTTTAAAAATATGGTTGGGTTTTTTACCATGTTATCTGCACATCAAATACTAAGATCCGATTTGAGCTAACGAGATGAAAGAGTTTACTGAACCTCCACGTTAATCTTCAGTTCTCTCGGCCAGCAACCTTGAGAGACCCAGAACAGCTACAAAGACAGAGTCATGGGGGCAACCACCCACATCCAACCACCTAGCACCCATCCAGGGACCAAAGCAGATTCAAATTACACTGACTACATTAATTTTCCATACGGGCCTTCTCTGCCTCTTCCCTCAGGAAGGGATTTCTGGCCACAGATGCAGCCACAGACCATTAAGGCAAGGACCTGCTGAACCCAGGGCTCTGTGACTAAAGCTCTTAACGCTCCCGTTGAATAGCTCAGGCTGGAAACACACAGCTCCCAACACCGCCTGTGACTGCGCACAGCCAGCAAGCTTTTACATACGGTTTTACACAGTCATCTTAAAAACTAAGCTTCACAAAGAAGCCCCCCCAAAAAAAACCCCAAACAAACAAACAACAACGAGTACAGGGCACCTGAAAGCACACGGCTTGCTGCCACCCTGCCGGGTGGGTGCAGCCTGGGCCCCCACCGCTCCCCCCACCGACAGCCGGGACCCCCCAGGTCCCCCCACCGACAGCCCGGCCCCCCCCCAGGTCCCCCCACCGACAGCCCGGCCCCCCCCCAGCACCCACCACCGACAGCCCGCCCCCCCCCCCAGCACCCACCACCGACAGCCCGCCCCCCCCCCCAGCACCCACCACCGACAGCCCGGCCCCCCTTCAGCTCCCCCCACCGACAGTCATCCCCCCCCCGCCGCTCCCCACACCGACAGCCCGGCTCCCCCGCAGACGGGGAGGTGCGGGTGGGCACAGCGGCCTACCCCGCCGGGTGACCAGGCCCTCCCCCAGCCAGGCAGGCGGCAGCGTCCCTCAGGCCTCCGTCGGTTCCGTGAGGAGAGGGAGGCGGCCGCCGAGGGGCACCGGCGGGAGGGAGCGGGCGGCAGGAGAAGCCCGGTGGCAGGAGACACCCCCACACACACCCCGACCCCGACGGGCTGCCCCGGTGCCCGACCCGCTCCCGCCGCCCGTTACCGCGCCCGGCGCCGCCTCAGCCTCCCGCGGGGGTGACGCGCCCTTCCGCCTGCGTCACCCGCCGGCGCCGGGCGGGGCGTGTCTGCGCGTGCGCGGAGGGGCGGGGCCGTGTGCCTGCGCGGGGGGCGGGGCGGGGGGGGCGGTGCGTGAGGGGCCGGGGCAGCTCGGGGGGGGCTCGATGGGGACAGCGGTGGGGGCAGCGGGGCTGTGGGTCTGACGGGGGGGTCAGCTTGGTTATGGGGTAGCCTAGAAGGTTGTGGGGGGCTGCGGGCTGATGGCAGGGCAGGTTGTGGGGGGCTGCGGGCTGATGGCAGGGCTGGGGCAGGTTGTGGGGGGCTGCAGGCTGATGGCAGGGCAGGTTGTGGGGGGCTGCGGGCTGATGGCAGGGTTGGGGCAGGTTGTGGGGGGCTGCAGGCTGATGGCAGGGCAGGTTGTGGGGGGCTGTGGGCCCATGGCAGGGCTGGGTGGTTGTGGGGGGCTGCAGGGCTGATGGCAGAGCAGGTTGTGGGGGGCTGTGGGCCCATGGCAGGGCTGGGTGGTTGTGGGGGACTGCAGGCTGATGGCGGGGCCAGACAGTTTTGGGGCTGTGGGTTGACAGGGCTGTGCCAGAGTTGGGGTGCCCTAGCACAGCTGGGGTGATTATGGGTCACTGCAAACTGATGTGGGGTGGTGTCGGCTGGGGGGGCTGCGGGGATAGCTGGGGTACAGGGAGAGGCAGCTGCGGGTGGGCAGCGAGGCAGGGTGGTCTGGGGGGGCTGGAAGCTGGGGGGCTGGAAGCTGGCAGCGTGGCTGGCTGCAAGCTGAGGGAGCTGTGGGGCACCCCCAGTCCCAGCACACACCCCCCATGCCCACTCAGAGCACCCATCTTGGGTGCGGGCTTCTCACCCCCATGGGAGACAACAAAAAGTAACTTCACAATGAACATCACCAGCAGCCATTGCCTATGGTCTTTATTATTTTTTTTTTCCAGAAAAGAAAAAAACCACATTTTACATAGTTGGTACAAAAACAAATTTTTTAGAAAAAATGAACGGAGGGGGAAAAACCTGCAGCAAGAGGAACTGGGGGTCTCGCTGCAGGGACTCCAGCAGGAAATCTCTTTGGGAAGTGTGGCTCGAGGTAAGCCCTGAGCCACACACAGCCACCCTGATTATTCCCCCCCTCCCACCCACTTCATAAAAATTCAAGAGTTTGACACACAAGCTTTGGTTGCTAGCAGTAAACATGGATTACATTCTTCCGTCTCCTCATAGACAATCTTGTGACTCAAGGCTTTCACGCCAGGGGAGACACCCTCCCGCGAGGGACACCTTTTTCCCATACATTCAAACGCTCCCGTGTTACAGCAGGACCCTGAGTGTGCAGCCTCACCCGCCCGCGATTCACCGTCCCGTAATGCATAGTGCCCAGCGCCTGCCAGCCGAGCATGGGCAGGGGGGGCGAGGACGCAGCAGTTAATTATTGTCAAGATACGGGAAGAACCACAATGGCAAATGACACGAGAAGATGCGAATCAATCCCACCTTCAACGTGGCTTCCCTTTACAGATAAAAATCCCTGTTTTCTTGGATCCCGGTACCATGCTGGCTCCGGGGGAAACCTGAGTGATTCTCTAAGCCATTTGCAAGTTGCTTTAGCCTAGGACAGGGATGGTTACAGGGCTCATATCCCCACGCAGAGTTGCAAGGCAGAGTACACAGAGAAGATCCTGTCTCCCTGGTCCATAACCTATTAGATGCTTTGGCTATTTTTTTTTTTTTTTCATTTTTTTTTCCCCTCTTACTTTTGTAAACAATAATCAAGGAGAATACTGAGAGAAAATGGAAAGATTTACAGAGGTATTTACACACACTAGACATCTAGCAGAAAAATCACCAAACCATTAAACTGGGGGTGAGGGGGGAAAGGTCCTACACGATTCTTCAAGACAGATACAAGAATTAGGGGGGCAGCAGTTTCCCCGGCACCACCGAGGTGCCAGGGGAAGGCCAACAGCCCCCCGCAATGCAGCAGCGGGACCGAGGCCCAGGCTTAGACGCGCAGCCCAGTGCGCTCTATTGCATTTACCCCGTTCAGACAAAAGCTGTTTTCCTGAAGTAGTTTTGTATAGATCCCACTGCTAGTCAAGAACTTAAAAAAAATTAAAAAAAAAAAAAAAATAAAAAAAAAAATTCAATCCTTCCCCCCACCCTCCCAAGAAGAGACCACCACCTCACCATAAAACCTACCGGAGCAGGGCAGGCACACAGCCGGGGAGCTGCTCTCCATCCCGCGCAGTGCCTTAGTGCCGCAGGGCAGAGCAAAGCCTGGGGGGGCTCACCGGGCTCCAGCAGCTTCAGCAAGCCCCCCCAGTGAGCCCCGGCGGCAGGGATGCAGTAAGTGCTCCCCATCTGTTCCAGCCCTGCTCTACATCTAAACCTATTGCTACCTAAAACACAGCAGAAAGCGCAGCCACGTCCTGACATGCCAGCAGGGCGAGATGCCCTCCCTGGGAAGGCTCCAGCCAGCCCCCGGGCTGCGAGTGGAGTGTTAATGCCCCAAAACCAGGGATCCAGAGTTTCTCCCAGCCACCACGAGCCAGTATTTGGGGAGGAAGCCAGGAAGGGGGAATAAAGATGGAGCAGCTGCACCTCTCTCAGATTTGGGTCCACCTTGGCACCAGGTCCCTCATCCCTGGAGGTCTCAGGCAGCCACCAGCCCTTTGCTGGAGGGTGAGTTAGGGCAGGGGGCTGAGGATAACCCTCAGTCTCCCAACAACCTCCCCAGCCGCTGTCTGCTCTTGCCACATCTCGCTGAACGGGCTGGGACCCCCACCCTGGCTTGCCGACCCCCAGCCACATGGCATCAGCCTGCTGGGAGCCTGGGTGACATCCCAACCTGCCAGCAACGGGAGGGCTCCGGCACGGGGCAGACAGGAGTGTTTCCATCAGGACAGCAAGGAGGGGATGTGTGAGCATGAACAGGAGAGAGAAATGGAGGACAGTCCTCAAAAGCCACCAGGCTGGGAGAAAATCTGGAGTTGGGGAGCCAACACGGGCTCTAGCAGCTGTTCCCTGCCCCGTGGCACTGCCTGGCTTCTTCATCCCCGCACACGGATCTACAGACCCAAATTTCTCCTCAGTCCATGGGAAAGGGAAAGAGACCCTATTAAAACACAGCTAAAAAGCAAACAAATCCCAAACAGACCAAAAAACACAACTGAAAAACTTGACAACACGCCAGTCCACCTAGCGAACATCCAGTGAGGTAGATCTACACTTCCAATACAAACTTCATCACGTCTTTGTGCTGTTAGAAAAAACCCTCCTCTCTGTCCAGCACTGAGCTACAGAGGCATTTTATCCCTGAGATTGCTCGAATACCTGAGAATAAGTTGCAGGAATTACGTCCTTTCTCTCTCTCTTTTTTTTCTTCTTTTCTTAAAGATTAAAATATACAAAAATACAAAACCAGAATATTTATATAAAAAAAAAAAAAATCAAAAAACCCAAAACAAAGACAACAAACAAACCCAAAGATACGTCATTCACGCACATCCTAGTGCAGGTTTCACTTGGCGTTGGCTTTGGCACGGACCGGGGGGCTGCCCCGGGAGAAGGGCTGTCCACCGGGGCCAATAAATAAAGGCAAGACTTGGGGGGGGGCGCAGGGGGGAGGGAGGACAGCAGCTGCTAATGACCTGGGATGCCCTTTCCCTCTGCCCCTGGGAAGGCTCAGCCCAGGAGCCGTGGGTTTCTGGAGCGTGGGATGGGCAGGAGGAGCAGGGGCAGTTTTGTCCCGCGTGGGTTTGATGCGGAGCCCATGGGAGACCCGGGCGGTCGGGGGGATCAAGCCCCAGGTGGGTCCCGTACACGGCCCCCGAGGGAAACGCTGCCAGCAACATCCCCAGGAGCCAGCTCTGCCCTGTGTCTGGTGCCCAAGGCTTGACCAAGAGCATTTCTGCTCCATGAAACCCTTCTGGTGCCCGGCTCTGCATTCCGGCGGCAGGGAGAAGCCTTAGAGGGGAAGAGCCGGCTGCACAGAACAGCACGCACTCCCTGGGCTGGCGCTTGGGAAGGCTTAAGGGGGACAAAAAATACAAAATGTTTTGACTTGGTCTCCCCTGAGCCGCAGCTCAAGCCCACGAGCAGGTGGCAAGTGTTAGCCCAGCCCCAAGAGACGCCCCATTTCCATCCAGCCTGAGCCCAAATCCAGGCTCTGCTGCTTTCAGCAATGGGGTGACCACGGAAAAACTGCAAAACCTTGCACTGACCTGCAAGTGAGCAGCTGTTGAGGAGCAGCGGGACCCACAGGGCCGGCCCCTGGGCATCTCCCCAGCACTCTGCAGGCAGCCTCCCCCCCTCAGCCTCCTCCCTTGGGGCAGCACGGGATGGGGCGGGCGCAGGATGGGTCCCCTGGCAGCTCATCCAGGCTGAGCTGGAGCTTGTTTGAAGCTCAGGAGAACAAGGAGCCATGAGCTGCTCCCTGAGATGTTGCTTCTCTGCTCCTCCTCCCTGAGACACTACCGCCTGGCTTCATTTAGGAAAAGAATAAAAATTAATCAAATATAGGATTGGGGTTTTTTAGTGGGAAGAGGTATGTATGTTGGGTGCTGCCTTCCCCTATTTTTGGAATGAGCCGTTCTGATTAAAGCAGGGCTTTTCCCAGGCTGGGAACAGGGGGAAAAGGTCTGTGCAGGGACACCGGGTCCCCGCTGTTAGCACTGCCATCCTCCCTCCCCAACCCTTCACCCTGCCCCCCCTCCTCTGAGCCCCCGTGGCTGCCCATTGCCTTGCCAAAAGCCTTTTCATACCGGTGGAAGCCCCCCCTCCCCACCACCCACCATCATTCCCGGGTTTCGGGGAGGAGGGCCGAGCTGTGCATGTCCTCCTCCTCTCGGAAGTAGGCAGGTTTTCCCTGGGAGCTGGGGGACTGCTGTGCTTTGGCGGGGCAGTTGGCAACCATGTGGCTGATGCTCTGGCAGAAGTGGCATTTCTTGGGCTGTGGGGGCAGCTTGCACTCTTTGGCATGGTGGTCCAGCCCGCCGCAGTTGTAGCATCTGTCGGGGGGGGGGGAAAGATTTGAGGAGGAAAAATAAAATGAGGTGGAATGCTGCCGTGGCCATGCCTGGGATTCATCTGGCTTCAGAGCCAGAGCTTGGCTTAAAATGGCCCAGCCACTGTGGGGACGTGGGGTCGGCTCTTTGCGGGGGTGGATGGTGGCCCTGGGTTTGGTCCCTGCAAAGCCCCAGCTCCAGCACGGCCAGTTTGGACCCGGCTCAGTGGTGCTGCTGGTACCCAGGAGATGGCAGCAAACCCCCACACCCAACCCAAGCACTTGGGGACGTCAGGGGGCTTCCACCATCATAGGTCTGGCAGACCCTGCACGCGGTCCCCAAAGCCTGCAGCAGAGCAGGAACGGGCAATGGGACAACTGGCAGCCCCAGCCAGGAGAACCGCTGCAGAGACCGTGGCCATCGGTGTGGGGACAGCCCCAGAGGTGGCTTTTCTCACGGCTGTACCACTGCAGCACTCATCCCCCAGGTGCCACCTCGACACCAGAGCGGTGTGGGCAGAGGGAGCTGCCATGTGTCCATTTTAAATCCTGCATCTGTCTAGGATAGCCACAACCCTTTTCCCTTCCCTTTTCCTTCCCAATTCCTTTCCAACTTATTTTAAAACCCACTAGTGAGAACAGCCAAGTGGGGTGGGCAGCATCTGCTGGGAAAGCTGGGATGAAGCATCCCTGGGCAGCCGGGATGGAGAGGATGGGAGAGGAGAGGGGGGACGAAGGGCTGGCTAGAAACTTGCCCCAGGGCTCCCAGCCGCACCGTGGGAGACACTGCCAGGACGTCCGGCCATTTCCTTCTCACAAGGAAGGGTTTCTCTTCAAGAAAATTACCCCTGCCCAGCGCGGCTCCCCCGGATCAGGAGAGCGGCTGCCCGGCGCATCCCTGACCTCTGCCCTTTCACTGCTGCTTTGCTGCCCTTTCCCCACCAAGCTGCATCTGCCACTCATTAACCGCTGAAGGAAGCCGCTTTCCCCAAGGAGAGGTCACTGCCCACCCCCCTGGGCCCAAGCCCATCCCCGTGCGCAGGCAGGGTGCCAGGCAGCACCACTCCTGGTGCCCATGGGGCTCAGACCCTGCCCCAGATCAGGCCCCCGCTGCCCCTTACCGGTCTCCTTTCGATCTGCGTTTCTGGAGGCTCTTGCCCTTGGGTCTCCTCTCACTGCCGATGCAGAAGACACCCCCTGGGCCGGTCACCCGGATGGACTCCAAACCTTTGGATGACTTCTTGAAGGTGAACTCAACAGCTTCGCCCTCCTTCAGGCTGCGGAACCCCTCCATGTGGAGCTTGCTCTGGGGGGGCACAGGGGAAGGATGGGGGTCAGCACAGAGCTGGGGTGGCCGTGGGGCACATGACAAACCCCAGCCCAGCAAACCCCTCCCGTGGCACGAGAGCTGCCAGTGTCCCCCTGTGCCTGTCCCTTGTGAGGGGACAGACATCGGGGACCAAGCTCAACCGGGCACCGACATCTCCCTAAAATCTCTGGAGCCCTGTTTGGTAACATGGAGCCTTCAGAGAGCCAAGGCACCCAGGGAAGCAGGGTGCACTGGTTTGGCAGGTGAGGGCCAGCACAGCCAGCTCTGACCCAAATTTCAGCAGTTTGCTGCAAAACACTGGTGCTGAGCACCACAAAGCACCCCCCTTCTCCCACCTAGCCCTGCACTGGGGAGCGAGAGCTGCCCCTGCCCCTCCCAACACCCCTGGCTGGGGGTGCTTGCAGAGAGATCCAAACCATCATTTTAAAAAGGACAAAAGGATCTTGAGGTTTTACACAGGCACGTGTAACTCTGCTCGTGGTAGGACCTGCAGCAAAGCCAGGCTGGAAGCTGGCACCTTCAGCCTGGGGTCTCACCTAGCCCCCTCACTGCAGCTCATCTCAGTTCAAGCCCTTTTATTGCTTCCAACAAATAATTAAGCAGCCATTCGGCCCTGGATCATCACTGCTGGGAGCACCTCCCGGGATCGCCACATCGGTCATCACTGTGCAGCTAAGCTTGGGAGTTCAGAAGGACCCAGGCTGGGGAAGGAGATTGTGAGATGACAGAAAAACCCGCTCAGGAGCTCTGCCCACGTTAGCAGAGGGGCCGAGCTGTGCGTCACAGCCGCTGTCTTGCCCCCCCGGGGCCAGCAAGCACTGCCGCGAGCATCGCTGCCTGCTCTGCCGGAGGACCACCGCATCCCGGGCGGTGAGTCGAGGAGGGCTTTGGCTCAATTTTTTTAGCAGAACCCAAACAAGCATGATCAAAGAATTAAGAGGTTTTGCTGGCAGAGGGAGGAGCAGCTCCAGTGGGCTTGGGATTCCCAGCAGAGCTAGCGCCAACGCCTGCGAGGCTACAGCAGGACCCTGCACTTATGAATGGAGCATCTCCCCCATTCATGGTCTGGTGAGTTCCCATCACGTGGGCTGCGGCCGCCCATTCTTCCCGCACCGAGCCTCCATGCGCACGCTGCCCGGGGATGGGCAGGCATGGTCGGTTCCCTGCTTCCATCCCAAATCTCACCAGGACCCACACAGAAACACCCCACATAAAAGCAGAGAGGGAGGAAAATGGAGTTGTTGGGGTTTAGGAGTGATTTTTTTTCAGTGGGGTCTTACAGGACATGCATGTGTCTGTGGGCATGTGAGGAAGTGAGAACACAGCTGAGCTTGAGGAACAACCCTCAAGGTCCCTTTTTCTATGGCTTTTCTGTCCCCTTCTGTGCCTGGGGGCCCAGCTCTGGGTGGGACAGACCCCACAGGCTGGGCCAAGTCACCGACACATACCTAGTCCGCTTGCCTGCTGGAATGGGGTCTAGAGTGGGCCAGATGGGATCGTCAGAAACCTTTGCTCTCTGACCTGCTCCTGCTCCCAAAAAGGAGAGCTAAACCGTGAGCTATGAGGTCCTCAATGACAACAAGGATGTGACAGGGTCCTACAGCAACCTCTGCCCGTGCAGGGCTGATCTGGGCAGTGCCATCACCACCTACTGCAGGCAAACACTCTGCCATCCTCAGCCTGGCTTTCCCTCAGTACTGAGCATCACCAGAGGATGCTGAGCATGGCCCAGGCCGGAGCTCTGTGTTCGAAGCAACTACCGGCATGACACAGGAGGTGCTTGGCTCAGCCTCAGCACCTTGGTGTTGGCCACCAACCCTGCCCTGTCCCCAGTGTGCCAGCACACCGGCCCCCTCAAGCCCCTCCATGTGCAGCAGTTTGGGTGACGGGAGCTGCCATGAATGGCAGATTTGTCCCCCTCCAGCAGCAGCTGTGGCATTTTGGGGGCGAGGAGGAACTGAGCATCACTCCGTGGTGAGCATCACTCCATGGGACAGGAGGCAGCTCTGGAGGCTGGAGGACGAGGGCCAGCCGCCCCCCGCAGACCCTTCCCAGGGGTGTTTACAGCCCTGGCTGGCCCAGCTGTGTTTACACTGTGGAGATGAAAACTCCCAGGCGTTCAGCCCCAAGCTCTGGGACAAAGCCAAGCCGTGGCAGGGGGGACCCCGGCATGCAGACTGGGACCCCCCCAGCTCAGCCCACACCTTGGGCACCATCACCCGTGGGCAGCCAAACTCCCAGCGTGGGCGCTCCAGCTCTTCCCCCCCGTGAGCCATGCTTTACCCCCATTTCGAGGAAGAGGAGGGCTGGGGCAGAAGCTGCCGCAACATGATGGGGAAGCGATTTATTTTCCAGGAGCGGGTGAGGATGACAACAGCCTCCCTGGCCCCCCGGCCCCCTCCACCAAAAGGCCAAAGGAAACGCCCTCTCCCCGGGGAAGGAGGGGGGGGGCAGCGGCCAGGGCACCCCAGCTCTGCCCCCCCCCCCCCCCCCCCCCACCGCAGCCTTTTGATGTGTGCTGCAGAGTGGCTGGTGGTCCCTGCGCATCCCCCCTGCCCCCTTCCCAAAACACACACATTGCTGGCATTCCTCTGTTATCAGATAGGTAATCAAACTGCAGCCCATTGAATTAGCTGCATACCTCCTGCATCTGAAAGGAAGGGGCCCAGAGCCCCTGTCCCACACCACACACAAAGCCGGAGCCTTCCCAGGCCTCCACACACACACACCCCCCAAAAAAATAAAGAGAGGAAGGGGGGGATTGGAGCGAGCCGGGGATGCTGGGGCTGGGGGGAGCGCAGGGGAGGGCCAGGGCCGGGAGCCACCGGCCAGCAAGAACAAAGGGCCGGCGGCAGCCGCGCTCCCGCTGCCCAAATTCCAGGAGTTCCAGGCCACGGCGGGGGGAGGAAGGGTGGCCGGCATGGCCGCGGCCCCGCTGACCCCCCTGCAGCCCCTCTGCACGCCAGCCCTGCGCCCGGCTCGCCCGCGGCGGGGGACTCGGGTCTCGCCCATCGGGTGCTGGGGTTTGGGGTCTGGGTCCCACGGCGGAGCTGAGGGGTCAGTCTTGGGGGCATGGTTGAGGTGGGGGGGAGGGTGTAGGGTGACCCTGGTCTCTCTCCAGGCTTGGGATCACAAAGCATCGCCGTCCTCATAATAAAAGCGTTTAAAAGCATAACCTAGCGCAAGGATTTTGCTTGTCATCATTAGGGTCCAGAGTTAACCAGCAGGACAAGGAACAGAAGCAAGGTTGGCACCGCTTCACCCAGCTCTCTGTGGCCCCCTGGGCACCCCCCTTCCTCCTTTCCACCCACCCCAGCAGCTCTGCGGTTATTTATGGTGGACAAAGACACAGCATGTGAGTGGCCAAGCCGCTGCCCACTGCCCCCACGGCGCTGGGTGTCCCCCACTCTCACCCCTTCCCCTTTCCCCACCTGCAAGTGGGTGCCTTCACCCCTCCTCTTCCTCCCACCCAGTAACTCACTCACCACACAGCCCAGCGTTAGACCTGCATCCCCTCCCAGAAGGGTGACACCATAGGGCACCCCAAATCCAGCCGCTGCTCCCCAAACCACTGGGCTCTGGTTTGCCCCCACCCCACTGGGCTCTAGAGGGGCTTGGCCGGCCCCGGGGTCACCATTGTCCCCGCGGCCTCCCCAGTGCGACACAAGGGGACATTTATTCCCAGCCAGCCCCGGCCACTCAATCAAACCATCTTTGTGTCCAGAGGGGCCTGGGGCGGAGCGGCCGCTGCACCTCACCAGCGCGGGAGCGATACGAAATCCCATGGAAAAGAAGCCAGGCCGGGATGCTGGGCTCAGGGTGGCTGTGGGAATGCGTGTGGCAGCGCCGAGCTGTGCCAGCGGTACGGCCAGGCCATGCCCGGCGCATTTTGGGCAGCCTGACCCCACTGCAGCCAGTGCCCGTGCCTCAGTTTCCCTCACTCTGCGAGGGGGAAGTGGCCCACAGGGGCCAGGAAAGACAGACCCCCCAGCAGGTCCCAGTGGTGGGCACTGGGATGGATGAGCCCCCAGGGGGTCTGTGCCCCCATCACAGTGCCCCAACTCCACCCGCAGGCTGGGGGTACCCTGTCTGGGGTGCCCTCTGCTCCACCAGCACCCACAGATGTGCCCAGGGCACCCTGGCCACTGTGCTGCCCCGCTGGCCTCCACACCCCTCTGTCCCCCAGAGCCACAGCATCCCCGTACCCCCAAATCCCTATTTTGCCCAAGACAGCCCTGTGCTGCCGGCTTTGATGCTTCAGCCTGGCTGGGGTGCTGGGCGCCCCGCAGAGCCCCACACCTCCTGGCCACCTTCACCCCACCACGACCCCCGAAGACCCATCCCAGGGGAGCAGCACATCCCTGGGGAAGCAGCCCCAGGCCTCAGCCGCTCCCAGCCCCATGGGGCTCAGGCTCAGAACCGCCAGCGCAGAGCAGCCCCTTGCTCAGCCCCTGCACCGGGAATAAGGTGATGTGCAGCCATTAGCGCTCACTCAGTTTTTTGAGGCACGGCTCCGATTGCCACTGGGTGATGCCATCGCAATCCTGCTGGGACACAGCAGCCTCAGCCCCACTCCGAGCCCCGTTCTGGCAAAGCAGATCTCCCCTCATCCGGGCACTGCGTGACGGCAACCAGCTCCCAAAGGAGATTCCAGCAGGATCGGGCTCTGCCACCACAGAGCAGTGACCCGAGTGCCCGTGGCTCCCACCGCCGGCTGGGAAATGTCCCTTTGCCTCCACATCTCACATCTCGATCCATCCCCAAGCAAAGCCCTTCCCTCTCCCCAAACCACACCAAATCTTTTCCCGATGGTGGCGGTTCAGGTGCCGGGGACTGCGGTGCTGCTGGTGTTGGGCTCACACGTGGCTGGGAGCATGAATCGCTCCGTGGTCCCTTCCTGCGGGATTCACCCCCTGCAAGCCCCTGGCAGATGCTGCGAGGGCTTGGTGTGGAGATACAGAGGGCGATGCCTGCAGGACCCCATCGGGGACAGCACAGGGGATTTAACAAAACATGACCAGGGCTCTCCAGGGGCTCCCTACTGTCATCTGGAGCAACACCCCTAAGGATTTCCCCGCCACCACCCCCCAATTCAAGCAAAACCAAAATAAAGCCACGTTCCTGCCAAAGTAACTACAGTTGCTCTTGATTTTCCACCATAAACCAGCAAAATTAAGCACTAGATACTAATTTTGGTAAAAACAATCATCCACCACAGAGTTTAATCCATCAGCTCCCGGCCCTAAATCCACGCTTTCAGCTCCTTCAGTTGTTTTTTTCCCCCCACCCTGAGGGTGCCGAACCCTTCTGCGCTTCCCGGGGGCAGCTAATTGGGATCAGCGGCTGCATATTAATTTCATACTCCCATAATTAAAGCAGGGGCACGGCCAGGAGCAGCAGCACACCTTCAGTCGGTGACTGCGGCTTCATCCCGCTTATTCTTAGAAGCAAGAAAATAGGGAAAAGGAAACGCTGGAGCTGAGGGTGGCAGGGACAGGGGCTCCCAAGCCAGTGGCTCCATCCCAGCCCTCTTTAACAGGAGCAATCCCATTCATTTGGGCCATTTTATCTGGGAGACCATTTAAGGGTGTTTTCTCTCCCTGCCCCTCGCCCTGGGGCTGAGGGGGAGCTGGGGGAAGGGATGTGCCTGCAGCCATCAGTTAATCTTTAGACAGAGACAGGAGGCTTGTTTTGTGTGCGTCTTAAGGGAGTTTCAGGGGTGGAATAAAGCTGCTCTCTTTCACTATTTGCCACCAGGACACGGCGCACCAGCGGTGCGACACAATTTGATTCCAGCAGTTATTTTAAATAAATTGCTCCAACCCCTCTCCCTGCAAAAGCAGGGAAGCCGACATGCATTTCTACCCCAGGGAATCCCTTCTCCAGGGACACGTGTAACCCTGGTGCTCCCACACCCAGCAGCTACCCACACCGGTGCCCCGGGGTGCCCACCCAGCACTGTGGGGTGACCCTGGTCGCGGGGGGCAAATGCAGGAGCGATACACACGAGAAAGCAGAAAAAGTGAGATATTAAATGTGTGCTGTGCCTCTATGAGCATCACGGGTCCAACACAGTCTAACAAACCGCTGCTCTGAGCGGGTTCCCCTTCCCCTTGCCACCACCCCAGCGCTGCACAAAGCAGATCCCCCCTGCCAGATCCTGCCCTGCACCCCGGCCCAGGGGAAAGGTGGCAAGGGACACAGCGGGAAGGCTGAACCCTGCTCCCCGATGGAGGAATCCTCCCTTGTGCCCCTGCCTTTGCTCTCCTGCGCGGTTAGGGATGGAGCTGCCTCCAAACACGTGCGCTTTTTTTTTTTTTTTTTTTTTTTTTAAGACTTCACATCATGCTCACTCTCTCCCCTCCCGCGCACAGGGGGATGGCAGGAGCACAGGTGGGTGACAGCCCAGGTCGGCTCAGCTGAAACCTGTGGCTGAACAGCAGCAGAGCCACCATCCCCCTCCACCCCATCCCCTGCCCAGCTGAGCGCGGATAGGATGGAGCCCGCCCATCACCCCTGACTCCCACAAGGCTCCTGGGGGTGGCAGCGCCCAGGGGACCACGCTGGGACCAAAGTGTCCCTGTGGTGGCCCATGCCTGGCTGGTCCGGCGCTGCCCTGGGCACTCAGGCAGGGGTTCCACATCCCAGCCCCAGTGGCTCCAACCATGGGCACAGCCTTATGTCCCCGCGAGGACACGCAGGATGATGCCACCGAGATGCCAACAATGCAATGCCCTGCAGCCGCAGCAGCTGTGGGGTCCCAACCATGCCCAGCAGGTCTTGCCAAAATCATGGGAAGGAAGAAAAAAAACTAAATCCCCCCAAAAAAACAACTAACATTGCCCTTGTCAAGAATTTAGATGTGTTGGCTTGGAGAAAGGCTTGGAGACACAGAGCTGAGCTGTGCGGAGCAGGCAGCCCCTTCTGCTCTGCTCCAAGCCAGGGCTAGCGGGGCCAGGCTTGGGGATGGGCTGCAAGCCCCAGCCCTGCCAGACTGCGCTCACTCCTCCCGCTCTGGCCAGCGGCACTCAGCCTTGGGGCCATGGCGTGACCGGATTTTCTCCTTTCCCTTTTTTCAGGTTCCCTTCTTCTCCAGGTTGCCTTGCCCAGCAGCCCCGCACTCCTGGAAGTGATGCTCAGAGCCCCAGTGTGAGTGCAGGAGCCACATGCCCAGGGGACCACCACAGCTTTGGGGTCTTCCCCAGCCTGATTTCTGCCACCTTGAAACACCCACTCCTCCACCTTCCCCGGGACAACCTGCTCCACTCCCCTGTGCTTCATCCCCCCTGTCTCCTCACAGCCCTCAAATGAATCCATCTCCAGTGTCCAGGGGAGGCATTTGAACCCAAATGCCTCATTTTTAGCTCACAATGCCAGGGAAAGGCAGCCCCAAGGAGCCCTGTTAGTCTCCTGTCCTGCCGAGATTTTAATCTCTTTGTGATCAGATAAAGGGAGAGGGAGATGGAGACGCGCTCCCTGCAGAGAAAGGCCATTCAGACCTGGTTCCTGTAATAAAGTGATTTAATAGATCTAAAGAGGCCAATTCCCTTCTTTCTCCCACAATTACTTCCTGTGGGTCATCATTCACATATGTAAATGAAGAGGGGAAGGAGCGGGTTATGGGGGACTCTGGGGTGTTAAACCCCAGTGGCGGGTTTGGGGCACCCTGTGTAGCACGGGCGGTGGGTGCTGAGCCCAGTGCCCTGAGCCCTGTGTGTTGTGCCCCCCCAGGGTGGGTGCTGGCTTTTGCCCTCCCAGGACTGACTCCTTCCACAGGCAGTGGAGCCGGCACTGGCTCTCGGGAAGCACCCAGATGCTGGGATGCGGAGAGCATCGGCAGAAGGGCCCGTTTCCCCACGAGCCACCCAAAAGCAGCAAGGCCAGGGTGGGAGCGGGAGTTTGGTCCCTCTCTGAGGAGGGGCCGGGGCTGAGATGCTCTGTGGTGGGAAAGCCACCGGCATTAGCCCCAGCTGTTCTGCTGCAGGCGAGCGGGACTTTGTGCCACCAACGAGCTGGGCAGGAGGCAAAGCCCAATCTGGAGGAGAAAGACTCGACATCAGCCCAAAGCAGCCCTGTTTCTGGCGGTGCAAAGCCCCTCACCAGGAGCCCCCTGCCCTTCGCTCAGCAGGGGACCCACACGCATGCTCTGCCCCTCTGCTACCCAAAATAACCCGCTTTCACCCAGCGTTCCCCGCATTTCCCAAATGCGGCAAATCCTGCACACGGGACCCCATGTCTTCCCCAGTCCCGGAAAACGGGGGACACAAGGAAGACCACATCTCCCTGGGAGGTGGGATGCTACTGTCCAAGACACCCCAGCTAATTCTCTTTTCCTGCAGGAATGTGAGCAAGAGCAATCAGGAAACCAGACTGTCTAGGGGCAATAAACCCCCAGGAGAAGGGAGGGAAGGCGGGAGGCTTCCCCCACGGGTCCCGCTGTGTTACATTGAAATGCAAAGACCCATTTGCTCTCCCGAGAGCATCAGGATCTCGCTTTTCCCTGGCCCATTTGGAGCCCTCACTTACAAACCCAGCCGATTTCGAGCCCGGGACGGTAGCTCCTACCAAGGCATTTTCACCACGCCACGGCCAAGGGAGAAGGGATTTGCTTCTCTCCTGGTCATCCCTCACTTGCCAGATCGCCATAGCCCAGCCTGGAGCACCCACTGCCTCGTGGGCAGGGGGTGAGAGACCCCAGGGAGCCCCCGGTCCCAGGAGCCCTGCACAGCCCAGGGGCTCAGTCCTGCACTCCCAGCCCGTCCACAGACTGTGGGATGGACCCCACCCTGGGGGGATTTGGGTCCATGGAGAGCAGCAGCCACTGAAGCTGGCTGGTCTGGGGGCTCCCCAGAGCCAGCACCATCACACTGTACCAGGCTGAATCCTGTGCGGCGGCTCATAACCGTACCCACAAAACCACTACTATGTGCTCCGGAGATGCCCGTCCCCCTTCACTCGTGCTCCCTCTGCTCCCCAGCAGCTCCTTTCCCAGGGCGAGGGGACACGGGCCATGCTCACCACACAGACCCCATTCCATGCAAGCCAGCCCCACATCTCCCAGCGCTGGCCCCGATTTGGGCACCATCTTCAAAACCATTCCCCCACCGTCCAGAAGAGTTCCCCTGGCAGATCCTCCCCCACGAGCCGGGGTGTGGGTGTGTGTTACGCAGCTGCAGCCCTGAATCCAAGGCTTCCCTCGGCACAGGACCACCGACACGTGTGGGGCTTCCCCACTCAGCAAGGCGCGTGCGGATCAAATCCGGGCACGAGACTGTCACTAGCGTGCAGGATCCATAGGGACACATATGTGACCCCGCACGCCTTTGTGCCAGCTGCAGCCAAAACAAGGGGTCCGGGCAGAAATTACCCCCGCGCCCCCCCCCCCCCCGCCCAAAGATAAGCCGCAGCTGGGGAAAGCCCAGTCCTGCATCCCTGCCTGGCTCAGGGCTCCCGCAGCCTCTTCCCGGGGGAAAACCAGCTCTTCCCCAGGTCCCTCCACAGGGTGAGCAGCATCCCTGCCCCGGCACATCCCGCTCGGCCCCGCGGGCACCTGCTCCCCTGGATCCGGCCCCGAGGGGCTCCCCAGGGAACCACCAGGGGAAAATGAAAATATTCGGGGGTCAGCTTATGGGGGTCCCCGGAGAGGAGCCCCAGGGCCAGCGGCTGTACCTGCCCTTCGCCACCCGCCTCGCCCCGGGGAACTGAGCCCGGGGGACAGCGGCTCCGCCGGGGTGCGGGCTGGGACGGGCCGGGGACAGGCACGGCCCCGCGTGGAGGCAGCGTGGGGGTCCCCATCCCTGGCAGGGGGTGCCAGGGGCTGCACTCCCTTCCCTTCCACGGACCCCACGCGGGACGCGGCCCCGTACCTGGTGCACGAAGACATCGACGGGCGAGTCGAGGGTCGCGCCGCCCTTGGCGGTCATGGAGAGGAAGCCGAAGCCCATGCGGACATTGAACCACTTACAGATGCCGGAGCCGTGCAGCGGCTGGGGCTCGTTCTCCGCCTTGGGCGAGTCTCCGGCCGGCTCCTCGCCCGGCTTCGCACCTGGGAGAGACCCACCGAGCCGCTGAGCCACGGGGCTAGGGGAGCCGCGGGTCCCCCCCGCGGCCCAGCCGCCCCGCACCCAGCCCGCAGCAGGAGCCCCGAATCCTGCTCGGGTTGCTCAGCCTGGAAAAGGCAGCCCACCCCCCGAAAAAAAACGACCCACGCCAGGAGAGCGGTCAGCTCTGCTTCCACGTGTGCGTGGGGGCACCCCAGGCATGGGGGGACACGAAGGCAGCTTCTGCCGGCGCGACTCGGGCGGTGCGTGGGGTGGAGGCCCTAAATCCGTTCTCCCCTCAAAAACGCTTAAAAAAAAAAATAAATCCCAAACCCCAAAGCCAAACAAAAAAGTAAAAAAATTGAAAAAGAACGACAAAAAACACACAAAAAAAGAAAAAACGCCCCCAAAATACCCACCCGAAATCTCCCTGCCCCCAGCAAGCCACGCTGCGGAAAGTCTCTCCCCTGCCGTCAGCATCCCCCCGCCGCACGGGGACCCCCCCGCCCCCAAACGACCCCAGCAGCCGCCACCGGCCCCAAACTTCTGGGCTCATCCTGGAGCTGAGGGGGGGTGGGGAAAAATAAAATCCCCCCCTGAACCCCCCAGAGCTGCAGCGGGGGAGCGAGGCCACGCCGGGCCCGGCCGCGCTGCTGGGGCTCAGCGGGGCTGGGGGCGGGGGGGGCCGGGGTCGGGCTGGGGGGGTGTCCCTGCGCCCCCCAGCCGGGCTCTGCGGCCGTTATTAATAATCTCGGAGCCGAGGCGGGCTGCGACAATAATATAACTTAACCTGCAAACTGCTGGTTGGAAACAGACCCCATCCCGACACTCGCTTGCAAATTCCGAGTTGTGGCTGTTACCGCCTCCTCCCTCCTCCTCCTCGGCCAGCTTTGAGGGTATCAGCCCACCCAAAAAAAAAAAAAAAAAAAAAAAAAAAAAAAGAGGGAAAAAAAAAATCCCAACAAAAAAAACCCAGCTTAGACCCCGCCGGGAGGGAGCCGGGAGAGGTTTGACTCCATCTTCACTCCAACAATAGGGGTGGGAGGGAGCGGGAGGGGTTTTTCAAAGGCTCCCAAATTCTCGCAGACAATAGCAGCCCCCACCGCCCCCGCCCCCCCCCGCCCCAGGACCTACCCGCGGGGCCGGGGGGCGCTGGGCCCCGCTCCGCCATCCCGCCCCCACGTGATCCTAATTACCCCCCCCCCCCCGGTAATAGCGACACATTCCGGGAGGGATTTGAAGCGGGGGGGGCGTCGTGGGTTGACACCCCCACACACACTTAGGGGCGAGGCCACCTGTCAAGGGAAGACGTGACCCCCGGGGGGGGAGGAGGTGGGACCCCCGAGGGCTAGGGGGAGTTTCCACATCGATTCTCCGCTTCTCCCCCCCACACCCCGTGGCCGCCCCCACGAGTGGAACCACCTGCGACCCGCGGCCCGGGACACGGCGGGGCGGGGGTCCCGGGCCGGGCTGAGGCACTGGAGGGGCGGTTTGCCGGAATACGGGGATCTTCCTGCACCCCCAGATCCATCCCGTGTCCCGCGAGTGGGGTGTGCGACCCCCGGGGACATAGAACCCCACGGGGCCGTGCGACCCCGGCGATATGGAACCCACGGGGTCGTGCAGCCCACGGGGCCATGGAACCCCACAGGGTCGTGCGACCCCAGGGGATCGTGCAGCCCATGGAGCCGTGCGACCCCCGGAGCCATGGAACCCCCCGGGGCCGTCCGACCCCTGGGGCCATGCCCTCCCCGCCCCGTGGCGTGCCCCCCCCAGCCCGGCGGCCCTGGGGGAGCGGTGCCGAGGCGGGGCTGGGGGCGGGGGCCCGCCGCCCCCCCGGCCCGGGCGGGGACAAAGGGCGAGTGACCAACGGCTCCATTTCCGGCGGCGGACAATGACCCGCTGCCGCCCCGGCCCGTGGGGGCACAGCGCCGCCCGCCGCCCCGCCCGGGTGCTGTGGGTGTGGGGGGCACCCCCCGCCCCCGTACTGGGGTGAGCCGGCAGTGCCCCCCGCGGGCCGCCCCACGGGGAGCTGCCGGGGGGGCAAGCTGCCCGCGGCCGCCCCACGCAGGACTCTCCCCGCGTGGTATCAGTGCGGGGCTGGGGGGGAGGGCGGGCCACCGTACGGCGGCTGGGCCGCTGGGACCGCGGCGTCACCCGGGACCCCCCGCACCGGACCGGCGCTGCCGGGGAAATCCCGCGTGGGGAAGCCCCGCGCGAGGGCTGCGGCGCCCCCGGGGCTGCCGGCGCTGTCCATGGTGCTGAACCGCACCGGCCCTGTCCAGGGTCCTGCGCGCTGCCCTCCTGCCCTCCCTCTCCCTCCTCCTCCTGCCCTCCCTCCCTCTCCCCTCCCTCCTCCCCTCCCTCCCTCTCCCCTCCCTCCCTCTCCCTCCTCCTGCCCTCCCTCCCTCTCCCCTCCTCCTGCCCTCCCTCCCCCTCCTCCTCCTGCCCTCCCTCCCCCTCCCTACCTCCCTCCTCCTCCTCTCTCCCTCCCCCTCCTCCTGCCTGCACGCAGCGGCACCCACACTGGGGGGGTCCAAGCAGCAGCTTCCCCGCAGAGCCTCGCAGCCTTGCCCGACTCCCACACGTGGGTCTGGGAGGACGGTGAAGGAGGAGGAGGAAGATGGTCTTCCTCTGTGAGGGCACCCCGAGGGCAGGGAGTCGGCAGCATTAATAATTCCGTGACGCTCATAGGGTGTCACCTCTCCTTTACGCTGGTTTTAACGGGGATAGACTGGGTGGGGCAGAAAACAGCACTAGTCTCTTATTCTTAACATCAATCTTGACTCAAGTCGCCAAAGCCAACAAGCGTCCCCTGGTCTGCGCCAGGAGTTGAGCAGAATCTGGCTGAGTGCTGCCCGGGGACAGCCCAGGACCCCGGCTCCCACGCGCGACCACAGCCTGGCAGCCCGCAGAGCTCCCTGCCCAGGGAGGGGGCTGTTGGGGGGGACATGGGGCTGGTGACAGGCTTGGCAAGAGGGAAACCACGGTGCGTGTTTTACACCCGCTCACGTTCACACTCCCCCTCTCCCTGCTGGCACCTACAGCCATCCCGGGTGGGGATGCGCTGCGGGACCATCCCGATGGGTGCGGGAACCGGAATGCAGCTGGGCCCCTCTCCTGGCCAACGAGGGCCAGGCCCACGGGTGGCATTTATCCTCGTTCTCTTGATTGCAGGTTAATTGAGGCAAGAGGAAAGAAGGAGGGGGGGAAAACCCAAGACTTGCAGGAGACGCCTTGATGTGGCTCCATTCCTCTTAGCTCATCCCTCCTTCCAGCCTCTCTGCTTCCCCCCTTTCACCCAGGATTTGGGGAGGGCACAGCCCTGTACGTTTTGCTCCCACACTTCTGCGAGAAAAGCCCACAAGCAACCCCAGCCCACTCGTGGGGGATGAGGGGCACCCAAACAAGCCATGAGTGCTGGGGCCAAGGTTTGTGGAGCAGCCCTGAGAAATGGCTTGGTCCCTTCTGTCCCTGGAAGGGACACCCTGGTGCCAGTGGTCACATGGCCTGGGGACACTGTCCTGGAGCAGACAGGACACCCTGAGTGGGGTGGGAGGTGGGCAGAGGCATGGGGGTACAGGGGAAGGATGTGGCGAGGAATAAGCCCTTGCCTTCTCCGAAGCAAATCCTTCAGAAAATAATCCACCACTGTGCACCAGCTCCCCCCACCCCAGCCCCTTCCCGATGGATAGCAGGGACCAGCGGTCCCCAGAGATGCTTTCCTGTAACTCTATTTAAACTCAGCAGCAAGTTTCTCAGCATCCCTCCATTTCTGCCCGTCCTTGGTGACTCGCCATCCAAGTGACACAGTCACATCCCTGAGCATGGCACTTCCGGGCAGCATCCCTTTACATCCCAACCTCTTCTCCCCCAGCTCCAGTGACATAGCCCCACAGCAGCCACAGCCCCACATCATATTTCTGTGTGTGGTGTATTTGTTTTAGGGGGCCTGTTGAATGGCAAATGTGAAAGGGAAGGGGACTCCTTCCTGTTCTTTCAGAGCTGGTCGCTGTGCCCTGCTTGGCTTCAAGGGAATAGCCGGCAAAGCGGCCGCTTTCACAAATAATGGCTTCATTAGATTGAAAGAAGTGGACAGTGACCTCACTGAAATGGACTTTCTGACCCCTGCTGACCTCTGGCCCCGGCTCTGACAGCCTGTAAATCTTCCCCCTCACGGCACGGCCGGGGCGAGGGCAGAGCCCAGTGCCGGCAGTGCTGCCCATGGTCCAGCACTGCGGACCCCCACACGGGCAGCACTGCTGCCTGGGGGCTGCCTGGCTCCAGCCAGGTGCTGAGCCCGGCACGATGAGGCCCGAGGGATGTGCAAAGCCCACATTGGTCACAGCTTCAGCAGAGGTGGGGAACCGTGTCCTAGTGGCGCTGCAAACCCCATCGGAGCTGGTCCTGGAGCTGAAGGGCCCTGGGAAATTGTGTTATCGGGGCTGCAGCTCCAGCGCCATGTCCCAGCACAGTCGCCTTCACTGTCAGGAAGGTCCAGCCCAGCTCAAAAGCAGCTCCTGAGCCACTGCCAGGGGAAACTGAGCTCTCTCCCTGCCCAAAAACTCCTCCAGCCGCTGCTGAGCCCACCTCCACCTCCCTCCCGTGGGCACAGACCCTTCCCCACAACTCCCGGTGCCTCCTGCCCCCCACCGCACAGCCTTGCCACCCCATCTGCTGGTGGGGAAACTGAGGCACGAGTGGCCAGTGGGTACCTGTGCAATGGGAATCCATGCCAGGTTCTCCCTACCGGCTCAGTGCCCTGCGTTCCCCATCACCCCCCTGCTCCCCCACACTGCCCCAGTGCTGGCAGCGACCCCCTCGCGCCCCAGCATCACCCGCCTCCCTCCTCCCCACCCTTGCACGCTCGCTGCTGACCTTTGGCTACGAAGCAATCAATAATGGAGGACACAGTGCCGCCTCCTCCCCCTCGATGGCCCCCCACACCCCGCGCTTGCCCCGTGCCTCTAACAAGCCCGGCTGGGATTCAGGGATGCTCCGGTACCTCCCAGTGCTGGGGACACGGGGCTGGGGGCGCATCGACCTACCAGAGACACAAGCGTGCTCCCAAGGGTGCCCTAACAGGGCACCCCCTTCCCAACACCCCAGAAATGCTCCCCCAGGGCTGCTTTTCAGCTCTGGGGTGTCAGTGGGTGCCCCAGACCTCTGGGTTTGGGGCTCTGGGGTCCCCACAGCAGGGATGGAGCATGGCCATCCTGCTGCCGTCAGAAATGGGGCTCCCCAGGGCATCAGCACCTGACAAGGGAAGGGTGAGGAGCTGCCTGTGGGGTGACCTGAGGGGTGCTCCTGGTGCCAGGCTTCCCCATGGCTCCGCTGCCTTTCGGGTAAGGCAGGAGGGGGTAAAGGTGGGCAGGGAGAGCCCTGGCACGGGGTGATGGGTCACACCCAGATTTGGCAGCTCCTCTTTGCACCCCCAGCTCCGTTTGATACAAGTGCTTGGGCAGGAGCTGATCGATCAGCTGCAGAGCGGGGATTGATCAGGATTTCAGCCCCATACATATTCCTGCTCTCTGATAAAGGGAAATCAATAGCTGAAAGAGATATTCCTTGGAGGTGGCAGAGTTCAGCAGACCAGGGCTCACAAGCCCCCCTAAATCCTTCCCTCCCCCCCCCCCCTCCCCCCCCCGTTCAAGCCTCACTCCCCCTAAGAGCAAACCCAGGCAGTGGGAGAGATAATTGCTTTGGGGGAGCTAAGCTGGGGCGGGGGGGGGGGGGGGGGGGGGGGGGGGAAGGGCAGGATGCTGAGGAGAGGAGGCAGAGCCTCTCCTCCCACAGCTAGACCTCACCTCCCAAAGCATCAGCTTACCCTGTATCATCCTCCTCTCACCGCTGATCTGGCAAAGAGGGTTTTCCTACTTCTCAGGGTGCTAGACACCCCCCATCCAAAGTCCTGGGCAGGGTGGCCCCGGGGAAGCTGAGCTGACTGGTGAACCCACCGCCCATCACCCCCAACCGCCAGCAGCTGCAGCCAGCACTGCCCTGTGCTCAACCCCCTCCCACGTGCTGAGACCTGGAAATTCATTGCAGGTGTGGCCAGAGTGGCACCCTCCAGGTGCCTGTCCCATGGTGACGGGGTGGGGGCACCCAGTGTTCACCCAGGGGGAAACTCTGCCTGCTGGCAGTACAGCCCTGGGTGCCCCTGGGTGCAAATGGGCATAGAGGCTCCATGGCCCCCACAAAATCCAGCCAGGGTGGGGGGCATTGGCCAGGGTCAGCCCAGACAGACCCTTCTTATGTCTCTGCTCCTGCCGTGCCTCAGTTTCCCTACCCATAAAATCGGCTTCATGCCCAGGAGCTTGTCAGTGCCTTGAGATCACGTGTGGGGACATGCCCTGCATCGGCTGCCTTCACAGGGACAAACCCCAGCTCAGCACCACCCTGGGGAGCCCAGAGGCCAGGGTGGCTCTGCCCCTGCCACCGCTGGTGCCCCAAGAGCCTGGGGGACATGGGCAAAGGTCTCTCCCTGGAGCACCCCCATTCCTATGCCCTGCTGCAGAGACCCGATGCGCTCAGTGCACCTTGGCAAGCCAGCCGGGTGCCAGCCGGGTGCCCAGACTCAGAGCTGTTTCTTACCAACACCCCGGGGTTATTTTAAGCTCTCGGTCCCTTCCAGGAAACCCCAACTCGAGTGAAGCAAAAAAGACCTAGGGAGTGTTTCCAAAAAGCACCTGCTGCCAGGGCCACCCCCGCCCTGAGATCAACCACAGGCCAAGGGGGACCGGCAGGGAGGCGGTTTGGGGACCCATGGGGCTGCCACCAGCACCCTACGCTGCCAGGAACCCCAGCTCCATGGATGGTCTGGGTGCTGATGCTGGACACCGCTGCCTGGATGCCCACAGCACCCATGGATGCTGGAGGGTTGAAGGTGGGGGGGATGGATAGGGAGGTGGGGGTGGGTGTGCAGGTCACACAAAGCGTGAGTGTGCCAGGCCTCAGCTCCGAGCTGCTGCCTCCGCAGATGCTTATCTCGAGCCATGCGAGCAGGCAGAGGAGGTGTGACATTTCGGAGGAGCAGATGCTCAGATGCTGAGCAGTGCTGAGTGGGTGCTGGGTGCTGTGAGCTCGAGGTGCAGACAGGGGCGATGGTGGTGCCCACTGTCCTTTTGTAGCTCTGGCAGGAAGGAAGCAGGGACATCTCGCTGTGGTTTTGGAACACTTGCTATCTCAGCCTCCTGGTCCCCAGCACCCATCGCTCCCCTTCCTCCTCCTTCCTGCCCAGCTGGCAGGCTGCTGGCCATCACCTGGCTGCTTGCAACACACCCAAAGACACCTGCAAAGCTGTCCCCTGTGCCTCCCTGGGCATCCCATCCCCCCCACACCCCCCCCCCCGGACCCTGACATCCCCCCCTTGGGCACAGTCACTACCTCCAGCACACTGCCACCCCCTCCAGCACACTGCCAGTCACCCCCTCCAGCACCCTGCCACCCCCTTGGGGACCCTGCCACCCCCTCCGGCACCCTGCCATCACCTCCAGGCTCTGCAGCTCCTCCCAGCTCTCTGAACTGGGGTGTTCTGGGGTCCCAGGACACACGTCCCCACCCTAGCCCTGCCTCACCCCTCCGCCACCAACCCCAGCGCTGTTTCGGTCTCATCTCTAATCCCTTTCAACTGCCTTTCACTTTTCCTTTCCTTCCTCACTGTTACCTGCCCGTTTCCCCCTGCCTGGAGGGAGGGTGGCAGCAGGGACCCCCCTGCAGCCCCCCAGCAGGACTTGGGGTCCATGGGGCTCCCTCCAGCCCCATGTTCTCCCCTGGGTGCTGAGGCTGAGCCTGTCCTCACAGCCTTTCCCATACTGTGTCCCTCCCTTCGAGCACAGTGACTCAGGGCCCTGGCTCATCCCAGTGTCCCTCCAGTTCCCTCAGCGCCTGGGGAACTGGTTTGCTCCAGGGAGGACCCTCCCCAGCGCTGACTAAATCCTCCCCGTCCAGCCCTGGCAGTGCCGGGGGACGTGGCGGGGAGCTCCTGCTTCCCACAGAGCCATGGCCAGATGGCTCAGCTTGTTTGGCACGTACACACGCTTGCACATGCTTGCACATGCATGCACACACACACACAAACACATTGCACCCATCCCCAGGGATCATAGGAGCCCGTGGGGCTGGGGGGATGCAGGGGTCAGATCCCGCTCATGTGCTCAAGGGTCCTGGGGGCTGGGCAGCAGGGCACCCTGCCACCCCCTCCAGCACCCTGCCATCGCCTTCAGGCTCTGCAGCGCCCCCCCCCCGCCCCCCCCCCACCTCTGTGAACTGGGGTGTTCTGGGGTCCCAGGACACATGTCCCCACCCCCACATGACACCCCTCTGTGTCCCCTCTGCCCGTTCCTGAGGGGACTCAGCTGGTGGCCAGGCAGGAGCTGCTGCCGTTCCCATCTGTGCCCCCCCCCGGACCCTTTCCTTCTGAAGCAAATCAGTGTGGAAGGAGGTTTCTGCCCCCAGACCCCCCCGGCCACTGCCCACCTGGTTGTGTTTGGTGGTTTCTCAAGCCACCACGTTCCCTGAGAAGGGCACTGGAGGGGACCAGAGGCTCTGCTGGAACTGGGCAGGGAAGGAGAAACCAGCTTTTCTTGGTCTTCCCCAGCCAGGCAGCTTTTTGGGAGGTACTGGAGTGGGTGTGGGACTCATCCCCTCCCCACCGTCACAGGAGCAGGGTGGCCCCTATGGGTCAGAGACCCCACTCTGGAGTGTGGGGCTGGGGCTGCCGTCAGAGCCGGGAGCTGCTCACCCAGCGCTGCTCTTCAAAGCGGTAACCGCATTAGCCACCAGTAGGTTTCAGAGTTAACATCCTGTTTAGGGAGAACCATTCATGCGGTCTCAGGCTGTCAGCCAGCCCCATCCGAGGCTGCTGCTGCTCTTTCTGCATGCAGCCAGGGCCGGTGACACCGCCTGGCATATGGCCAAGGTCCCACTGTCCCCATGGTGGGTGACAATGGCACCTCTGCCACCCCATGAGAGCCTGACTGTGTGAGGCTCGGGGCTCTGCTGTGTCCCCATCCCCTCCCACACAGCTCCCAGTGCCACCAGTGCCCTCAGCACTGGGGGGGGCACAGGGTGACCTCCCTTTGCTTTCCTGGGGATGTTGCGGTGTCACCGGTGGTGGCTCCTGACACGGGGCTGTGCCCTGGCGAGGGAGCCAAGTCCCCAGTGGGACTGTGATATCACAAACAAGCCGGTCTCACCTCCTCCTCCTCTTCCTCCCGATGAGGCGAGGCGGCTGCCCCTCACCTCTCCAAATTTAGCGAAGGCCGCTGAGCCTGCGGGTTTCCTGCTCCTGCTCTCCGCTGCCGCCGAGCCCTGACGCCACCGCAGCCGGGCCTCACCGGTGGCCCTGGTACCAGAGCAGGTAGGAGCCATCATGCTGCCATGTCCCGCAGGGATGTCCCCATGTGCCAGCATCCCTCCTGGCTCTGTCCCTTCCACCTGCCCCCCCAGCCCCCAGCTCCCACCGCTCCACCTGTCGCTGCTCTTTGCCATTTTACGGGGCGCAGCATCAGCGGCAGGGGACAGAGCTCCCCAGCACCGGGACACGGTGACATCGGGTCGTGTGAGGCTTCGCTTGCCAAGCTTGGGCTTCCCCAGCCTGCGCCACAAGCTTGGTTTTTAGGCTTGACCACTGCTTTGGGTTTAGTTACCCCAAAAAGAAGCAAAAGGGGGAAAAAAATGCCTGTTTGCCTTCCAGTGGCTGGGGAAGCGGGATGGGCTGAGCGCGCTGCCCTGCCCAGCCACCTCCCAGCCCTGGCTCCGCTCCCTGCCCAGCTCGTGTTTAGCAGCTTTGGGCAACCCTCCAATGCCGTTTTCCCCCCGGCGATGGGTTTTCGTGCTCAGGGTTGGGGTTGGTACCAGGGTGCTGGGTGCCAGCACTGTCCCCAGGGCGCTGGGAAGTGGCCAGGCCCCACACTGCCCTGCCCCTCCGCCCTGCCGGGTCTGGGGGTGCAGGATGGGGCAAGAGCCCCCCCGCAGCCTGCTCTGAGCAGTGGCCGGTGCCCCCCCAAGACTGGCTGTGGGGAACCGTGAGAGTATCCTGCAGGACCTGTGGGTCTCATCACTGGTTGGGAACATCTACACCGGAGGGGACATCTGACAGGCAGCTCTCCTGGAGGGCGAGTACTGACCCTGCTGCTATCGCCGTGGTCTCCCATCACCCCACAACCTCCCTCCTGCCTCTAGCACCTGCGAGGATGCCCTGACCCCCCCCCTGCAGCCCCGGGCTCCGCAGGGAGCAGCTTCACTCTCTCCAGACAATGCTGCAGAGGGGAAACTGAGGCACAGCTGTGGTGGGGCAGCATCAGGACAGTGATAACCAAAGAGCCTGCTCTGCAGGCAGGGGGATCCTTGGCCACCCCCCCACCCCAGTTCCAAAACCACCCTCAAACCAAGGGGCTGGGGGTTGAACCCAAAATTCTCCACGCTAAGAGTTGGTGTCTGTGGGATCCAGCCCCATGATCCTGGTCCCACCTCCTGTCCCCTCCACAGGTCGCCTGGCTGGAGGGGACTCCCGGTCCCCCCTGGCTACCCCCGGTCCCTGTCATGGCACCTGGATGCGCTACGTGACCCCAGACCCCGCAGTCCCCCACCTCCTGCCCTGCCCCAGCAGACTCGGCGTCTGCCTGTGGCCGCTGCCTGCCCACCCCAAGCTCCCCGTGGGGCACGGCCAGGACCCCAGCCAGCACCCACCGCCGCCGCCGTGGCCTCCGTGGCTCAGTGAGGATGTGGGAAGGGGGTTCCCTCTGCCCCGGCTCTCCTGCATTCCTTCCCCCCCTGCTCTTCCTCCCTTCCCTCCTCTGCCTCCTCCCTCCCCTTCCCTGGGATGTGGCCTGTTTCTTGCCCCTCATGCCCAGGGGCTGGGGCCAGGCTGCCAGCTCCCCAAAAGGCTCCTGGGCAGAGCCAAGGTCTTGCCAGACACCCCCACCCCCAGAAACAGCCCCTCCTCTGGCAGCTGCCTGCACCCCTGGCCCCACAAACCCGGCAGCGGGTGCTCCTGCCTGGCCAGCAGACACAGCTTTGCTCCTGCTTGTCTTGGGCTCCCCCCCACCTGGCCCCTTGTCCCCAAGCTCCCTGTCCCCCCCCAGGCTCCCTGCTGACCCCCTGGCTGCTCCTCTGCCTGCAGCCCCTGATGCCACCAGGGCCACCAGCTGCCGGACCCCCGCGGGGCTGGACATGGCCCCTTTGCCAGCGTGGCTGCTCTGCACCGAAGATGTCCCCACCAGCAGCGTGGAGGAGGAGGAGAGGAGAGCCGAGGCTGAAGAGCTGCAGGGAGGCACGGAGGGCTGGAGGAAGGAGCCCTTTGGCAGAGCAGAGCCGGCGTCGGCGGGGGTCCAGCCACTCCCCCCACTGCCCAGGGGTCCGAGGGTCCCCCTGGGCAGCCTGCACCCCCTTCTCCTGCCCCAGCTGTGCCTCTGCCCCTGTGGCACCCACTGCTCCCTGCTCCTGCTGGCCCCACAGCCCACGCCGCCGCTAGCCCACCTGGGTGACATGGGGACCCCAGTGTCACCTGGGCAGGGCTGTGGCAGTGCCCTCCTCCAGCTGCCACCCTGCCTGTGGCTGTGTGGGACCCTCCTGCCCCCCGGGCAGGGTGCTCCCGACCTGCCGAAGCCACCGGTGGGATGTGTCCCTCTTCTCCAAGGGCCTTTCCCCTTCCCCAGCTGCGGGGCAGGAGGGTGCCCCCCACTGCCGGGGGGGATGCCCTGCTCTGCCCTGCAGCCCGAGGTGTCCCACCGCGGCGTGACCAAGCCACTTGCCAGCACCCGGCCGTACCCACCGGGGAAGGACGTTGGCAGGAGCAAGTACAAGTGCAACATCTGCACCAAGAGCTTTGGGCAGCTGTCCAACCTCAAGGTACCTGGGGTGCCCCAGCACCTGCTCCCCCCCACCCTTGCCCACCCCTCCTGCCTCCCTAGGGTCAGCCCGCACTGGGGACAAGGGACAGTGGTGGTTCATCCCAGCTGGGCTGGCAGGTTGTGGGCTTCTCCCCGTGCCTCAGTTTCCCCACGGCAAAGTGCCCAGCGGTGTGAAGTGCTCTGATCTGGGCTGCGGTTACAGCCCCCCGTGCTCCAGCTGTGCCCAGGGGCTGCAGGATGCTCCTGGGGTGGGGGGCTGGGGCAACCCAGACTCCAGGGCTCCCCAGATGCCCCCCCATTGCCCCGTTGCCCCCCCCCCTCCCCGGCAGGTCCACCTGAGGGTGCACAGTGGTGAGCGGCCCTTCCAGTGCCCCATCTGCAAGAAGTGCTTCACACAGCTGGTACATCTGCAGAAGCACCGGCTGGTGCACACTGGCGAGAAGCCCCACCAGTGCCTGGTAAGCACCCACTGGGTGCTGGGAGGGTGGGGAGGGTCCCAAACTAGCACCCACACCAAGCCCTTCATCCTCTTGCCCCTGCAGACATGCCACAAGCGCTTCAGCAGCAGCAGCAACCTGAAGACCCACCTGCGGCTGCACTCGGGCGAGAAGCGTTTCCAGTGCCACCAGTGCCACAGACAGTTCTCCCAGCACATCCACCTCCAGCTCCACCGGTGCCTACACCACTGCTGGCACCCACCTCCCAGATCCCCGGTCCCCCCCGGCCACCTAGCCCAGGCTGGTGGGTGCTCCAGCCTGGTTGCTGGGTGGCCAGTGCAGAAGGAGGAGGAGGATGAGGATGAAGGAGGGAGCTGGCCAGGCCAGGCTATGACACTGCTGCAGGGCTTTGTACTGGGGGAGGTGGGGAAGGGGCTGTCTGGGTGGGCAGAGGTGGATGTGGGGACCCGCCACGGTGTCCCCAGGGAGCAGCAATGTCCCCCAGCAGGGCCTGTCTGAGCTGGGACAGCCCTGTGGGCTGCACAGGGAGGGGGGCTGCCCCCCTAGCCCCTCAGAGCCAGGAGGAGCTGCCACCACCATCCACTGGCTCCATCAATGCTGCCCCAGCCTTGGGGACAAGGATGGAGGGGGGTCCCCCAAAGTGACAAGCATCTCCGTGTCCCCAGAGCCCTCGGGGAGGGTCTCCCTCCAGCCAGCCCCTCCTCCCAGGCCATCTGTGCCCCCACCCTGCAGCAGTGTCGCCCCGGGGCTGTGCCTGGAGTACAACCCCCCCCCCCTTTTCCTGGGGAAAAAGCTTTAATTTCTCAGCCCCCCTCAATCTCAGGTGCCCTCCGAGCTCCTGGCATGTCACCCCCACAGCTCCCATGGGGACACAGCTCTGCCCATCGCAGATTTTGTCGGCTCGGTGCCACCACCGAACCCTCCAGGGGTCTGTCCGAGTGTGCCATGCCAGGGGGGGCATCCCCAGCTCCAATACCTCTGGGTGCTGCTCCCGCATCCTGCTTGCACCCTGAGCACCTCGCTCACCCCCAAAGGATGTGACAGCCCCGGCTGCTGAGGCTGGGCCGGTGGGTGACATCCCTCCTGTTATTTTATTCAATAAACCTTTCTGCCTCTGCAGCCCACCTGCCCTCGGCAGGGCTCAGCCCGGTGCAGCTCCCCAGGGAGGGGCAGGAGGGTCCCTGTTGTCCCCAGGGCATCACCCATCACCGCGGGTGTCCCTTGGAAGGGCGTGGGACATGGGATGGAGCCACTTCTTCCAGTGCTGGAGTGCCGCATGGCTCGGGGCCAGGGGCTGGTGGCCCTGGAGCCCCCTCCTCTGGGAGTCAAGGGCCTGCTCCCCCCAACGGGGACTTGGGGGGGCTTCAGAGACTCTTCTCCAGCTGGAGTTGGGGACACAGCCCCCGTGGCTGCCCTCAGTGGCGCGTGGCTCCAGCCGGAGGGGTTCACAACCGTGTCCCACCAGCTCCAGCAGGGAGGGAGAGGGCAGGGTCCGGCTGACACGCTCCAGCCCCACCACGACCCGACACTTCTCCAGGGCAGCAAAGCCGGTGGGGCAGCAGGTGGGGGACGGCCACACACGAGCCCCCAGCCCCAGCCAGCCCCTGGTCCTGCTGGCCAAGGTGCAGATGGAGCTCAGCTCTGCCTCAGTTTCCCCAGCATGTGAGTGGTGGCACCCAGAGCTGGGTGGCCCCGGGCACCCCAACCGGACCTGAACTGCGGCCACTTGCACTGGGCTGGCAGTGGCCAGGGAGGCTCCCAGGCTGGGCCAGCAACTGGGAGTGGTGGCCCTGGGGTGAGTCTGGCACCGCAGCGGGGCACCTGTGGGTGCTGGGGAGGAGCGGGAGGGCAGGGCGAGGATACAGGGCGGGTGATGGCTCTGCTGTCGCTCCAAGCCCTGCCGGGAAAGGGCCTTGCACCCCGGGGTCAGGTCTCCTGCGGTGGCCCAGGGCTACTGTGACCCCACTCTGTCCCCTAGCCAGCATGAAGCCCATTGAGACCCCCAGCTCTGCAAGACCTGGGAGACCTCCCAGTACTAGGAGCCTCCTGGGAATGTGCTGCAGTGCTGGGGGCTCCGTGTGGGACCCCCATGTAGCTGATTAATCCGCATGCAACCCCACAGCCCTGGGGACCTCCAGCCCCTCACCACAGTGTGTTGGGACCCCACTAGCCCCATGGCCCAGCTGAGCCCGGCCGACACGGTGCCCTGGTGGGCTGGCTGCAGGTGCAGGGACACAGCTGGTCGCTGAGATCCCCTCCAAGGTTACCATCGCCCTCACCGAGATGGGTGGCGGGGAGGGGGTGGCTGGGCAGGGGTCTGAGGGGCCCAGAGCCACCCAGGCCAGCCAGGCTCCCTCCCGGCGCTGCTGAGTCGGAGGAAACGGAGGAGCTGGGTGCTGGGGAACCAGCCTGACCGGCTCCCCGGCTGTCAGCACCTGAGGAATGCCAAACCTCCGCTGCGCCAGGGCTGGGTGCTGAGGGCTGGGTGCTGAGGGCTGGGTGCTCGGCGGGTGACTCTGCCGGTCCGCCCAGCTGTGGCGTGCAGGGAGCAGCACCCCCAGCCCCGCTCGGCACGGCACAGCACAGCACAGCACCCCGCTCGCCACCCGGCTGGCACAGCGGGACCCTCGGCCAGCAGGTACGTGGGGGTGCAGGGTGGGAGACCCCCAGGCACAGGGTGCTGCCTGGGCTGGCCCCGCTTGCACGGGTGCTGGTGGAGAGGGAGGCTTTGCAGTGCTGGGAGCCGGAGGTACTGGTGCTCCTGTCCTGCCTGCCACCCATAGGATGCTGCCCAGTGCCTGGACCCATGTCCCAGATTGGGGGGTGCTGGGATGGGTCCCTACTGCTCCAGAGATTGGCACCGGCCAGGGAGGGGGGACAGGGCTGGGAAGTGGGGGCTGAGCCTGGCTGTGCCCCTCTCACCTTCAGTCCCCAGATTTGGGGGGCTGCTGGGGTTGTAACCCTGCTCCTGCCACCGAAGCACATCCCCAGAGCCACAGGAACAAGCTGGGGCTTCTCCACCTCTGGTGGCTTTGCAAGCCGGGCTGGGGGCACGGTGGGGCTCCCCCAGCACCCCTGTCCCCCTCCTCCTCACAGGGCACACGGCTGCCTGTGGCACAGCTCAGCAGGGGGGACGCAGGGGCAGGAGGGGAGGTGGTGGATCCCCTGCCCTGGTTATGAACCCCAGCCTGCACAGCAGCCACACAAACCAAGCCCTGATTTTCCCGAAGGCGGCAGGTCCGCTCTCACCCCGTGGCGATGGGGCTCAGCCCGGTGTGGCCGGAGGCTCGGCTTAATCCATGGTCACCGGCTCAAAGGCACCTGCAGCTGCTGCCGTTGGCCTCTCTGTCTCTTCTGAATATTAGATGGCACCTTGCACCTTTTACTTGGGTGCTGGAAGACCTGGGCTGGGTGCTGGGAGACCCTTTGGGTGATGGGAGGCAGCAAACGAGCTGAGCGGGCTGGCTTGGCTTGGCCAGGGGGGGATTAATTAACTGTGCCGGGTGCCCTGGTGTGGCAATTCCACTGGGATCCAGTGCAGCATGTCCTGGTGGGCAGGGATGGCTGGCATGAGCAGCAGGGAGGTCACAGGGTCTCGCCCTTGTGTCCTTGTATCCTCATGTCCTTGTGTCCTTGAGCAACCATCAACAGTAGGAAATATTTTGGTGAAAAAATGGGGTTCTGGGGCAGAGCAGGGCTCCGGGGTGAGCTCCTTTCCCAGGGCCGCTGGGGCACCGGGCAGCCCGGCACGGCACCGGGTGCTGGATCCAGCTGCAGGGAAGGGATGGGAAAGACAGACCTGGAGATCTTTGGAAATCTGGCTCCAGGCAAGAGGCAGCCGTGATGCTGAGTCAGCAGCTCCCGCCTCCCCCCAGCACCCCAGTGCTGTGCAGAGCCAGCGTCCCTGTCCTGGTGCCACCCCGGGGCCACGGGCACGGCGGAGCCGGGCACTGCCAGCGAGCGCTTGAGAAACCAGCGCTGAGGCAAACCCGGGGTGCAACCAGGTGCCAGGCGGCTCCGGCTCCCGCTCCGGTGGGATGGCAGTACGGCAGGGCAGAGAGGGGCCACGGCCCTGTGCAAACTGCACTGCCCTGGCACGAGGGTCCCCCTGTGCCACCGCAGAGCCCCAGACTCGGGGTGCTGGGGGTCCCTCCAGCCTGACCCTGCTCTTGGCTGTTTGCCTTGATACCCATCTTGACCCTGGCAGGTTTAAGCAGCTTTTCCTCCGCACTGGTGAGCGCACCCATCCTGCTTCCACTGGCAGGTGCTGTGGCCCTGGGGACACAGCTGTGGCCCCGGGGACCCAGCTGTGGCTTTGCCCATGCAGATGTGGCTTTGCCCATGCAGATGTGGCTTTGCCCATGCAGATGTGTGGTCCCGCCCAGGCTGGTCCCAGACTCGAGCGGCGCTGGCTGTCCCAGACGAGGTCTCATCGCCTCCTGGAAAATGACACAAACTCTTCCTATCTGTACTGGAAAGACCTGCCGGGCCAGGGAGAGCAAGACGCAGAGGGCGCATGGCAGGCTGGCAGAAGGGGCAGGCAGCTGCCTGCACCCAGCACTTCTCTGCCTGTCCCCAGCCTCCTCGACCCCCCTTAGGGACTGGTAAAGCCCAACTGGTGGAGGGAGCTCAGCCCCAGGTAGTGCAGGATGAGACCCATTTCCAAGGTGTCACCCAGGAAAACCAGCCTAAGGAGTGGCTGTGCAGGGAGGTGTCCCCATCCCTGGCCAGAAGACCCCAAGCTCAGCCTGTCCTCGGGGCTGAGCCTGAAGCCCCATCCCTGCCGCTGTCCCTGTAGCCGGGCGGTGACACCAAACAGGTCCTAATTGGGAGATGCCGAGATGCTGGAGCGCTTCCGGCTCCCTCCCCGGCACCTGCTGCGTCAGCTACTTCCCAAACCCAGCAATAAAACCCTTCTGGGGCAGGGACGCAGCCACGGCACAGCGACGCCTCCACCGGCATCCCCCCCAGCCAAGGCGGCGTGGGTGTCCCTGTCCCCTGCCCTGCGCCCCAGGGACCCCAGCGATGCCCACCCTGCAGCACCGAACACAAGGGTGCAGGAGCTGAGCGCCGGGTACCACCTTGGGTCAGGGTGCAAGTGCCGGGTGGCTAGCGCAGCTCCTTTTCTCCTGCTGATGGGGCTGCAGAGGTGGATGGAGCCATCCCACCTTTGCCGTGCAGTGGCAGGGAAGGGTCAAGGGAAGATGCTGCTCAGGTCCCCACCTCCTCCTGCAAACCCCACAGCTGCCCCAGCCCTCGTCCTGGTCCTGGCCAGGGCCCTTTCCCCCCCCCAGAACAGCTTCCCTGTTGATTTTTGGGCTTGTTTGTTTGCTGCATTTGCTGACTCGGCGCAGCCCTGCTGCCCGCCTGACTCATCCCGCAGCTTGGGGCATGGCATGGCTCGGGGAACAGCACGGCCGGGCCGGATCCTGCACGCTCACCTGTGTTGTGCCAGCCCGCCGGGCTCTGCCAGAGCCCACCCAGGTGGCACGGCAGAGCTCCCCACCATCCCTGCTGGATGCAGAAGTGTTGGCACAGGCAGGAGAGGGGCCCACAGTGCCCACCACATCCTGCACGTGCCAGGATGGATGATGTGAGCACCCTGAGAATTGAAGAGAGCCCCAGAGCCACCTCCTATGCTCCTGGGAACCCACAAAATGTCCTGCAGGATCAGAGGGAGGCGTAGGGGGGCTTTAGGGTCTGGCTTGGGGTCCAGGGCTGGTCCCCCAGGGTGGTTTCTGCTCAACTCTCCCAGCACCTTCCTCTCCCTGCAGCTCTGCCAGCCCCAGCGTGGCAGCCGCGGGGGCCGAGCCCGGCAGCGCGGGGTGTTACGAGGCCGTGGCAGCCCCCTCCCCAGACCCCCAGCATGGATCCGCCCTTGCGACACACCAAGGCCAGAGGCTTCGTCTCCAGTGCGGAGCTGAGCATGAAGCAGGCAGCGGCGAGTGCTCCGGGGACCGAGGGCAGGTCCCGCTTCCAGAAGGTCTCGCTGGTGTCGCGGCGGCTGGAGAGCGCGGGGAGCACGCGGGGCCGGGACGGGAGCCCCTCGCGCGTGTCCCTCCTGCTGCAGGCCTGGGAGAGGGAGATCGTGGAGCAGACGGCGTCCGGCCCCGCCAGCCTGGCACACCGGGAACGCTCGTCCTCCATCAACCTCCTCAAGGACTTCACGGCGCACGGCCCCATCTTCTCGCAGGTGTATTCCCCCACACAGAAGCCCCGGCGGCAGGATGAGAGGGGGAAGACGGGGGCCGGTGGCGGCAGCGATGGCATCCTCCCACCGGTGGGTCCCCCCCGTGAGATGCCCGTGCACAGGGAGAGCTACGTGCATGGCACCCTCCTCCCCACCCGGCCTGCCGAGTGCCTCACGGGGGGTCCCGGTAAAGGTCCTGGTGCCCCGTGCGCGGCCGAGCCTGGCTGTACCCCTGCCCTGCCCAGGGCCAGGCACATCACGGTGCTGCGGACGGGCAGGGATGCAGCCAGGCTGGAGCCGGGGCTGGCGGAGGGAAGGGGAGCCCCAAACGGGACGCGCAGCACTGCCGGTGCCACAGTGGCCCTGCCGCAGCTGGAGAGCTGCAGGCAGGACGGCAGCAGCTTTGCTGGGGCCACGGTGGGCACCGAGAGCTCACCGGGCACCGCAGAGGCCACTGGGCTCCTGGCCGAGGGATCCCCCGGGGAGAAACACTTGCCGCAAGCTGAAGCCACGCTGGATAACGCAACCCCGAGAGACAGCGACAGGCCTGGGGACCCACAAACCAGTATAACCAGCTCCCCGCAGTGTCCCTCGGCAGGCGCCGGTGGCCGGGCTGATCCAGCTGGTGCGGGAGAGGGAAGCATGGCAGACGGGGACGGCACCATTTCAGCCACGCCACCGAGGACAGAGCGCCCCCCGGGAGCTGGCAGCATGCCTGAGGACCCCTCCTCGGAGGCAAGTGATGGTCCATCTGAAGCACCAGCATCTCCAAAGGCTGAACTTGAGTTGGAGGGGGGTGAGACAACAGAAGAACCCCAGGGCATGGCCCAAGAGCCTGAGAGCAGCCCAGAGCCCCCTGCTGAGCCCCCAGCCCCTGACACCCCAGCTGAGACCTCCCCTGATGCAACCGAGGAGGACCCTGAGCTGCTGGTGGACATGGAGATCTTTGTGGACACGCTACGCAACATGGAGCCCTCAGAGATGCGGAAGGCGCCCAAAGCCCCACGCCAGCCCCGGCCATCATCGCTGGGCCGCTGTGCCGCTCTGCCCCCCATCCACGAGGACCGCGTGGCTCCCCGCGCCCCCATCTCCCTGCCCGAGGCCCTGCGCGAGCTGCTGATGCGGGGCCCGCCGGGGCGGCAGGAGGAGAGCCTCGAGGAGGAGGTGGAGATTGAGAACCCCTACCTGAGCCCCAGCGAGCAGGCGCTGGCCGGGACACCCCGTGGGGAGCCCAGGGACGGTGTGGCTGGTGATGGCTGGGTGGAGGAGGGCTCGGTCCTGGGGACACTGAGGCAGGTGGGAGCAGAGGAAAAGGTCAAACCGGTGGCCGGGGGCTTGGCCGAGGGGAGCGTGCTCTTCCGAGGGAACGTTCTCAAGGGCATGGCACTGCTCTCCCACTTCTTGGAGCACCGGGCGACGGCGGCTGACGAGAGCAAGCCCTACTCACGCTTGGACAACAGTGTGCTCTACAGCCGCTTCGTCTCCCCCAGCACCACCCTGCTTGAGCTGCCCGGCAGGGATGCTGGGGGCACGGGCTCACCCATCCCTGGGGACCACAATGGGCTGGGCCCTGGTGATCACCTCAGCCCCAAGATGGCCATGCTGGAGGCCCCGGGACCTGGCTCCATCCCTCCTGTCACTGAAGAGCCAGATTGCACCGTGGCCCTGTGCCCCGCTGATGTCCTGGTGAGTGCATCCCGCAACGCGGCACCTGGGGAGATGCTCTGCCTGCCGGGGCACACGGGGAGGTGGCGGGGCCTGAACCCTGGAGCATCTTTTCCTGTTGCCATCCCATCAGAGAGGCCACCGGGTGAAAGCCCCTGGTGCGATGGGAGGGTACTGGGATGGGTGATGGAGGGTACTGGGATGGGTGATGGAAAGGTACTGGGCAAGTACCAGAGTGGGTGACAGGAGGGTACCAGGTCAAGTGATGGGAGGGTGCCACCATGAGTGCTGGGAGGGTCCTGGGGCAGGCGGGGAGGCTGAGCCCCAGCAGTGCAGGAATGCTCGAGGTGTGGCTGCTCGGGGCGGTGGGAGGGTTTGGCAGACGCCAGACGCGAGGCTGCGGCGGCAGCTGCGGCTTCCTTGGGCTGCGGGGAGATGGCTGGTGCAGCTGATGTCCCTCTGCGCTCCTCACGCGCCTGTCCCCTTGGGTGTTTGCAGCAGGAGGACAAGGAGGGCTTCAAGAAGATCAACACAAGACCTGGCAAGGTACAGGGTTGGGCTGGGCTGGCTGGGGCATGGTGCGATGCGGTGCGGTGCGGTACGGCAGCACCTCTTCATCTGTCACCCCTTCCCAGATCATCCTCTTCTCCGAGGCTGGCTTCGCAGGCCAGAAACGGGAGATTTGGGGCAACATCCCTGACGCCACGTCCTGGGAGCTCTCGCAAACCATCTCCATCCGGGTCATCCGAGGCGGGTAGGGGACAGCAGCAAGGCGAGGGCACACGGCGAGGGCACACGGAGGGAGGGCTTAGCCAGGGCTCACGCGCTCCCTGTGCCGGGGACGGCAGCTGGGTCCCAGCCTGGGCTTCAGGAGTGACTGTCCTGCCAGCACTAATTACTGCGGCTGCAATCCAGCATCGCGGTGGTGGCAGGATGTCCCCACCCACGGTCTGCCCCGAGGCTCCTGATGGCTGTGGGGCAGCAGATAAAAGCAGGATTTCCCCCCTTTTGCTCCCACTCCGCTGCCAGGTGGGTGATGTACGAGAAGCCACGGTTCCACGGGCGCAAGTGCGTGCTGGCCGAGGGGGATGTGGAGATCGACAACCCCTGGACGGCGTATGGGCAGAGCGGGCAGCCCCACGGCAGCCGGCCCTTCCGCATTGGCTCCTTCAAGAGGGTGGTGCGGGTAAGCCCAGGGACCCCCCAGCCACCCACTCACCCGCCAAGGTGGGGGTGCCGGACCCCCATAACACTGCTCCGCCCCATGCCAGGATTACCGCACCCCTGAGATCAGCCTCTTTGCGGAGGAGAACGGCGAAGGCGCCCGGTTGAAGTTCACCGGCTCAGCCGAGGACACCCGCACACGGGGCCAGGCACTTGCTGCCGCCTCCATCATCGTCCACTCGGGCCTGTGAGTGGGACCGTGGGGACGGGTGGGTGCCAGATGGGCTCCAGCATGGGCTGGAGCAGGGCGTGATGCTTTCTGCCGCTTCCCCAGGTGGCTGGTTTACTCCAAGCCTTTCTTCGACGACGACCCCTATGTTTTGGAGCCAGGCGGGTATCCTAATTTAAAGGCTTGGGGAGCAAAGGACCCATCCATCTGTTCCATGCACCCTATCAGGCTGGTGAGTGCTGGTTACTGGGACACTGGGGCCATATCCAGCCCTGGGCACAACAGGCAGGAGCATCTCCCAGCAGTTCCCAGTTTCCGTCACTGAATGTTGGTGTGGAAATGTGCCAAGCGTGGCTCTGGGACACGCTCCTGAGCGCTGGTGGTGAGGGAAAGCAATAAAACAAAGTCCAAAAAAGCTTGGTCTTGAATGAAAACGACCCAAAAACCAGCTCAGGCTTTGAAGGGGGGGGGAATGGGACGACCCTACATCATCCCCTCCTGCTGCCACAGCCTCACTGGGGCTCCTTCATCTTCCAGGGCTGCCCCGTCGTGGAGAGACCCGGCGAGCCGCAGGTGAGCGCCCGGGCAGTGCCCGGCGAGGCTGCGGGGCCGGGCTGGCTGCGGTGCTGTGCTCACCCTGCCGTGTCCCCAGGTGCTGATCTACGAGGCCGCGGGTTTCCAGGGCCGCAGCTTCACCATCAGCCGAGACATCTACGACCTGAAGCACCTGCCTGGGCCAGCACTGCCCACCGTGGGCTCCCTGCACGTCCTGGGTGGCTGGTGAGCAGCGTGGGGTGGGCAGGGCTGGCATCCCGGCTGGAGCAGGGTGGGAAGGTGACGGTCACCCCCGGGAAAGGGCTTGCAGGAGCTGCCTGGGGCTGTGGGATGGCTGCGGGCAGCTTGGGGGACAGGGTGGCACTGGAGCGGTGGGGGTGGTGGCCCCATGTCCCGGCACGTGGAAATCCTCTGGAGAGCCGACTGCCTGTGTCTGCCTGTGCCACAGCTGGGTCGGCTACGAGAAGGAGGGCTTCCGCGGCCACCAGTACCTGCTGGAGGAAGGGGAGTACCAGGACTGGAGGCAGTGGGGCGGCTACAGCAAGGAGCTGTTGTCCTTACGGCTGATACGGACGGTGAGGGCAGGGGTAGCGGCATCACTTGGGGATGGACCCTGTGTGGGCAGAGAGAGCCAGAACCCCCAGACCCATCCTCATCCCCCAAAGAGAACCTTCCGTGCCTGCACCAGGCAGCCGGGATGGCCTGAGATCTCCCAACCTCATCACACGCAGAGGTCCGGGTGCCCAGAGCTGCTCCCACCCCCCTGGGCACCCTGAGGCCAGGCAGGACCCTGGCTGCGTGTGTGGAGAGCGCCCGGCCTGCAGCCCCTTCCCCCTGACAGACCGAGGGGCTCAGGGGGGTCCTTCTCCCCACAGGACTTCTCCCACCCGGCGCTGGTCCTCTTCGAGGCCATGGACTTCGAGGAGGGCCCCAGCGTGGAGCTGAGCGAGGCGCTCCCCGACACGCAGCTGGCCGGCTACGGCACCGTCACCCAGTCCATCCACGTGCTGAGCGGCGTGTGAGTGTGGGGATGGGGGAGAGGGGGGTCAGAGGGGACAGATAAGGGGGGGCTGAGCCAGCACCCACATTTTCCCGGCAGGTGGGTGGCCTACGAGGGCACCAACTTCTCGGGCGAGCAGTACATCCTGGAGAAGGGGGTGTACCGCAGCTGCGAAGACTGGGGCGCCACGGATTGCTGCATCGCCTCGGCGCAGCCCATCCTGCAGGTGAGAGCTCCGCACTCCCCCCTTCGCCGTGGGACCCCCCGGTGCCACCACACACCGGGCTGGTGGGGGCTGGACCGGTCCAAGGTGCCAACCAGCCCCCGTCCGTCTGCTTCCAGGTCGGGGAACACAACCTCCATTTCGTCTCCAAGGTCAGGGGCAGCGGATGGGGAGGGGGATGCGCCCCCCGGGGGATGCAGCCCCTTGCGGGGTGGTGGCATCTTGCCCCCCTCACTGAGCCCCTCTGCTCCCCAGATCCTGCTCTTCTCAGAGCCTGAATTCTCTGGGGATCATGTCACCTTCGAGGAGGACCAGGACGCCCTGCCCGCCACCTTCATCCCGCGCTCCTGCAGAGTCCGCGGGGGCAGGTAGGGTGTCCCACAGGCACCCTGGGGGCTCCCCGGGAGGGTGGGTGGGATAAGGGGTGCTGGGGAGCCGCAGGAGGGATGGATGCGCACCAGGACGGCCACGTCAGCCCAGGCACGCTCCTCCCCGCCAGCTGGATCCTGTTCGACGGGCAGGCCTTCGCCGGCGAGCAGCACGTGCTGTCTGAGGGCGAGTACCCCACGCTCAGCGCCATGGGCTGCCTCTCCTCCACCACCATCCGCTCCTTGAGGAAGGTCCCGGTGGTGAGTACCAGCCCCTCCTTCCCTTCCCGCCGGCGCTGGGGGCAAAAAAACCCCCCAGGAACCTTTTTCCTCTGCCACGGGTGCCCCCAGTCCTGGCTCTGTGTGGCCTTGGAGCCCTTCTGCACCCATGGGTGCTCACTCCTCCTGCCTCACCTCTTCCCCCACCCCACAGTTTTTCTCGGAGCCCTCCATCTTCCTGCACGGGCTGGAATGTTTCGAGGGGAAGGAGATCGAGCTGAACAACGAAGTGCGGAGCCTCCAGGCAGAGGGTTTCAACAACCACGTGCTGTCGGTGCGCATCAAAGGCGGGATGTAAGTGAGCCCCAGCCCTGCTCTCACCCGCCCCGGCTGGTGGGTGCCATCTGCCCACCCAGGGGTGACCGTGCCCTGCCCGTCCCACCCCATCCTGCCCCATCCCCCACAGCTGGGTGCTGTGCGAACACGGTGACTTCCGAGGGCGCCAGTGGCTGCTAGACTGCACCGAAATCACCAACTGGCTGACGTACAGCGGGCTGCAGCACGTGGGATCCCTCTACCCCATCCGCCAGGTGCGTGCCACCCTGCGGGAGGGGACGGGGTGCTGGCACCCGATGGGGTGAACCCCAAAACCTCGGGGCAGGCAGCTCACGAGGCGCTGAAGAGCCGCCAGTGCCGATGGCTGGGAGGAGGATGAGTGGCTCCGGCTGAGCTGGAGGAGGGAGGAGGGCACAGCCCAGGCGCTGCTGGCAGCTTCGGCCCATGAAAGGTGCCACCAGCCCAGCACTGTCACCCTGATCCCCGTCCCCTGCCCTGGGAGGGGCCCCTTTGGTGGCAAAATGCTCCCCATGAGCAGGGACCTTGCGCAATGCCCCGGCATCCCAGCAAGTGAGCCCTGCCTGTGCCAGCTACCAGACAGGCCAGGGCCACAGCCATCGCCCTGGGGAGAGGCAGGGACCGCTCGGGGGAAGGGGGGACAGGGAGGACCCTTTGGGCAGCCACCCCAGGGGACCGTGGTCCTCCCTTCCCTAAGCCACAAGCTGGGTGAGGTCCCTTCTCAGCCAGCTGTGGCTGGCAGGGCTGGAGGCACAGGCAGCAGGGCTTTTAGGTGCAAAAAAGGTTTTTCTCTTTGCAGAGACGGATCTATTTCCGTATCAGGAGCAGGGAGCTGGAGCTCTACCTCATGGTCCCCGATGATGTGGAGGACATGAAAGCGGGGCGGGTGGTGGTCTCCAGCCTGAGCGAGCAGAGCAGCTCTGTCTGGTACTACGAGGATGGGCTGATCAAAAACCAGGTCAGGGTTGACGTGTGATAGCCAGAACGGCAGAGGGGACCTGGGGGAGCCCCTGGCAGGACCCCTGCTGGGATACCTGCCACCCCACAGCAATCTTTTAGGGTCTGTAACAGCTTTTCCCAGCATCTGACCGCAGCCTTGTCCCCACAGAATAGTTCATTCACTCCTCCCTAGATCTCCCCTGGAGATGTGAAGGCATCCCTGCCTTTCCAGAGGAGTTTTTGTCACCCTAATCATCCCCACCTCTCACCAAGGGGTTTTCCTGCTCATCCCACCCCAGAACCAGCTGCACTTTCAGGGAAACCCCTCTGAGCTCTGAGCCTTTGTGCTGGGCGGAGACGATGGAGAAAAGTGGGCTGACCCAGCCACCACCACTCCTTGCAGGTGGCCCCCAACATGAGCCTGCAGGTCATCGGGCCAGCCGGGAAGGGCGCAAAGGCTGTGCTCTGGTCGGAGACCCGGATGCCACGTCAGACCTGGAGCATCGATTCTCAGGGACGGATCCACAGCCAGATGTTCGAGGACATGATCCTTGATATAAAGGGTGAGGCCTTGGTGCCGGCACAGGGGCTGCTTTTCCAGGGACGCCCCAAAGCAGGGTGTTTGGCCACGAGATGGGGCACCCACCCCTTCACCACCATCAGGAGCAGGGTCTGCCCTCCTGAAACCCTCCTGTTGCTCCACAGGTGGCAGATCCTACGACCGGGACCACGCCATCGTTTGGGACATGGCTGAGGAAAGACCCACACAGATCTGGGACATACAGGTGCTATGAGGGGGCGGCGTGCGGCCCTCACACTCAGAAGTGTCATTGGGGCAGGAGGGGGACACTCTGCCAGTGTCCCTGCACTGGGACGGGAGGCCTCCTACCCCACGCACACCGCATCCCCAACACCCCTGTGCCATGGCTGCTGGTGTGAAGGGTGCCCACCATCCCCTCCATCACGAGGGGGAACCACACCACCCCCCTCCTCGGGCTCATGAAGGACCCCACGGACACGACCGGTGCAGAACCCTCCGGAAAGCAGCAGAGCCCCCTCCTCACCAGCTTCCCCCTCTGAACTGTATTTATGTACGTGTGTAAGATACGGCCTTCCTCGTCTGGGCCAGCTCTGCCTCTGGGTGGTTGGTGTCCTTGTCCTTGCACTGGCCACAGCCTGGCAGCTGCTATGCTGGGGAGCTGCCTCCCACTCCAGCACCTTGCCCACCACCAGCTCTGGGCCTAATCCTGCTCCCGGCACGGGAGCTCGGTGCCCTCTAGTGTCCACAGGCCACAAGCAGCACCAAGGCCCTGGGTTTCCAGAAGGGAGGCGCAGGCCATGGCAGAGACCCCACCAGCTGCAGCTCAGGGGGGAGCCCAACCTGCGGGCTCGGAGGCGTTCCAGTTGTATCACCCCAGGGTGAGCTCTGCTTCGGCAGCGCTGTGTCCGTGCTGCAGAGCTGCATCGTGGCGCAGGTCTTCAAGGTCCCAGGGCCAGAGGTCTTCTCCACCTGGGTGAGGGCAGGAGCTCCCTGGGGATGTGACTCAGAGCCAGAAGGGACGCGGGGTGAAAAATCCATACACGGAGACATCGAGCGCTTCTGTCCTCACTGCTGGGGAGAGGAGACAGCTGCCAGCAAGGGCCTGGTTCGCTGAGCAGGTTGAGCCCAGTCTGGGGACTCACTGCGTTGGGGCAGCCATCACTTACCAACCCCGCAGCGAAACGGGGCTGTTCTGGTGGCGACAAACAGCGCGGTGCCTCTGCGGGAGGCTCCCTCAGCAGACTCGGGTGCACCGAGGTCCTTACACCAGGCATCTCCAGCCGGCCCACCACTGCCCTGGCTTCCACCAACAGCCACTATCCAACGTCCATCTTTATACTGAAGCATGTCCCCAGTTACCCAAGACCTGTTTGGGCAGGAGGACACATAACCGCACGACAGGAGCAGTGTGTGTGGCACAAGGATGCCCAGCAGGCCACGCTCCTGCTGGCCCCAGCCCAAAGCACTGCCCGCTGGAAGCAGGGACCTGCAGGGCAGCTTGCAGAGGGCAATGCTGGGCCTGCAGAGCTGCCAGACACACAGACACCGAGTGCCAGGCTGGCACCACAACCCCACCGCCGTGCCATAAGGAAATGCTGGTGGGAAGGCAGAGGGGGCCACCAGAGCACGGAGGGCGAGGGCCCAGGAGGCACGCAGGCCCTGTACAGCCTGAGCTGGGCCTGTAGCGCCTGGAAGCCGCGGAGGGACCTCGAAACACACAGGCGGAGCCCAGCTCTGCGGACAGAGACGCTGCTGAAGGGGAAAAACCGCTCAGAGCGGCCCCGTGCGCGGACACGCAGAACGCAGATCCGACTCCCACGGCTCCGCTCCCCCGGCTGGGCGACGGAAGTGCCGCCTGCCTCAGCCACCCTTATATAGCCCCCGCCAGGCCGGGATTGGCTAATAACGGGGAGCTTGGCAGCGCCGGATTGGTGGGGAGCACAGGCCCCTGCTGTGCGATTGGCCAGGACTCACCGCGGCGCTGAGGGCGGTGCGGTGGGAGCCCGCCCGGCCTGCGGGGGGCGCTGTACCCGCTCCGGCCCTCGGCCTACCCCGGCCCCCGCCCTACCCCTACCTCAGCCCCCGGCCCCCGGCCCGCCCCAGGGCCTGGCCAACCCCGGCCCCTCCCCAGGCCTACCCCAGCCCCCGGGCCCCGGGCCTACCCCCAGCCCCTCCCAGCCCTGCCGCGGGCCTATCCGGAACCACAGCCCAGCCCCGACTGCGGCGTGGCCGGGAGGACAGGGCTGTGCTCCCCCCGATCTCACCCCTCAACCGCTCGCAGGGCTGCGGTTCCACCCAGCCCCTGCTGCACGGAGGGTTCACGGCCCGGGGCTCGACCCCCCAACCCCTCGGGGTCCCCCCCAGCCCCGCAGCGGAGCAGCCAGGGGCCTCTACACCAGTGCTTTATTTCTCAGAGCCTCGCAGCAGCCCCGCTCCCGAGCCGGCCCCAGGGCTTCACTTCCAGCTGGGGCAGCTTCGGGGTTTTGTTTTGAGGCTGGAGCACTGAGGGGAGGGAGGCAGGGATGGCAGCTCCACGCTGCGAGGGTCCAAGGATGTGCAGGTGCAGGGGGTGCCATCCTGGGGGTGTCTTCTTGAGGGGGTCAGCGAGGGTGGGGTGCACGGTGGCCCGCTCCGGTCAGCGCAGCCCCAGGAAGAAAGCTGCAGCCAGCCCCAGGGTGAGGGAGAAGAGGGATGGGCTGCCCCACGGGGGGCTTAGGCTGCTCTGGGAGATGCTTTGATTGCTGGGGAGGGTGGTCACGGGCTTGGGGTCCTTGGCGTCCAGGTTGTCCATCTGGCCAAAGGGCTGGAAAAAAACCCAAAAGTCCGGTATCGCAGGGTTGAGACCCCTCGCCTGGCTGCCCTGGGGGCAGAAAGGAGCCGGGGGCACGCTGGGGCCCACTCTGCCCCTTCCCCAGCCGACACACCCAGCCTCCCCTCCCCCAGCAGGTTCCCCTTCACACCACACACAGAAATCCCCATTGACTGTTGGGTTCTCCCAACACAGGGAGCAAAGCCAGCTCTCTCACACAGCACTGCCCCGGTTCTAGGCAGGGGCTTTTAGAAATCTGAGGGAGGAAGCAGAAGCTGGGGGACTGTCTCTGCCCTCCAGGTGGCTGCGAGGAAGTGGCTGGGGACATGGTGGCCCATTGGCCCTACAGTGGAGGATGTGGGGTGCAGGAGTGAGGAGGAAGAGGAGGGACACCCAGCAACCCAGCACCGCGCGCTGTCGCAAGCAGGAACATTGCAGTCAGTGTGGGAAACATTAACAGGGCAGTTTCCTTCCGTCTCTGAAGACTGGCACCTTCAAAATTAAGATGTTTGTGTGAATCCCTTGTGCCTTGGCTCTGTGGGACCTCTGGATTTTTGGTCCTTTCCTGGAAATCCTGGTGTAAACAGCTGTGCATTGTGCCTGTGAACAGTGAAGTGCAGCAAAAAGCGCTGCCCTGGGCTGCTGGAAAAGGGAGACATTTCCCTCCATGAGCCAGCCCCCACACTGGTTCACACGGCTCCTCGGATCCCTCCGGAGCCAGGACAGGGCCAGGAATGGGGCCCCAACGTCCAGCTCTGTCCCCTCACCAGGGTGCTGTGAGGGTTTTTGGCTAGTTTGTCCAGCCACAGAGTGAGACTCCTGAAACATAAATGCATCCTCTGGAGCCAGCAGCAGGTCACAGCTGCATGGAGTCTTTGAGCAAAATAAGCACAGACAAATCTGGCCTCATTACCAACATGCTGTAGAAAACCCCCCACATCCCGACAGCTGTTCCAAATAGCATCGCTCTCTTCGAAAGCGCTGGCACATTCATTCCTCCCACACAACGGTCCCCACCCAGGAGAAAGCTGACATCCACCAGCGCGCCACTTGAATCAAGCCCCCATGGAGCTTCCCAGCAGGAAGGAAAATAACCTCCAGCAGGGAGAGGTGAAAGGAAACAAACTTCTCAGCTGCGTGCCCACCCAGCATCCCCACAGCTGTGGCCAGCATCTCCAGCGTATCCGCAGCCACGCTCAGCATCCCCACACCAGGCACAGGTGCCAGCAGGCAAAGGAGAGGCTGCAAGATGGGGTGGAGAGCTAAGAGCAAATGTTACAGGTAGGAGTGATGTTCTTAAGTTAAAAAACACTTTAAAAAAGGCAATATATGGCAGTATTTAGACCTTATAGACCACAGCGCAAAGCTCCTGGTAAGGCAGTCAGGGTTAAAGTGAAATAGAATATAAAAGGTTCAGGTTTCCAGCTGAAGGAACAAATTCTCCCACTGGCTGAACCCCACAGCCCCTTGACTGCCATCACACCCACAGGACAGAGGTGGCTGGACCCCCTGGCCTTGGCAGGGCCCTGTGCCACAGGGTTTCTCTTACCATGCAGAGGATGAGCAGGGTGAGCAGGAGGAGCAGGTGGGCGCGCTGGAGGGGCTGCATGGTTGGGGCTCAACTCAGGGTGTGCCGTTAACACTTCCTCATCTGCTTGCAGCAACTGCAGTCGGAAGCTTTAAGCAGAGCAGCAGCCCTGTCTCACCAATCACACCTTCCTTCCCTGCACCAGCCCCGCCACCTCAAAGGGTCACTTGAACCCAAGGCAATTCGGGGACATCGCATCCGTTGCCAGTGCTGTGAGGAAGAAGACACGGCATGGGGGATCTCCAGATGTGAACGCCACCATACAGCCCTTTCAGCCTCACTTCTCCAGAGCCATCCATCTGCATCACCCTGCACAAGAACAGCTCCTGCTCCCTGTTCCCCAACATGGCCACACAGCCAGCTCCGAGTGGGCTGCCCTGGCCACAGTCTCCAGCAAAGGCAGCAAACCCCTCACCCTGCCTTCTCCCACATCTCAAAAGCTCTGCTTCTCCCCAGGGGCTTCCTGTCCTGTGCCCCACACTCATGAAGGACTAATAGGGGTTATGGGTTAAAATCCCTCCTGGTTCACTGGGAGGGTTTGCAAATCACAGCCAGCATTTCAACAAGGGCTCTGCGTTGCACCGTGTAACAAACCTCCTTCCCTGCAACTCAGAGCAGAAGCTGGATCCAAGCTGTCCCTCTGAATTTCAGTTACATGCCTGGGGTAGTCTGATCCGGGTAATGGATCAGGGAAACACCTTTTTCTAGCCTGCCAGTATCCCCTTCCTTACAGATCTCTCAGCTCCCTCATCCCCTCAGCTGCAGCAGCAGCACACAAAAAGGATCTGGTTATTTTAAGATGGTCTGAAATCAGTAAAGCTACTGAAACGCACCAAGCATGTACACCTGTCTGTTGTCTGGTTTTGCATTAGCCAAGCGCATCACAGCACAGGCTCCTCTGCGGCAAAGCTTCACCAAATTTAGTTTTTGCACTTCATGATGTGTTGAAACTAAAGCCTCTCGGGGACAGCCAACATCCCATAAAAGGTGCTAAAAATCAGCCTGCTGAGGCCGAGTTCTCCGGAGAGTGGAGCAGCACAGCAGTGGCGAGCAGGACAGGACATAGGCAGGGAGGGCTCCCCAGACAGCAGCAAGTGCTAGGTGGAGTTCTGAGCATCAGCGAGGCAAAACAAGTGTGCAGCAGTGCCTGGGTGAGAAAACAGACAAAAGAAAGAGGTGAGGAAATCCGGAGCAGCTGTACAGTGAGTGATGCCTCAGGTCAGGCTGTGCCACAGACCATCTATGAGCTGAAGCTGAGGGTGTGCAGAGGGTGGCTGAGGGAAGAAAGCACAGCTGCGTGTGGTGCTCCGGCATCAGGTCCCGCCCCAGCACCTGGCAAAGCATCTGCAGCGACCAGAGGCTGAAGCTGCCACTGAAATCAGGAATCAAAGCTCTTAACGCCACTGTAGTAGTATTAAGCAGCAGCCACTCTGTTGCCGTGCTGGGTGCTCGGTGGCATCACCGCAAATCAAGCACATCTGTGCAGATTTCACTGTTACATTTATACACAATTACAAGGTCGTACACTACCAGTTACGACTGATTAGTTATTTGCATATAATTATAATATCTGCTGTGCCATCCTCTTCTGTCTGTTACTACACTTGCGCAGGGGAAGGGTCTTCACCTGGGCAAGGGTCTTCCTGACCTGCGGGTCTGGTTTTTAGTATTATAATGAAGGTAGTTCACTTCAGGACACCTTAAAAGTCAGTTTTGTTGCCAAGTTGGACAGCTATACATCTGCCTTGCCAATTTGTCCAATAAGTCATCCTATACACAATAGAACCTGGGTGCTCTGGTTATGGTCTGGAGAGTAAGGATTAGGGTTGTTATGGTCTATAGAATAGGGACTTTAAGCAACACAGTCTCAGATAACAAGCAGCATAGCTAACATGGAGGTTAACTCTTCAAAATCAAGATGTTCTTATAGCTAACTGTTCCACAAACAAACACAACATACAGAAAGATTCAGTAAAACTTCCAGGGGCTCTGCCCCACAGCAGCAGCGCTCCGCAGGCAGGGATGCGGGGCAAAGGGCAGGCAGGGTGCATTCTGCCTGGCTGGCGGTGGCGCAGAGCAGAGCCTGCAGCAGCCCGGGCCTCCCTGCTCCAGCGACACACCTGAGGGGCTGCCTCGGGCTTCCCCCTCCTCCAGAGGCGGCTACGGGGGGCCGCAGGCCCCGCCACGGGCCGCATCACCCACCGCGCAGGCCCGGCTGGCTTCGGGTGGCCCCCGAGGGGCCAAGCGGGGCCGCGCTGGTGCCCGGAGCCACCCGGGCAGCACCGGGGGTGGCGGCTGCCAGGGTGGCCGTGGTGGGGCCGTCGCAGTGCCCTGGGCCCGGCGCCCACCCGCGCTGCACCCTGCACCCGGCGCCCTGCCGCCATGGCCGCCGTCCCGCGGTGGAAGGCGGCGCGCTGCATGCTGGGATGTGTAGTCCTCCCGCTGCCCCGCCCTCCACGTGACCAGGGCTACGCCAATCGCAGCGGCCCTGCGTCGCCGCGGCAACCGCTGGTAAACAAGATGGCGGCGGTGGGGTAATGGCGGCGGTGGGGTGAGTGGTGCGCCAGCGGCGGGACCCCTCGCGGGCTGGGACTCCCCACACACACCGTGACGGTCCCCCCCAGCACACGGTGCCCCCAGCGCTGCCACCCACGTCGGGCCCCCCAGGGCCCACATACACGGGCACCCCCGGGTGGTACCCGGGTACCCCCGTTATTCTGAGCCCCTTTTTGCCAATGATCCTTTAAAAAAGCTGATCGCTACCGGCCACCTGGGGACCCGCAGGGCTGCACGTGATGGGACAGGCTTAGAAACAACACCAGCTGGAATAAAACTCCCCAAATTCCTTACCTGCTGCCTCCTGGCTGGCATCTCAGAGGTACTGGGGATACTGGTCAGTCACACGTCACACAGGTTCATGTCGCGTTTGTGTTTCTTCAGTTTCCAGCAGAGAAGAGTCGCTTTCTGCAGCTGCAACGGCATCGCAAGTGTTGGTGCTCTCACCCGCTGCTGCCCTGACGCAGCGGGCACCCCTGCACCTCACTCACCTGGGTCTCACCCCTTCTGCTCTCAGGCAGCTCCCACAGATTTTAACTGCTCATGGGTTTTAACTGCTACTACAGCAGTAGTGTGGGTGTATGAATAGCCACTCTGCCCAGAAATCAAGAATGTGTGGACCGGGAAGATGAGCTAGTGAAAAAAAAATGAACAGTTGGGCTTTTTTTGATAGCCTTTCAATTACATTTTTAAAAAAATTGCACATCAAGCAAATCCTCCCACAGTTAATGAGGCTATGCTTTATTGTTACATATTATCCCCTCTTATTTTTACTAAAAGGGCAGAGCTGTCCAAGTTCATTGCCTCCACCAGTGAGGCTTTTCTCACCCTCCTACATATTTTGCAATGGTTGTAGCTCTTCCTCTCCTACATGTGTCCAAAATCAGATAAGTAACAAAAGGTTTCCATAGTCTCAGCAAGCCCTAGAGCACATTAGAGCCTCATCTATTTTTACGGTTCAATTTTAGGTCAAATTCTTCCTACTAGATCTTAGAGCAAAAACTCCCTTTCCATTCCCAGTGAAGTTTGCTGCTTCTGTTAATCCCAGAGCGTTGTGCTTTTTGCCAAAATAGCTCAATATTTCCACTTTCTGCCTCACTGTGCAGCGCAGGATGCTCTGTACTGGCATCATGGTCTCTTTCTGCAAGCCCTGTTTTGTGTTCACTCTTCCCAGCTGCTATGATTGTACCTTCCCTTGGGCCCTGGCTCATAACGAGTGCTCATGTACGTTCATTAGTCTGACAGTGCTTATGGGATTGAATGGACTGGGCCATCCTGCTTTCTCCTGCCCTGGACTGGGCCCTCTCTTTCCCTCTGCATAACTCCAGTATTTCTTGACCTGATTTTGGAATGCTGAACTGTTTTCTTTCTTACATGCTCTTTATGCGTCTTCTCAGAAGATGACAGCCTGTCTCCTAGGACAAAGAATCCAGTGCAAGGCAGTCTCCCCTCCTGCTCAAGGTGCTCACCACTGAAAAAGAATATGCAGGGTAAAGTCCATCAATGGTTAGGGGATTCTGGGCCATCACAGTTTCTCAGTGACAGCCTGGTGGACTCAGTACCCCAGGTCAGGGCTAACTCCTGTGGTCCCCCTCTCGCATACACAGCCATCTCCCTACCAGTCAGGAATTTCTACCCAGTACCTGCAAAAGGTACCCCTGTCACACCTCTGTGGCAGAACAGGAATTCCTGGGGGGGGGTGGGGCCCTACGGTACGGGCAAGCCTCCAATACCAATTGCTGTTTTAGAGAGGTAACACGTATTTGTGCTTCCAGACACAGCTGGCACTGACACGGAACTCATGTCCTCCATGATGCAAAAAATCACTCTGTTGGAACAAAAAATAGAGAAACAAGCACAAGAAATGCAACTGAAGGTAAAAAATCCTGCCCCTTACTGAACCTGTTCTGTGCCTTGCTTTGACAGTTGAAGCCGCAGTAGCATTACCCCTGCTCAGACCCAGTTTGGGCTAAAACAAGTTAATCTGTAGTCTGCTCTGTTAATTACACACACAGGCCTTTGCAAAGCAGCAGTGCAATTGTATCAGTCCTTGGGGTGGGAGACTTCTTAATGACTCTCGCAAAGTAATGACCCCTTTTTTTCCCCTCCCCCCCCCCCCTTTTTTTTTAAGAGGTGGTTGCAGAGGTGCTGGTTTCTTTTTTAGATCAGCCACTTGCTGCAGGTCAGAGCACGAGCTGTGCCTGAGCAGGAAGCACAGAGGCAGGAGTCTGTGAGGTTGCCTACAGCTCTTGTGCAGACAGAGAAGGGGGAGATAGGTCAGTGTGTCCCTCACCTATCCTTGGCGCAGTGTGTTTATATCCCACCCATCATTTGAGTCTAATTAAGGTACTTGTGAGGTGATACAGCCTTTCTGAACCTTATTTTGCCTGTCTCTGGGTGGGGTGAGAGTACGTGCACCGCTGAGTCACCTAGCCAGGACTCATTGTGCAAGCTGTGCCTCAGGGTTCCAAAGGCCAAGGAACTAAACAAAGTCATTATTTGTTCTGGTCCTGAAGGACAGGAGGATTGCTGAACTTGAAGAGAAGATGAAGACTCTTCAGCAAAGAGCAGGTAAAAATTGTTGTACTCGGCACCTCGCTCCTACCTGTGGGAGAGCTACGGAACTCCTGGTACTGCAACAGAGCAGGCTTGGAGACCTCCTCTCTGAGCCATCCTTGCCCTAAAAGCCCAAGAGCCTCTTTGGTGAGTGGTATCAGTTACACAGACGCGGCACTGTTTGCCAAAGCAGATCCACGCTTTATACTTGCACCTGCTACTCAGCTTTACTGGTACAGTGCAAAACACTATTTCCTGACCTATTTTCTATGGGTTACTAGGTTTCCGTGAGCACAGACCAGCCACGCAGATACCTAAGGATGGTGAGAAGAAAAGAGAATGTTAAATAGTGCAGAGTTCAGACAGGCTGAAAGACCAGAGCTGCTCACAGCTAAGTAAAACCAAAAATCTGCTTGGAGTCTCAAACAGTACTATAGGTCCAGGCTCACTCATCCTGTAAGGCAGCCTAAATAAATTGAACCCAGCTTGGAGCAAGTGAAGGTCTTTCCCTGCCCCCATTCAGTTCCTTGGAATCCAGCAGCTCTCCAGCTGAGCCCAGACACATTTCCTACAACGGCTGAACTACCTTGTAGCACAAAGCTATGGTAAATTCTCAATTTCCTGAGCAGAGAACAAGAATATGCCTGTCAGACCACAAACATGTGTTTTGTGCCTCATCGTCCATTGTTCTGGCCATTCAGCCTAAGTTTCTGGATCCAGCTTTAGTGGACACCTGCTCATTTTTTATAGGTCCCTTCAGCACTGCGTAAGCAAAACAGTTCTCATGTATAATGGCGGACAGCACCCCTCACATCAGCTTCCTGCGGCATAAAACTTCACCAGTATTGTTCACAACTAGCTTTTAGTCTGTCAGCACCTTCATCAAACCCATGCACGTTGCATTGTCAGGGACCAGCATGCAGAGCTCGCGTTCAGCTCCTGCGTTCTATGGGCTTGAGTTCACCAGCGGTACAGGCAGGCACAGCTGGGGCATCTGCGCTGTGTGGTATCAGCTCCTCTTTAAGACTGTACATCGGAAAAACAAGTCTTCCCTTTCAGATGCCCCTGACTCATCCACAGCAAGAACTGGAAACGAGGTGCCTTCAGCTGCAGAGCCAGGTCTGGGAGATGGAGGTGAGACACCTACTTCACTTGCCCTAAGCCCACCTGCACCTTCAGTTTGAGATCACTGCGGTCCTCAGGCTGCTTGGTCTTTTACAAGCTGCCACTTTTGATCGTCACAATTCTTCACCTCACCCTGCCTGAAAAGGAAACATGAGTTGAATGCAAGCTACAAGGTAGCAGGAGGGTTTTTTTAAAATACACAAACATTTGTGCCTCCTGCAAGCTGTTAATTTTGATTTCTATGACTACAATCTGGGAGATTACTGTGTCACTATAGTATTTCAATTCTCCCTTTTGCCTACTACTACTAGAGCTGCTACTACTACCCTGCTAGTGAGTTTGTTTGCCAGCAGCCAAAGAGCCCAAGACAAACCCTCCCTTCTGCTTCCCATGTCACAGCCGACCACACTCAGGCTTCCTTTTTGAAGCTCTGGTCTACCAATGCTGACTCATACTTCCTCTTACGCAGTTTCTAAATGACTATGGTCCTGATCTGGGTTGGAGAGAGACAGAACAACTGGAAAGATTTAGAATCGTTCAAGGATGAAGAAGAGCTGCCAGCAAGGAGCCTCTGGAAGCAGGGTAAAGCACCAGCACTCCTTGCTGGCAGCTGTCCTAGCTCCCACTGCATGCTTAGAGAAAATACGATGCTCCCCAGAGTAGGTAAGCATCAGAGACCCAGAATTCAGGTCTTCAGAATTTGTGATCCTACGCTGAGGTCTCCATCAGTCCACCTCAGGGTCCAGAGACATTGAGCAATTTAACAGGAGCTAAGCCAGGCAGGACGTTGGTATTTTATATACCATATTTTGTAAGCTCCATCTAGGGGAAGAGGAGAGAACCTGATGGCTCAGCCATTTGGAAGGATACCCTCGCAGCAGCTGCTTCCTGAAGAGTTCGCATACCCTAAACATTTGAAGCTTGGTTGCTCTAATAACTGATGTAAAATGGGTGGAAAACCGAATCAGATGCTTTGTGTATATAGCAGCTGTAGTAACTTACCCGTGTTGTCTGACTCCATCAGAGTATTGTTTGCCTTTCCTCCCAACCACCACGTGAGTGGTTTAATTGAGACCTGATTGTGCTGTATGGGGTCCAAGCATACTTGGCAATCGCTTCTGAGGAAGTGGTAACAGAGGAAAAAAAAGTAATAATACTTGGGCTGTAGAGCCAATGCTGCTTCCTAACCACCATGCAAATATTAGCTAGCTAATCCTTCCCTCCCTTAGATACAGGAGGGGAGAAGACAGGGGAAGCTGTACAAATAATTTTAATTGTTTTCACCTCATGCTTTTTAAGGGCTATTTTCCCCGCCCTCCTTTATCAAATCATAAAAAAGCAGAACAGAAAATACCAAAGGGTTTACTTCTGCTTACATCTCCTTTTTCATTTCCTCTTCTGATTTCATTTTTCTGTCTCCTCGCAACCCTTACTGCTTCACCCTGCCACCCTCCTCAAGCACCCAAGTAAACATCCTCAGCAGCGTCCCAGCAAGAGCGAGCAAGCTGCTGGTGGCAAGCAGCAGGCAGCTGCCAGTGTTTACACTGGCATTTCTTCAGCAAGTCTGCCCTGATCCATTTATCCAATCTAGTTAATCCAACTAGTTAAGTTCCTCACTCCTTGCGTTTTACAGCACCAGATTAAGGGACAACGCAACACTTCTGGAATTACAACCAAAGACAAGCAAGCTGTGGTCTCTAAAGAGCCGGCTGCGTCTGTGGCTGCCTCTGGAGTGACATTAGCTTGTGGCAAGAGGGCTGTTTCCCTGTGGTTTTGCACACACCCATGCAAACCTGGCAACGCTGTGCCACAGCAGCGGTGTCGCACCACGCGTAGGGTGAAAGGTGAAGCACGGAGAGGCAGCACTGACAGCCCAAAATTGTTAGGACTCAAATTCACACAGAGGGGAAAGCTGCTTAGCTGGCATCCCCTTCCCCTGTAACTCTGATCCCTCCACCACAGGTGAAGCAGTTGTTTCCAAACACCAGATTGATTTCGATTTAATCTTGGAAAAACGTGAAAGGATTTGAATGTGCTGGCTGGAGAAGGCATTTCTCAAATCGAGCACACGCCTGGGGGTGCTCGGCTGAGACAGCCAGAACCCCTTCCCCTCACGCTGTATCAAAATGGGATCGTGGTCAATGGACCCTTTCGGCCCTACGAGGACCCATCCGCACAGGTACGGAAAGGGCTGTAGAGGAATCGGACTCAGAGCCATCCTGCTGTCATTCACTGAGCCTCAGGAAAGGGGGTGAATAGGCCCTGTGAGCTCATCTCAGTACCCAAGGACGGTACTTTAATACCGCTTTAGAAGCAGCTACCCAGACCTCCGGCTTCTCACCTGCATTCCCGTGGTGCCTTTAAAAGACTATATGTCTGTGTAGTAATTTTTAGAGATGGAGGTTCTGGGTCTTTATGCAGACTTTTCTGCACAGCAATAACACTGCAAATAGGAGCAGCCCAGAAGGAACGTATCAGTCGTGAGATAAAATGAGAGCTTGTGGTTATACCTCAGACTTTCTGTTTATTTCAGCAATGCCTGCAGGATATTATGGATGGCTATTTCCCTTCAGAGTTGCAGATGCGCTACCCAGATGGCATCCCTTTGCGGGTAAGCAGTGCAAAAACCTATTCATCAGCTTTTTGGAAGAAATTGCTCTCTCACTTCCCAAGAAAATTCAGGTTTCTTTCACTAGTCTGCTGGCTACTCCCCACGGCAAATTAAGTTTGAGGTTTTGGAACACAGCATACATGCAGCTTCATTCTGTGCATGTGTGTCTCGGCGGGAGCACACCTGCTAGAGCTGTTGCAGAAACGCTCACTGGCTTCTCGTATTAGGAGGGAATGGTTTCTCTGCCACAGTGAATCTTGGCTTGGTACAAGGCTTCTAAGAGCATAGCAGACTGTAGAAGAGAAGTAGGATGTGCAGCATCTGAAGAGCTATGTAACAAAAAGGAGAAACAAAGCTCTCAAATAGCTCCCTCAGAAGAGCTTTTAAACCCAGGTTGAAAAAGTATCTCTCAAGGAGGATGTTGGGCGAGTTTATTTTGCCACAATTTTAATGGATTTGGCCATCTGAGTTTTTTTTCGGGCCCTGTTTTTGATTTCTCAGAAATGGCAAAAAGCCAAGGCCACGTTTTCAGGCCAAAACCAGGTAGAGTGCCTCAGAGGACTCTAATTAGGTCTTCAAGTGCACCTGAAACACTAGGAGGCACAACCAGAGGGGTGCACCTACCCACTGCCATGAAGAAAGCAGGGCACAACTGCGTGGGCAAGCATGAGTCAGGACAGCCAGCGTCAGCTGGTAGGTGTACAGGGTGGTTGGAAAGTCAACTGGAAGGAGGAGGATGGTGCAAGGCTCTTGGGGGGCTGTGGCTGGCTGTAATCTGTGCATAGCTGGCCACGTCTGGAAGCCACAAGACAATAATCTGGGGTAAATACAGACACAGAGTGCATCCACCTGCGATATGGTCAGCCACTGTAAGAGGAACATGAGTGGAACGCAGACAGAAGGACTGACCCCTACTTATACAGCTTTCCCCACTGCTGGTGGCCTCAGGGTAGCACTCTGCCTCCCTCGGTTGTTACAGCACCCGACAGTCCCCAGTGCAGGCCTCGTACTGCCAAATCCCTCCCCAACCCCAGCATGCTGCTACCACATCACTTTCCACTCAGCATTTTCAGCTGTGGAAGCAGACACAGAGGAAAGATCCGGTCCAAGCATATTTCTGACAACTCATGGAAAGGAGCTGCTGCCCAGTGCCTGTTTGAGATGGATGAACAAATACCTTGTGGTCTGGGTGGGCCATCCCACCCAAATCCCTGGGATTTGCTTTGTTAGAGAGCTTATAGGAGCTGAAAAATTGAGTTGCACAGCTAGAGCAGCTTCCTTGGAAACTGTCTTGGTTTTGTTTGGGGTTTACAACTCTTAGTTGTCATCGCTGTCGTTTATTGTGCTCTGATGCAGTGAGAATTAGCTTGTGCAACAGTCAAGAGTTGCTTATGGCAGTTGGCCTTAATTCAACAGGTCACTGACAGAAGGGACGTGGTATTTCGGGAGAGACACCTTCCAGGGAGTTTTCCTGGCCACGGCCAAGTGGTTGGCCATTCAAAATCAAGTGAGATGCAGGAAACCATTGATATCCCAGGTACATCTTTAAACCTGCTCAAAAACACAGCTAACTCCCAAAAAGGAGAATCAAAACCTTACCAGGGCAGCTGGTAGGAATGTGTAGAGTCTCAGTGAGGAAAGCAACACTTCTGGGTCAGAGCCCTGTGCTTGTAGCCCCAGCGGAGCCTCAGGAGCTGGGAGCCAGGCAGCACACACGATGTCCTCTCATAATTAAATCCTCTTGAAGAATGAGACATGGACAAGCAGTAAAAGCCCAGGAGATCAGTGGGTTTCCAAAAACATGTCTGTCCTGTGCCTTTCTGAAAGGCCGAGTCGTTCTAGCTTCACCTCCAGCCGCATCAAGGATGCTGAGGGAACCCTGCAGATCTCAAGGGGGTAGCCTGCAAACAACCTTTGGTTCTCCTACATGCTTATTCCATAAAGGCGGACATTGTCAAGCCAGTCTGAGCTTAACTGCACCAACGGAACAACTCCTCTTCAGATTTCACAAGAGAAATGGGACATAGGTCAGGGCAGAATCCTCATTTTGCTTCTAGACGCTAGCAATCTGTGTGAGCAATACCTGTCAGGGTTGGAAAGTCAGATGCAGTCCAGTCGTATAGAGAGAAACTTGTGGGTTTGTGCATGCATAACTAAATAACCCGACCACATGCATGGCCCATCAGCAACGTCTTCCTGTTTATATGAAACTGTACTACTTGCTCGTTCATCTCAAGGCCACTCACAAACAGAAGCTGTGATAAATGTTTCCTTTATCCAAGTAGTAAAATATAATTGCCCGGTGCCACCACAGAAAAAGGGACACCTACAAATGCACCCTCACAAGACAAAAAATTTTCTAAGTCTGTAAAAATTGTCATAGTTTCAGGTTTTTCCCGTTCACAGCAGGACTAACCAGGTTTCCACCTGCTGTGCATCCCAGGTGTGTGCTGAACAGGCTGCAGGGTTGCTCACTGGTTGATGTTGACAATCAAACATTTAGTGGGCCAGAAAGTAGGACAAGCTTCAACAGAGACGGGGAGCCAGTCTCAACCTAGCTATGGGAGGCTAGAGCTCTCCCTGTCGGCTGTTGCACTCTCATTTCACCAAACCAGCCTATTCTGGGGGAAATTATCAAAATGTTCTTCCCTCTGCCCTGGTAGGTCCCAAAGTCTCCTTGGAGCAGTTAATCAACAAGCTTTCCAAGCCGTTGAAAAACAGAGAAGCAATCAGTGTCCAAGGCTCAGCCAAAGCAGCACAGCAGGTATGAGTGGACCCCCCCAAACACCCACAGGAGGCCAGCAGCAATTCCCTGGGCTCAGCACCCTGCACAGCACCAGCACCCCCTCCCCTCAGCCCTCTCTCAGCCCTGCACAGCCTCCTCCTCCAAGAGAGGCTCCACCAGTGCACACGTGGCACTTTGGCACCTGCTCCTGGGCTTTCCCGGCCACGGGGTGGCTCTCTGTGCAGAGCAGGCAGCGGTGACGTTTACCTGGTTTGGTTTTAGGGCTCTGATGGGGTGCGGAGCAGCAAAGAGATTCTTCTGGAGACACCCAGGCTGTCTGCACTGGAGAGGTACAGGCACAGCCCCCTGACCCCTGCCCTATCAGGCTCTCATCTTCCTCCTGTCGATCACTGCGGGTTTACTTCAGGGGGTTTCACTTGAGGAAATAAATGGACTTGCCCCTTTTATACCTTCGGAATAGTTAGAAAAAAAGGCCAAGTGTGGTCTTTTGGGAAGACCACTGAATTGTTTACAGGAACCCTGCCATCTTTTACAGCTCTAACAAAAGCTTTTGTTGCTCAAAATGTTACTTCCTTACTGCTGTGAAATACCTTTCCCGACAGCAAGCCAAAGCCTAAGAGTCTGAAACTACCTAAGATGATGTTTGCGGTCACGTTAAACGGGAGAATCCCTCCAGGAAACTGATGCCCAAGTGGGAGGTCACACTAACAGCACTTTTCCACTCATAGTCTTCTGGCAAGACAAGACCCAAATAGCTAATGAAAAAAAAACCCCAAGCAGATTATTTTTAATCAAAGAAGTAGGCCGAAGTACTTACCAGACAGCCCCGTTCTAAAATGAAAAAGCTAAAAAAGGTCAGCAACCCTCTTTTCAAGGCACCTTTAAGCAGGGAAAGCAAAGCAGCATTTTGGTCCATGGGCTGTTCTGCTCGGCCACAGTCAGATGGAGCCTCATTCATCTCAAGGATGAGATGGTCATTCCCAGACCTGAAACAACTCTCCCCTGTTTGGATCACCCAGGCAGCCCAAAGGCTCTGCTGTTCCGTGGAGCTCAAGGGCTCTGCCACTGGCAGAGCACTCACTCCTCAGCTGACAAGGTTTTATAACCCCCAGGGAAAAGACAGCTGAAGCTTCTGCCCCTGATATCTGCACTCTCCGCATCAAGTCTGAGAGCGGGGAGCAGACATATATTGTAAAGATGTTGTTCACGGACACCATAGGGGACCTGCGCCAACGCCTCGCCCATGCCAGGTAGGCCTAGGACTTCCCTCCTCGCTCTCCACCCAGTTCTGTAGAGCCCCAGGGAAAGTTTCTCTCCTGCTGCTGAAGGCCCTGGAGCTGCGCTTCAATCTGCTGGAGCTGAGCAGGGCTGAGGGTTACAGCCCCAGCCGCTGCTGGGTGACTTCTGCTGCTGTGGCTCCACCAGCAGAGGTGCTTTCTAGGCAGCGCTGCCGGGGTTATGCTTAGCTCAGAGCATTCAGCATCCACCTTCCAAAAAGCCGACAGCAGCAGAGAAGCCTCTTTTGTCCTCTCAAAACTACCATCTGACCCAGGCCCACCACTGCTGTCACCTCCTTCCAAATGCTCAGCAGCACTCACCCAACTATTGCCACCATTCCCAAGGCGTCAGTGCAGCCTGGAAGCCGAGCTGCAGCCTTCAGCCTAGCTGCTGGATCCGCTGTTGGATAAACACCACCCTTGGCTCAGCCAGCTCTGTATCCCAACGCATTTAACGCTGCCCAAGGGCTCACACATCCCTTTGGGGACAGTTCCAGATGGCTGTGGGGACCCCTTTGCTCTCCCCTCTTCCCACTCCTGGGAAGCCCACGATGAGCTCACTGCTGTTGGGATGCAAGAGCCTCCTTCCCCACTGCAGCTGTGCGGCCTGGAACGGCTGCTCCGTGCCTGGCTGGCTGCAGTTTGGGCGGGAAGCCCTTTTTTCTGCTCAGCTTGTGCTTGTGAAACAGTCTCTCCCTTTGCTCTTACATAACCACAGCTGGATCAACTAGAGCATCTCAGCGAAACCTTGGGGGATCCTGTGTGTAGGAAAGATTGTGCTGTTCTTTCCTAGGGGTGGAGACTCCAACTCGTATGAGATCATCAGCACCTTTCCCCAGAGGGTGTACATGGACAACTCCAGGAGCCTGCAGGAATGTGGACTGATCCCCAGTGCCTTCTTGCTGCTGCGGAGAAGAGACCCCTCCCAACACGAGGGGACAGGGCTGCAAACAGCTTAACAGCTCGCCCCAAGCGCTGCAAGAGCAAGAAGCTGCCTTGCACTGTTAGTTGTGTTAAAACCTCCCCAGCTGGGAAGAGAGGAGAGGGTTGTCTTTCCAGATTTAGTTTCACTGCGCCGTTACCCAGGACGGACGGAAGAGTTCAGAGGCAGCGGCGTGGCCTCTCCTTTCAGCACAGGGTGCCAGGCCCAGTCCTGCTGCCTCATGGGTGGCTGCCTTTCCCCGAGACAAATGGGCTCCTAACACCGGGGCACTTGTGTCAGCTCAAGCCCAAGACCTGGTTTCTCACCTCTGCTGAAGGTTACACAGGCTCATCCCCACCCAGGGAAGGCCACCAGCTTTACGCTGGGACCGGGCAGTTGTTTAGCTGGGCTCAGGGATTCTCTATAGGATGGACAAACAGCCAGGGTCAATTTGCTTTCCACACACAGCTGCTCCCCAGAGATTTCAATGCATTTATACCACGAGAGAAACAGGCTCAGTTATATGGTCCCCAGTAAAACTAAACCAAAAGGCCCTGAGCCACTGCAATGCTGGGACAGAGCCAGACTCAGCCAGGAGATCCTGCTGCTGGGTTTCCTGTACGTGAATGACTCCTTCCCTTGGACAGCCCCCAGCTCCGGCAGGGCCCCGGCTCCCAGCCCCGGCTGCCAGCCTGCCTGCCTCCCTCCCTGGCAGCCTGCTGCAGCCAGGAGCTGGATGCTGCAACAGGACACCGTGTCATTGGAGAAGAGCATAAACCCTTCGCTGCGTCTCTGCTGAACCCTGAATAAAGCATCTTCCCTGCTCTCCTGTGGGCTGGGGCTGCACTCCGCAGGCCCCTTTCCCCAACACACTCTTCCTGTTTCAGCTGGGACAAGCTCCCACTTGACTCCCAGCCGACGGCACTCCCACTTGCGAGAGGCAGCACCTTCTGGCAGGTTCCCTTTTAGCAGAGACCCTCATTAAAGGCTCCCAATAAAACCGTTTAAGTTGCAGTTTCCACTTCCATTAGATTTCAAAGGCACAGTTGCTGTGGAAGGGGGCAGGATGCCCAGAGCTTTTCCCAGAACCCTCCGACCAGAGCTGGACCCCGCAGAACTCAAATACAGGAAGCACCACCCGTGCAAACCAGCTGCTTCCCTGGGCTCCCTGTGGGCAGTGACTCAGTCCTCACAGCTCTAAGTTAGTTTCCTCCTTTTTCCACCTACGGCAGATATAGGAGCGTAGTCAGGACCCTCCCATAGGGCAGCCTTTTCCACTGCCTCTCTATACCCTGCTCTATAACCAGCCAGGTAATCTCTGTGCCAGGGGTTTTTTATCGCTCACATGTCTGGCTGAAGCTGTCCCTCCCCCAGGCTGCCTTTCTTACCACGCAGAGAGGAATGCTTGAGAGAGGTACCTGTCACTACCGCACTGTCGGATATTCAGACAAGTCCTGTGAGCCTTTGATTAGCGGCAGCAATCTAAGGTGTTAAGATCTTTGTGTCAGGCTGCAGCAGTGAGTACAACTGACTCGGCTTCTCTGAGCTGGAAATGACTCAGAATCATTACGCAGGGTGATGTTTAACCTGTAGTCAAAATAAAACCAGATTTTAAAGAAACCCACCAGTACCGATATGAAAGGTACAGTAACATTTAATAGCATCTCGGAAGACAACATTGGTTATAAACTTGCTTTTTGGCAGGAAAACAAAATGCACTTGGTCCGGGTTGCAAAAAAGCCAGCTCAAAGAGGAAAGGTAAGACAGCTGGAGCATCAGCTGTTCTGGAGCAGCCCTGAGCCATTAACGCCCACGAGGTCAGCCCTGCACCACATCACAGCAGAGGGCAGCCGGAGCAGCATGGGTCCCACTTCTAGGCCCATCCACCCCCCCAGGCAGCCTGCTAAGTGACACTGGCCTTCGTCCCCAGCCCCGGGCTTCTCTGCAGTGGGTGGTCAGACCCCAGCTCTGTGCAGTATTTTTGCATTAAATTAAGACAAACAAAAAAAATCAACTTGGTCGCCATATCTCTGCAGTTGAGATGAAGAACAAACAAACCAAAAAAAAAAAGTGAGCGAGGAAGTGAGGCAGCAGGATTTAACAATTTTAACAGCAACTGGGAGAAGTGGGAAGTAACACGCAACCCTAAGCCCTTCCCTCCTGAAGCCGAAGCTCTCCCTGCAGAGGAGAGGGCTGACGGCCGGCCGCACTTCGCACAGCCCCAGAGGCTTTGCTGTTTACAGAGGCACTGGAAGCTGCGGGGAGCCAGGCCCGGCTTTGTTCAAAAGCCATGCGCAGCGAGCGTCAGACTTTCTTTGGATCCCTCTGAGATGATATCAAGGGTTAGGCAGGAGGGGATCGTAGGCAGCTGCAATGAGTAGTTTTGGTCATGGGTTTCCCTGTGCTGGGATACAGGTCGTGGTGCCAGGACAGTGCTGACAACCTGGAAGTGAAGGTGGTCGGAGATGAGGGTGCTCAGGAATGCAGGTAGAGTCCAAGACGGGAGGGGACCCCAGGGCTCAGGCTAGCTTCAGGAACTCTTGCAGGGTGTTTTGCTCCACCGCTTCCACAAAGAGCTCGTAATCCTGCAGGGAAAAGCCACACGGTCGCTCACGAGACAAGAGGGAGTTACACGCTCCCATCGGTCAGGCAGCCCAGGGTCCCCTGAGCGCAGCACAGACCGGTTTGCAGCACGGGTGCCCGTCAGTCGTGCGGAGGATGACAGGACAAAGAGGGGACAGCCCTGGACAGCACAGCCCCACTGCCCAAAGTCATCCAGAGACCCCCCTGCCTGAGCCCCATTTTTCACAAGCCACCATGCCCCAAGTGGCCATTAACCCTGGCAGTGCCTTGTCTGTGCACCTCATGAAATGCCTTTTAAAAGGCATCTTAACATCACACAGGAAAAACAAGGGGCTGGGGTTCCTGCCCACCACCCAACCTCCATGGTCCTTATCCCCAGTGCAGAGCATGAGCCTTACCCCGCAGTAGTGGTCTCCGTTGACAATCTGGGGCGGGATGGCTTTGGGGTTGCCTGCCTTCACCCTCATCTCCTCCCGGAGAGCGTTGTCCTGGGAGATATCCACCAGCTCGTACTTGATGTTTTTCCCATCGAGGATTCTGGTTACTTCGCTCTGTTGGGATTTGATCTGGAACCCGGGCGGGAAAGGCAGGTTACGGGGAGCTGGAGAGGAGCCCGAAGGGCGGGCACGCACCCCAGCGCGCCAGCCACAGTCAGCACAGCGCTCCCGGAGCGACTGCTCCGCAGGGGCCACGGGGCTCGGCTCTGCGCGGCGGGGGGGTAACACCTAGCACCGGGGGATGGATTCGGGGGAGGAAGGGGCCGGTGCAGGGTGAGCAGAGGAGGGAACACACCCGGGATGGGGCGGGGGGGCTTCGCAGCTCCGCGGGGATGAGACGCCCGCCCCCGGGAAGAGGGGCCCCGGCGCAGCCCGCCCTGCCGCCCCGCTCACCTCCCGGGAGCCGGTCACCGAGGTGCTGTAGACCTTGAGGGTGCTCATGCTGCGATCGCGGCCGCTCCCTGCGCTCGGCGCGGCGGAGGGAGGCGCGGAGGGAAGGAGGGAGGGAGCGGGCGGCCCCGCCGCCGCCCGGCATGTGACCGCGGGGACCAATGGGGCCGGCGGGACCGGGCATGCGGCATCGGCGGGGACGGGGGCGGCCCCGCTCCGCGCCCCAAACACTCGGTACAAACAAGCGGGTGAGACAAGGGCGGGTGTAAACACTCCGCATCCAACGCGCAGCGCCAGGGGGACCCGACCGCACCAAGGGGACAGCGTGTGAGACAAGGGGGGGGGGACATGGGACAAGGGGGGACGTGGCCCTGCGCCCCTGTCCCGGGTGCTCGGTAGAGCTCCAAGATTGCCCCTGCACGGAGAGCAGCAGTCCCGTACAGCCCGGATGGGATCACTGCCCGAGACAGACTGATCCCGTTTTGCAGGAGAATGAAGAGGGGACATTTCCCCAGGGAGGGACACGCGACCTGGGCAGCCCAGCCACGATCTCCTTTTCACAGCCAGCTCTGTCAGGGCAGAGGGCAAACATGTCCCCACACATCGCCTGGAAACTGGGTCTTGCACCCAAAGAAGAACACGGGGAACAGGGCTGGTGCTCAGCAGCACCCCGCTAACCTGCGGGAGCGAGCAACTTTCACAGCTGGTGCTGCTCCACACACACCCCAGTGCCTACAGAGCTCTCAGCAGTCAGGACAAATGACCTCAAGAATTCGCCTTGGCCCACATTTAGCTCAGTACATGGCATCAGCAGTCTGAGAACAGAAACAGCCACCAATGTAACACACCAGATGAGGAAAGAACAGTTCTGTCTGCCCAGCAGACACTGCTGCACCCGCTCCCCACGCTGTACAGCAGGTAGCTGAGGACAGCAAGCTAACCGATCTGTCGCCACCATCACCCGTGGTAGCCAAACATTTAAGAACAAAACAGATTTGGTCTTAAAATTTAACACAAAGGAATAACAAAAACATTTCTCCCAAACCTGGGGCTCGCAGCCCCGACATGAACCAAGAGCAACCAAAGAGCAGAAGTTTCAGCAGTATTTTCCCTCCTTGTTATTATAACTGACTTTGCATCTTGCTCTTAACTCAAGCTGAAAACCAAACAAGTTCTACCCTTGGCACTACAGCGTTGTCACAAGCAAGCACTTAGTACTGTAAAGTTGCCACTAAGGCTAAGGAGGGTTGTGATAAAGTGAACCTCATCCCATGCTGATTTATTTAGAAATCCCATTATTTAGCAGAGGAGCAGGGAGCTCCCAGAGAGCAAGGGGCAGGGCTACAACAAAGCCCGAGTGGGGCATCAGGAAGAGCTCTTGGATCCAGCTGGACCATCGTGCTATGTCAGGACCAGAATGGCTTTCTCCCCAGCAAGAGGGGAGCCAAACAGAGGCATGTCTCCCCGCTGGCCTGCAGCGGGCTCCCCTGGGGGCATAGAGGCTCTCTGCGGCTCTGGCAGGGGCTACAGACATTCAAGGCTCCCCAGATGGTTTGCGAGGGCTCTAAAGGCTGCTACAAGAAACAGCAGTTCCTCACGCTGCCAGCAGACGCATTAGGCACGAAGCAGCATGGGGACAGGACGTTTCTCTAGCACATTAAGGCACTTCAGCATCAATCCGCTTCCTCTGCAGCTGGAATCATACCCACACTCAAGAGTGCTATTTTGGGGCAACAAAAGGCTTAAGGCTTTTGGGGCAACAGTGCCCAGGGGGAGTGTTTTCAGAGTCTTCTTTTAGTATTGCTTTATTCCCCAACTCCTGTTAGCTACTGAAAGACTCCAGTTGCATTTACCCGAGGAAAGCAGGTCCTGCTCCACAGATGGCTACAAAAACATCCAAGGCAGAACAGTGCATACAGCATCTGAGGAGCCTGTGGCAGCATAACTGGCCCACCTCTTGCCTCTGAAGTCCACAGATATCCCCTGAACACTCTGATAATCCTCTGGTCTTACTAGTCACACAGGATCTGTGCAGAGAATTTATCAGAAAGACCAGGGCATACATTTCCTTTTAGTGATGATTTTGACTGTCACATTTGCATGTTCAGCATTTGACATGCCTGGAAGGCAATTCAGAATTCATCTCCCAGCATCAGAGACCACACCAGCTCCAGCAAACACAGCATAAACACATTCCACAAGATCAAAGCTACTGCAAAGCCCGACACCGAAGCCCTGAATGATTCCAGTTAGTCAGTCAGCAGCTAAACACTTCTGGCAACAAACCCCCTGATTTCTCACGGATTGGATAAGTCACATGTCTTGTACCCGAGCAGAGGGATGGTAAAGTGCTGAATAGGTTTTGGGTTGTAGGAGCTCTAGTCTCCTGAGGGTTTCGAGTCTTCATTTCCTGCCTTACTTTGGGGAGCGTTCTTTACTGGGTGATGCAGTTGTCTCCCATGTCCTGAGCGTATCTGTCAGATATTGCCGTCCTTAAGTCCTGCACCTCCTTGTGAAGCTCTTTTACCTCCACCAGTTTCTTTGCAAGTCCATCAGGGCTCAGCAAGTCATCCTTCTCCTTAGCAGAGTACTGCGCAGCTGTGGAGTCAGAGAGGGGAGTTACCTCACACGCAATTCCGACCAAGGATCACACACATTTGCAAGCAAGCCAGAAAAACCAACGTATATTTGCAAAAGAGGCACTACTTAAAATTCAGTTACTGCAGCATACACGTTTAGAGCTAGCTAACTGCAGAAAGAAGGTTCAGAATCCCAGAAAGGTGAGAACCTGCCAGCCTATAATATATGCGAGTTACTTAATTCTGCCACAGCACAGGAACCAAAGGGTTTGCTCTGCCATCACTCCGCATACTTACAGCAAATGCCCAGCAGCAGGGAGAGGTTGGGGTCCTTGCCCTGAGCCCTCTGAGTGACAATGCTGTAGACAGACTGCAAATCCTGCAGACAACTGGCCAGCTCGCTGTGCAGCTCCTGGGTGAGGCGGGCTGTCTCAGCAGGCAGCGGCTGGGTTATTAGCTCTGCCTGCCGGAGTCGTTCCTGAAGGGTCAGGTTCTTCTCGATGAGCTCCTGATTCTGCGCTGAAAGCTGAACAAACAGATACTGCAGGTTGGTGGCTACTTGGTACAGAACTAGCAGCACACTTAAAGCAACTTAACACAAGTGCTTGACGATGATGGGAGCACGGAGGGCAGGAGGAGCTGGTTTACATCAAGCCCTGCAGGCTCTCACCAGACGAGCGAGTGTCAGTCTTACAGGGTGCAAGTGTTCAGCTTCACTGGCTCAGACAGAAAGCGCCCCATGACACTGCACTGTCCCTGCCAAAGCATGACACAACAAAATAAGCTTCCAGGAGGTTGTGCACCACCTGCTCACCCCAGCACTGGCCATCCCTTCCCTCAAGGGCTGCCACTGTAGCTTGACCTCCTTTAGGCTTGAGTGTGGGGCTCAGCCCTGCCCTTCAGCCAGGTCTGTAGTCGAGTTTGGACCTTGCTCACCACCTTGCTGCCCTCAACTGGCAAACTCAGGATCCTCCACCACATCCCGCAGCCCCAGCTGAAGTTCCCAAGGCAGAAACTGTCTTTCTCCTGCTTTTGAACAGAGAAGAGCTCCTTTCAGAGCACTGACTAGCAGGAAGCAGGAGAGGTTGTGCTGCTGACTGCAAATTAAGGGCCTTGCTAAAAGACAATCCATAGTTCATTCAACTGACACTCTAAACACTCCTGCTCTGACCTCTTTCACAGCAGTCCGGAGCTGCTGCAGCGCATTTTCTCTTCTCATCGCTTCCTCTTTCAAAGCTTGGCTTGTCCCCTCTTCCTGGGCCACCTGTTCTTCCAGGTTCTGGAACAGACCATGGGAAAGTAGTAAGTCTAACTCACTTCACAGCAGATTCTCAAGTTCTAGGTCCCTCTGCAGTCACTTCTCACCTTTACTTCCAAGGCCAACTGCTCCACCTTCTTCTGCTGTTTGTCCACAATCTGGAATCAAAAGCAGAGGCATCAGAACTGACCACACAGACTCAGTAATGCCGCCAGGATTTCTCCTTCAGCAGGACAGCGTTCCCTCTCCTTCTCTTTCCTGTCCATTTACTGCTTTAATCACTGCTTGTTAGTAGTGGGCTTAGATTCCTCAATGAAAGGCCCCTGATAAAAGGCACCATTAGAAGTATCAGCTAAAAACAAACTGGAGAAGTCGCATTCTTGTGGTTTTCCTCTCCCTTCTGCATTCTGCAGCTTCCCTCCAGTGTTACTGCAGGAGTGCATGACTATCACACCAAGAACAGCTTTTAAAACCCCTCAGTTTGGAATTCCAGGAACTGCACAGGAAAGTGCAGTTATGACTGCAAGAGCTCCTGATCTCATTATAGTGCCTGCCGTGACTAACTGGAAGGAAAAATGTGTGATTCCCGGTTAGGACAGCCTGTTACCTTCCTGAGGCAGTCGCATTCTTTCTTCAGAGAGTCATTTTCTATTTTCTGTCTCTCCCCATCCTGGGCAGGGAGTCCTCTCTCCGTGTTCTTTACACACTGCTGCACCTTGTCCTGCAAGCTGAAATTAGCAGAACACCATGGGAAAACCAGCTTTATTCAGGATGTTTCCCTCACTAGGAGGAGGGAAACAAATCATTTTCATATCAGATGTCAGCATTGCCCTGTTTGGATCCCAGCTTGCAAACTGCCAGGGCTGTGACAGGAGTCCCTCGCCCTAGACACAGCCCTACCCACAATATTGGCACATTTGCAGAGACCCAGCGATTGCAGATTACGTAGGTCCATTTTGCAAGGAGTTGCAGTTGACAGCAATAACCCGAGGACACCGACAAACCCAGGTGACAAAAGAGGGGCCCCCTTTCAGCCACATGGTTCTGCTCCCACCCTCTGCTGTTGGCACGCAGAATCTGAACACCGTGGTTTAGTGAGCACTCGCATAATCATCACAAATTCACGGTAACCTGGTTCTGACAGGTGGGACAGCAGTTGTACTGAACCATCACTGTTCTTGTGCAGCAATGACTTCAGCAGTAAGATGAAGCTTATTCTAATCCGGCTGATTTTTACCTGCGCACTGTGGAAAGAAGCTCCAGCTCCTTGTGTTTTTGGGTTTCTAGCTGCACTTTTTGCTCCCTGAAAGCAGCCCGGACATCTCCAAGCTCTGTTTCCAGTGCCAGCACTGTTTCCTGCATAGTAGCACTCTTCAGTTCAGATTCCTTCAGCTGCAACAAAGACCATCATAACACTCAACAGATGTCCCAGGCCTTTCACCATACACACCATGTTTCAACTACATTTTAACTACCTATGTGACAGTTCTCAGCTATAGCTCAGAACATTCCTCCTGCAAAAAGGCCAGACCACAACTTTACTTCAGCAGCTGCACAGGGGATTAACTGCAGCTGTAGAAAGGTCACCTGAACAAGTATGTGAAGAGCAATCATTACAACTCAGAGGGAGTTTTACCTTCTGACTCTGTTTCTGGTGGTCCTCAAGGGTTGGTAAATCAGCCAGGTATCGTTCTAGGGTCTCAATTCTCTGTTGTCTCTCTCTGTTTTGTTCAGATTCCTTCTGGCATTTCTTTTTAAGGTTATTAATGTGTTTGTCTCTTCCCTTTACCTGCAGGGACAGTCACATACAAGTTTAGTTTATATAATTCCTTATCCATTCTTCAGTCTTCTGTAAGCCCACCCCTTTACCTTTTTGTACAGCACTCAACACCAAAATACAAGATCACCTTAACTCAGCAGCGTTTCTGCTCACTTAGCTAAAGACAGGCTTCTTCTCTAGTTAAAAGAGGAGGTACTGAAATACTTCTAACTGCAGGAGGAAGAGCTTCTGCTTATAAACCAAAGTACAAGGAGATCAGAAGACACCTGCAATAACACACTGCCACAGAAAACTTTCATCTAGGCACTACACTGACTTTTAGCTTCTCAAAGAAAAAACACCTTCCACCTCTAGGGCAATGGGACCATTACCCTTTCTTCCTGTTTCTTTAACTCCTCTGCATGTTTCTGCATAGTTTCCTTCAGCGACTCCCGGATCAGCTTTGCATCCACCTCTGCAGCAGCCAGTTTTCTCTCCAATTCAATCTTTTCCTTACTGAGAGATTCAGTCTTCTCTGTGAACTGTGCTCGAAGAAATGTGTTCTCCCGCTGCAGCTCCTGCAAAGAGAGACAGCTTATGAGTTCAGTGTAGTTACAAACTGGCACTAAGCAGCTGCGCTGCCTCAGAGCTGTGTTCTCGGCCCTCCTAATTCCCAAACATCATTCAGCCCACCTTATATACGGCAGTATCTGAAATAGCACTTGTCAGTGCTGTCAGGCGTTTGCATCGCTAGACAGCTTCTAAACAAACCGTAGTATTTCAGGGCTTGAAACCTCAAGAGACACAGAAGATCTCAGAGATGACAGGTGATCGGGTCCCCATACAAAGGATAATTTTACTCTGCATAGCCCTCCTACTCAGGAAACACCTACTGAGAAGCAGTAGGGCCACTGGATTCAGTACACACTTCTTACTAACACCCTGTTGTACCCTATTACCTGCATTCTCAACATGTAGACATCTCCATAGGGCGCTGGACAGCCAAGCAGAGCACTGTGAACCTGCAGTTCGCTTTCCCGGACCTTCTGCTCCAACTGGGATATGTGTTGTCTTTGTCTGTAAAAAACAGGTAACATACTGTTCTCAAATCTACAGTAGAGAGCAATGCAACATGAATAGTGCCACCGTGACTAATGCTCCATACAGCAACAGGCGGAACAGAAAGACAACTCTGCAACTCAGAACTGACCTGCAGAGAAACAATCTGAAAGATATCCGTTTAATTTTTTTTATTTTTTTTTTTTTTTTACAATTGGTATTGACTCTTCTTCCCTTCCCTCCCTTCAAAGCATCCCCCCCAGCAATGATTACAGATAAAACCCACACGCCTTGCATGCTTTGGAGGATCCAGCTTGGCTTTGGATCTTATGGGTAAAATGAACAGACATCATATGAGTCAAAATGAGCAAGCAGAAGAAGTATTTACAGTCCAAATGCTGAAGGTAGTTTTCCATAAAAGCTTATGGACCACTAGCATTAGGTACGAGCAACACCGTTTGCCAGCCCAATCTCACAAAGAACAAATTTAGAATAAAGATCTCAAAGAGCTCCCAGAAAGTCCTCAAGCAAAAAGGCAGTAGTTTTGACATTCCAGATAATTGTGATGTCTTCATCCCTTATAAAACACAGAAAGCCCTAACCAAAATTGATTTATTTGAACCCTTCAGGAACATCATCCTAATTCCAAGAGGAAGGGAAGAACTCATGAAAAAGAAAGGAGGCTGTTCTCAAAGGTCATTATATCGTTCTTTGCACCCAAAAAGCTCAGTTGGGTAAAATGAACTCTAAGATATGAGCTCTCCTTGGTACCTTCAAAACCCCCCCTTTCCAAAAGGAAATGCACTGGAGTCTTTAAGCCACGTGTCAGTATCAAACTCTCACCTGTCAATGAGGAGCTCCTTCTCCTTGAGTAGGTTTTCATTGGAGTTCAGGATACTGATCCACTGAGCTGGATCAGGTGTAGGCAGAGAAGCAGAATACATCAAGGGATGGTGGCCGGCGCCTCCATTTTGTAACTGAAAGAGGAGACAAAATGAGGAGGGAGAAGTTTGTGCTCCACAGAGGTAATTGCAACATTGGTCGAGCTATTTTGCACACTGTGTGCTCATCTGCATGCCAGGACACAGTTATTTCAGTCTCCGTCAACGTCCAAGAACAAGTAACTTTGCCCAAGCACAACTGGAGATTAACAAATAATTTTAGATCACTGTGCTAGCTCGCTGGTAACAACTTGTCTCCATTAGGATACAGCTGGTGGGAGGTGATAAACTCTTTCCACCTAGCAAACTGAAATTAGATTCATGCATCTTTTCAGAATAAGTGTTTCTTAATTCTAGATATAGAATACCATTATTCTAGAAACTGTTATGAATGTCTCGGCATGCCTTTTTTTTTTTTTTTTTTTTTTACAGTTTCCAGTGGACAGGTTTCATCTCTTGATCTGGACCAACCTGCAGTGCTGTAACACAATACAGGGCTGCTCTACACAAGCAGCACGCCAAATGATACCTGTGACACCACGTGTTGTAAAAACAGATCATTAAGAGACTTTTAGTGTAAGACAGGGAGAAGCATGAGACATTTTCCCCCTTGCTTCGTAAGTCTGGGACAATAATTCATGACTAAAGAGACAGGAAGGGTTTCAAACTCATACATCCACACATGCAGCTCCCTACCTGCATTTGCTCTACTTGCAACCGTACTTTCTCCAGCTGTTGTTTCCAAGCACTGAGCTCACAGACCCTCTCGTGGGGATGTAGCGTGCAGGCTTCTTGCATCCATGCTTGAGATGGAGGAGTTACAGGTTTCGAAAAGAAATTGTTGGCCTGGAGTCCTGTTGGCATCAGTCTGCTCCCGCTTGGCCACGCTCTGTCCTGGGGCTCACAGACTCCATTAGCCCCTGCCACTTGATTACTCTCTGGCAGCACCTTATAATGGTCCTTTCCTGCCCCAGCTGCCCCAGAGTTTGGATTGAACTTCTGGAACCTATGGAGAGGATCTGTGCACAAACTATCCAGAAAGAGAGACTGGTTAAGGGTGCACTCAATGGCAGGGGTGTCAAACTTCCAAGCATCTTCTGTTCTCATGTGATCAGAAACAGGATGCCAGGATTGCTCAAAACGGTTTTCCCCTGAAGTCCCGTGGAGATGCAAGAGATCCCTGGGTGGCACCTGGGAAGACTTCCCGGCATTAAAATCGCCGTTTCTCAGGAGCGCTGCATTTTCAGCAGCAGATCCTGGCATAGCAGTTTCTGAAGTGCCCTGTGAACACCTCTGGTCTCCTGCAGAGCACAGCTTGGAGGGTGAGGCACCCAATGTAGAAGGCATGACATGGGCTGTTGGGATGGTCACTTGGGTTTTGATGGGCTGGAATGAGGAACCATTACTGGAATTGGAATTGCAAAAGTCTAGGGAAAGAAGAAGAGTGATACTCTAATTACAATCCTGAAAATATTCTGATACAAACAGCCACTCCTCTACTGAACTTTCTGAAACAATTTTAAAAAAACCTTTCTTTTCCCCCTGAACACATTCTCCTAAGCAGCGGCAGCAGCAAGACTAAGGCACACCTATGTTCCCCCTCACTACAAGCTTCAGGACCCTGCTGACATTTTCCTACCACCGTAAACCACAGAGAGAATCCAAGTTTAATTCAGTACACATTTTTGATCCCTTGGTTTTAAGCTACTGTAGTATAATCTTAAATCAATAACGTTATCTTCCTATAGGTTAAGAAATCAAGTCGTTTAAATTGAATAAAAAAGCTGAAACTTACTCAGCTGGACACTGAGACCTTGAATCTGTTCTGACCGTCCCACTGCTCAGCGACTCTGAACCGTAACCAAAGCGAACCGGAGCCTTCACTAAGCCCATGATGAGCTTCAAACACAGCTGAACACTAGATGACCAAGTAGTTGGCCTTTGAACTCCTCTAGGACGCTGCAGCAAAAGAACTTCTTCTAAAGGCTAAATTAATGGCTCTCACCTTATTACCACAGGAAATGAGATAGAGTTCAGCACTCGCACCCCAACGTGAGCCCGTCCTGTCAGACGGGCACCAAACCTGGCTCCGTGGAAGTACAGGGTTATTCTTAGCAACTCTCAGATTTCAATACAGCAACAGCCTGAGCTGAGAAGGGCAAACAACAAAGTGCCTGTTCCCACTCCTCGCCCTGATACATTGTGTATCATAGGAATTCCAGGTTTCCCCCAGATACAGAAACTTGTTTTCTCCATGGGTTTTGCTAAAGGCCCATCCTCACATGATGTTTCCTTAATCCAACATCAGGACTGCAAGGTCACCCTTTCACCTGTTTGTAACCTCAAAGCATTGCTACAAAGAGGAATAAAAGACCACAGTTTTCATATGACTGAAACCAGATTCTGGAAAGACCATCATCAAACTGCAGGGAAACTGTCACAACAAAGGCACAAGACCTGTCCCCCCCCGCTCAACATGAGCGGGAAGCAGGGAGAAAACATCTCTTAGATGTTACTTGGCTGTGCCTAGGAGCTCCAGAGAACACCGTGCTACCGAGCAGTCACAGGCACGTTCTCCTTGGCAAACAGAAGGGACAGTACAATTTCCGTTTACAGCCCCTAAATTTATACCTCAGTATCATGATCAGGAACTCGAGTTCTCTGACCAGCACGCCACGTGTGGATGCTGCAATCGGTTCCTTGACTGTGCTAAGGGTCGTCACAACATTTCTGGCTAATGTACTGACCTGAAAGCCAGCGTGCTTCAGCCAGCTGTCAGTGCCACAATCCAGCCTCAGCTCTTACAAACAAGGTTACAACATTACAAATGTTCAGAAGGGCAGTTTCCCAAAGGGCCGTCATTACCTCCCCTGCTCTCAGCATGCAACTACGTTTTATTATCCTGAGAGAGGCTAGATAGGACGCTTAAACATATGCTTTAGTAATATTTCTAGCAACATTTCCACAAGCCAGACTTTCTAAAAAGCCTTCAGCTCACGCATTATTAAGACCTATGGCTCATTCAAAAGGCTCAGAGCAACTCATGAAACGTATGAATGTGAAGTGCATTGTTTTAAAGAAGACCACAAACTTCCCCACTGCTGAAAGAAAAATCAGTGAATCAATAGTGGTTTATGTCACTTCCATCAATGAAGATGAAAATATGTGGAAAGGATTGCTGGGACAAGTGATTTCTCAGAATGTGCCTCAGCAGAGGGCCAGGCTGCAGCACTCTTCACTGAGAAACGCCCAGCTCTAACACTGAGGAGACTTACGCACAAAGGCACGCTGCTCTGGAGTCTCTAGAGGCACCTATAAATTATTTCTTAAAATAAAAAATACAAATCACACAGATTTGCTGATGAATCACTTATTGGTCAATAGAAACCAGCAAATCATCATTGTGGCTCTTTTAGTTAAAGACTGGCTTACTACAGTTAGAAGATAACCAAACTAACTTGGAGAAACAGCAAGTCCCTAAATGACTTGTTTATATTTCAGGCAGCATATCTGTATACTGAGGCACTGGTTTTGAAACAGTCTCCAAACATCATTACAGATTCTGCTCTTCCCAAAGTTTTACACTCTAGGGTTCAGTAACACCAAGCTATTTAATGCTTGTCAGTCCCCTAAGAAAACCTAAAAGTCTTTGGCTGCTACTGTGTGATCCCACGCTGACCATCACCTTCTGTGCTGTCTGAACAGGAGGTCCCAATGCCCCCATCCCCACTGTCGGCCACACTTGAGCAGCGACTGACACGGCTCTGGAACTTCACAGACAACATTGGTGTTTTCCAGTCAGTCTCCAAGTAATGGCTCTTCTGATTGGTGCTGGGATCTGGAAGGAAAAAGACAAGGAAATTTATGTTTTAGCCAACAGACTAGAAAGCTTTTTAATACACCTAACTAAGTCATATCTAATTACCTCTGCTACCAAAACCCAAACTGATCCCTACCCGATTCCCTGTATTATTGCTAAAGAATTCTGGTTTGCAAAAGAAAATGGCAGCAAACACAAGGAAGTCAAATAATATCCGCATGAGACTGAAAACAAATCCTGTTACAGAAGTCAGAATGCAAAAGCAATCAATTATATTCCATTTTATAAGTTCTGTGATATTACACCCAGCTGATCCCCTGGTACTCAGACTAAAAAGAAGAGCAGCAGCACTGGCACACAGCAAACCTGGTTAACTTAAAGATACATTTTTGCATTAACTGTTAAGAACTCTTCCAGATTTATCAGTTATCACCCAATGAACCTATCTTTTATCAAATGAGTCTCTACCCTTAGATAACCGTACAACTGTTTTGTTTTGCAGGAATAAGACTTTTTTTTTTTTAATAAAAAGCTGGTGGTAAAGAACTCTTCTCAGGGCCACATGTCTCCTCAGAGAAACTGAAACAGGATCTGACAGCAGCAGGACTTTAAAGAAAAGACTATCCTTACCTGATGGATTGTCCTGCTGGAGCCTCAGGTCTGGATGTTTCTCAAGAGCAGCCATCTTATCTATCCAGTGAACTACAGAGCAATAAATAAAAATCATATTTTAAGTCAGTATAAACCAAATCCTGTTCCCACTAACCAAGCAAAGGGTACATACACATCAGCTGCTCTTCAGAGTAACACAGTATTTCATGTGTAATTAGCACCTCCTCCCAAGAACACCTCTGTTTCATCCCCACAGCAACAAAGGCAACACTTTGAAAACCTTTGCAGTTATTGTAGCTTTTCTCAGTGCCTGAGAAACGAGAGAGTTCCTGTTGGCGACGTTCTCCAGGTACACAGCAGCATCTTTCAACCGGGGCATGTGCTATCCCCATAGTAGTTATTTATAGAGCATCAGTCACCATGGTACCTACACGCTGGCTTTACATCTATAAAGACTAAAAAATTCCCATTAAAAGTCTTAACTCTAAACCTGTTCATTTCTGCCCTCTGTAGCAGTCACTGTGCAACTACATGCAGAAATGCAGTCATTCAAAACTTAGCGCTACTGTTCCATAAATGGCAATCATTATCTATCCAGGGCTTTGGTTTAATTTATCTGCTTATCTCGAGTACTTCAGACAGTGAATTTCCCATCTCCAGTGATGAGAGTATAATCTGCAGCTCTCAGACCTCACCGTGGAAATTCAAGGCCTCTTTCCACTCCACCAGTCAAATACCAAATCCTCGATTGCCAGGTCTTACAGATTTTTGGTTAACTGATCCACAGAGCTCACAGAAACCATTAATTCTTAGAAAACACACGTACACAGATTCTGCAACATAGGATAGACATTAGGAATATGAGGATAACGAAACAGAAGCAACATTTCTCTCAGTGAAGAAATAAAACACAGCTAGATGTAGTGCTTATAATATTTAATTTGTGTACGTTTCTGAAATTCCTGGGTTTAAACCTCAGTCTCCAGCACTACAGTCAGACAGTTATAGCAGGGAAATTCAAGCATAAGCTCCTGAAATTATAGAATAGATGAAGCAACCACATCATCCCTACCTCACTCAGCACCACCCTTTTCCAAACACCCCCAAAGGCACCCACAGCACCCTACAGAGCACCCCTTCCCAGCAGAAGGTGGGAAGGGAGAGGTGGTCAGGGATGGAAGGGAGGAGCTCGGTGGGAGTGGGGAGCAACGTGAAGCCAGGGTGTGGGGGGAGCCCTTCACCCCCCAGAAAGGGATCGGGAGAAAGGTGATTTGGGTGGAAGGAGAGGGGAAGGTGGAGGGGAGTGGGGGGCCCAGCTGCCTGGAAGGTGCGAGCAGACCCTGAGGGGCCTGAGCCCGAGGGACTGGAGGGGGTGGGGGCCGGTCCCCGAGGGGCTGGGGGGGGCAGGGGGAGGCCGAGCTGCCCGGGACGGAAGAGAAGCAGGGGCTCCCCCGAGGAAGGAGCGCAGGGGGCGCTGCCGGGGCCCGCCCCTGAGGCCCAGCAGCCGAACGGCTCCCGGGCGGGCCCGACCCCCTCACCTGCCTCCGCCGCGGCGCCCGCGCTGCCCCGCGCGCCAGCGACCGTTACCGCCGCGGGGGAGGGGGTGTGGCAGAGGGGAAGGGGTGGCGCCCCGCCCGCCTTCCCTGCTCCGCAGCCTATCGGCCGCCCTGGCCCCGCCCCTTCCCCTCTCTTATTGGTTCATCCAAGGCTAATTTCCCCGCCCCGCAGGTTGGCGGAGGAAGGGCCTGCTTGTGGCGGAGGAAAACTGGCCGCAGCCGCCACCCGTAGGGCGGGGCCTGGCCGCCCCTTTCCCCGCGCATGCGCAGTGCGGCCGCCGGCGGGTGAGGGAGGGCGGCGCGCCCGGCTCTGCCGCCCCGGCTGCGCGCAGCCCCTACAGGCCCCATCGCCCTCTCACCCAGCCCAGGCTGAGGTCAAGGCCAGGCGGTCGCCCCCAGCTGGGTCTCCTCGGTGGGGAGGCAGTGGTGCTGGGCCTGGTCCCCGCAGGCCTCGCGTGTGGTGGGGGCCACCTGCCCTCCCCGGCTCCGCAGGCAGGGCACGCCCCGGCTGGAGCAGGGCACTGCCAGCAGCGACCCCTCCCCAGCCACAGGACCCTGCCCCTGGTGTGGGGTCTGGCGCTGGCCCCCATGGGTGCTGCTGGGGGTTGGTGGGGGCTTCCTGGTGCAGTCTGCGGGGAGAGGGGAGCAGGGCACGGCGGGGTCACAGCCCCTCGGGGTTGGTGGCACATGGCACGGTTGGGGGGTGGCTGTCATGGCGGGGACAAGGAAAACCAGGGCACAATCAGCCCTTGACACAGTTTTATTTACAGTGGAAGAGACCCCGGCCAGGCCGGCTGGCAGCGCTGTGGCAGGGGCACGTTCCTCCAGGGAAAAGTCCCTGTTGCCAACGTGCAGCCGAGGCACCCTTGACTAAAGGAAGCCTGTCACCGCAACGTCCCACCCCGGGGAGGGGGGATGTAGCAGAAGCCACTTCTACAGCAAGTCCATGCTGCGGGCTGAGCCTTCAAAAATGTTCTCAAACCCCCACCGCCCCCCAGCACGGGCAGAGCGCCTGCTTTGCTCCCACAGCACCATGGTTTTTATCGGCAGTGATTCGTGCCAGAGAGGTCTTGGTGGGGTGTCAGGGTTCAGCTGCTTCTTCAGGGGGGCCATGCTCAGCCCCAAGCCCCCCATCAGGGTCCTCACCCAGACGCCCTGCCCACCACTCCCGCAGCTCCTGGTACAGGTCCTGGTGCTCTTCCTTCCAGCGCGTGAACTTCTCTGAGGTGAGCGCAGCATCGCTGAGCAGCTGCTCCAGGGCCTGCAGCTCTGCCAGCTTCGCCTGCCGAGAAAGGGGCACATTTTGGGGCGGCCACCCATGAGCAGGGGGGCTTTGGGGGGTCAGGGGGCTGTGGGCTCCCACCTTGAGCGTGCTCTGTAGGGCCCGCACCATGTGCACCTTCTCGTTGATGTGGGGGTTCTTGTTGCGGCGGATGAAGGACTTGCGGCACTGCTCCTGTGTCAGGAACCGCTGCTGCCCGATAAGGGACACCCCTCCCTGCTTCAGGCACTGCATCAGGCACTCGAGATCCTCCCCAGCGGGGTCTGGGCAAGGAGAGGGGCCACTGTAGCAGGAGGGCAGCGCCAAAACCCCCTGGGGCTGTCCCCACGTGTGACCCTGCCCCGAGAGCATCCTGAGACACTGCACAGTTGTCACTCAAATACATCTCGACGAGGCACCCCCACTACACATGCATGAAAGGGAGGCCCTAACCGCGAATAAAGGGTGCACTCAACGTGACAGGGTGACAGATGTTACCCCCCAGCACCTACCCATGGGTGAGCAGGGCCGGGGGCTGCCCTGGGGGCTGCTGGCTGTGCTGCTGGGCTCACCGCTGGCTGAAAAGAGCTGGGTTTTCTCTGGAGTGTTTTGAGGCCTCTTCCTTGGCTGAGGGACAGATGGGGTGGGAGGTGAGATGAGGATCCTCTGTCCCCTCCCCAGGATGTCCCCTAGGGCCACTCACCGAGTTGCATCCACGCCTGGGGGACTCATCATCGGGGTCCTCAGCTTCTGTCTCACTGTAGCAGTCTGGAGGTCACAGGGGAGAACAGTGGGAGCAGAGGGAGCGGGAAGCCCCCCACTGCCCCCCCCCCAGCCCTCCCTAGGGCTGAGCATCACCCCAGCCCTCCTTGCAGGGAGCATTTCTCACATTTCCCCCAAATCAGGGGCAAAGCTCCCAGTGGTCCCAGGGGCCGTAGCACCTGGCACGGCTGCCCCACCAGGACCCATAGCTCCCCACAGGGTCCCCGTCTCCCACGGGGGAACTGACCCCTTCTCCCACCCCAGCAAGGGCCTGTTACCTTCCTCCCTGTCTGGGACAGACTGGTGGGCCAGTGTGTACTGCGTTTTGGCTGTTATTAGGCGACTGACCCACCTGGGGAAGGAAAAGACAGACAGACAGAGGGTCATGGCCAGCCCGGTGTGGTGGGACTGGCACTGGCTGGTGCTTTACTCACATGCTCAAATCGGCCAGCGTCTCTGCGGCGAAGATGAAGGGCTTGTACCTCTGATGGGAAAGCTGGAACACGCTGGAGGAGGACAAGCGAGCAGCTGCCTTTGCTGCTGCAGTTACCCAGCACCAGAGCCAGCCCTGAGCCCCTGACAATCCCCTCCTGCACCGCAGCCCCCCCATCCTGACCCAACCCAGGCGTTTGGGCTTTTCCCTGCCGTTGGAGATGCTTCAGTCCTCAGCCTTGTCCCAGATAATACCAGTAGCACAATACATGTCTTGCTCAGAGCGTAGGCTCCTGTATTGCAAGATGGCCAGCCCTGTGAGGGCACCCCCCCCCCAACCCTGCGGGGACCCCCCCAGCCCCATGGGGTACCCACACAGGGGGTACCCAGTGTGGCTTATTGGTACGCACCCTTGGGACAGCATCCTCCCCTTCCACCCCCCGCCGGCAGGTCCATGGGGAGGACAGACCCCACTCACTATTTCTTCTTCTGCTCCCTCGTGCTTTCCAGGTCATAGGTGGCCACGTTGATGAGTCCTGCAGCCTTCTCATCCTGCGTGGAAGACAGCCATGTCCACCACCCGCCCTGGCGCTGGGGATGGGAGAGCCTGACTGCCCTAGGTGAGGGGCGAGGACACCCCGTGTCCCCACTCACATTGGGGTGGTGGTACCAGTAGAGCGTGTGGCCCTTCAGCACGAACCAGCATCGCTTCCACTTCTGGGCCATGAAGCCCACGTGGTCCTTCTTCTTCAGGAGCCAGCCATCACAGTCCACCCGGCCCAGGTCCCGGCATGAGACCCGCCGGCGGCTCAGCCTGGTCGCCACTCCTGCCGGCCATGGCATTGGCAGGGGTGTGTGAGTCAAGATCAGGGAAGGGGGAGCAGGGGGCAGAGCCCAGGAGAGCCCCCAGCCCCATTTACCCCAGCCCCAGCGGGGTCCCGCTCACCTTTTGGTCTGCGTCCCCTCTGTGGGCTGCCCTGGGCCGGGAGACAGAGATGAGCGGTTAGGGATGATGCAGGGGGTGAGGGCAGGGCAGCATTAGCTGAGCCCCCCCCAGCAGCACCCGCAGCCCCTGCCGGGACCCCCCACTCACACAGCAGCGAGCTCAGAAGAGAGCCCACCCACACACGGGCATTTTGCCTCCCAGTTCGGGTGGGACATGAAGTCCTGTGTGTGTCTCCCGATGTCCTCCCAGTGTCCCCCCAAGGCTGAGCGCTCCTCTCCCACCAGCTCTCACCTCCGCAGGGAGCTGGCCGGGCTCTGTGCCCCCAGCCCCCGTGGCAGGGGCTGCTGTGGGGCTGAGCTCCGCGGCGCAGGGTCCGGCAGCACCGAGGGTGCCCGGAGAGCACGGGGTGCCCGGTGGGGTGCTGGTCTCCCACACCACCTCCTCTGCAGCACCTGCAAACAGCAGGCAGGGCTCCAGCCTCCCATCCTGGGGGAGAAACCCTTCCGTCCCCGGACACCCCCTCTGCTCCCCCCTTACCGTCGTGGTGTCCCTGCACAGCCACCCTGGGCAGCCTCGAGTCCCGCTCGTTCTCTTCCTCCTCTTCGTCAGTGCCAGGGTCCGGCGCAGAGTCTGGCCCCGAGTCCAAGTCGGCAGCAGCACTGGGAAAAAAGGATCCCTGAGCCACAAACCCCTTCACCCTCCGCAGGGGTCCTGCTGTGGGGCTCCGGCTGGTCCCCCACTCGCCCGGGCACCCCCAGTTCTCCCTGCCCGAGGAGGAGCGGGGCTGAAGGCAACGTGGCGGTGGTGGCTCCACACCGGCTCCACCGGCCTCTGAGCTTCCCAGCAGGATCAGAGCCCAGCCCGGCAGCTCCTGTCCGGCTCGCCCGCGCTGCCACCGGCTCTGCGCAGCCTTTCCATTCCGGGAGAGGAGAAGGGTCATGTCTAAATATAGTTTCAACCCCATTAAAATGTTACCAAGTGAATGAATTACAAACACAAGCACTTTTTTTTTTTTCCTCTGTGTGTTCCTTAAGTCAACTGGCAGCTTCCCGGGTTGCCCACAGGCAGCTGCTGCGCTGCCAGCACCTCTACCTCCAAAAAAGAGCTGGGAAGGGGCCTTGGGAGCACCCAGACACCTCGCACTGGCTGGGCTGGGGGTGTTGGGGTGTCAGGGGACAGGGCTCACCTGGAGGTCAGGGACATGGGGCTGCCCGGGCATTCACAGCTCCTGGTGCTGGGGGGATCCTCAGCATCCAAAAATGCTCCTAGGAGCTGCAGACGGAGTGTCAGGGCCAGCCCGCATCCCACCGTGGTCCTCCAGAGCTTTAGGGACCACCAGCTCAATGGGAGATGCCTGGCTCCAAGCATCCCTGCCTGGTTCCCAGCACAGTCCAGTGCAGCACTGGGATCACTCACCTGCTGCCTGGGAGAGGGGGGTGAGCCAGGCAAGTCGAGAGGGATCTTCTTCAGCACCAGCGTCACCCCGCTCGTCTTCTCCAGCAGCTTCTTCTCCAGGTTGATGCGTGTCCAACCCACCTGCACACCCCCTGGTGAGTCGTGGGACATGGCCCTGGCCCCACGCTGCCCCCCGGCCCCCTGCTCCCTCACAGCTCCCACATCCCCCAAACCCTCCCCTGCCACAGATCCCACACCCCCCAAATCCTCTGCAGCAACTCCTGAGTCCCCCAACCCCCCAGCAGTGGTTCCTGTGTCCCCCAGACCTTTCCCAGCCATGGCTCCTGCATTCTGCAGATCACAGCCCCCGTGTCCCCCCATATCCTCCTGCCCACAACCCCTGTATCCCCCCAAATCCTCCCACCCACAGCCCTCATATCCCCCCAGTCCTCCCAGCCCCACAGCTCCCTGTCCACCACTCCACTGCCAAAACCAGCACCACGCTCAAGCCCCCGTCCTCTCCAACTCACCACGACCTGCTCATTGACCTGCACGATCTCGTCCCCGGGCAGGATGCGGCCCCCGTGGGCAGCCAAAGCCTGGGGCAGAGGTAGGGTGGGAGCTGGGTGACCACCCCAGGCACTCACGCCCACCCCCCCAAAGCTAATCCAGACCCAGGGACGGGGAGAACCGGCGGGCAGGGGGGTTAAACATTAACCGGCAGCCTGACCTTGCACAGCACCAGGGCGGCTGGTGGGATCGGGGTGTAGATGGGGGCTCCCCCCATGGCCCAGGCCGTGCTCACTCATGAGATGAGTTGCCCAGTCTCAGCTGCAGTCAGCCACCCCCAGCTCTGGGTCGGGGGCGTGGGGGGTGGGTTAGGGTCCCAAGAGGCTCGCAGGGTGCGGCCGGGTGGGTTGCAGCTGGGATGGGTGGTATTCCCCCCCCCAGGCGCTAAAAGGGGGTGACAGGCACAGGGTGGCACAGGGTGGGGACAGATTGGGAGAGGCAGCCCCTCACTCACCTGCGAGGTGGCTGCAGACACAAAGTGCAGGCAAGAGCTGGTGGAGGTGATCTCAAGGCCCTGGGGGGGGATGGGATGGAGGTATGAGCTGGGTGCCAGGGGGTCCGGCGACAGTGGGGGGCACCGGGGCAGTGGGGACTCACCAGCAAGGCTGTGAGGAGCAGTGGGGGGCTCTCCAGGGGGTCAGAGGGTGGCGTCGGAGTGTCAGGAGATGGTGGAGGGCTCTCTGCTGGGCTGGGGGACAGTGTTGGGGTGTGGGGGGATGTCGATGGGCTGCCCCATGGGCCGGGGGGCAGTTCTAGCCCCACAGGCTGCAGCACAGCCCTACAGTCCAGCAGTGCTGGGGGGCTGCAGCCCACGATGCTCTCACAGATGCCCACGATGTGCTGGCACTGCAGGTGACAGTGGGGGGCTGAGGGGGGGCTCTGGCAGCACTGGACCCCCCCCATGCCACCCCCTTTTTCACTCAGCACTTACAATCCGCACGATCTGGCTGTCCCTCTCAGCCGCAGGACAATCCTGGGGGGACAAGACATGGAGCTGAGTGGGACGGGATGGCTCAGCCCCCTTCCATCCCAGCTGGGGGGGCCCCACAGGGACCCCCCTGCCCTCACCCCAGCTCTCCCCCCCCTTCCAGAAGGCAGAGCTTTGTGGGAGAGGAAGGCAGGCAGACAGCTGGCTCCCCCCACACCCCCGTGCCCATCACTGTGGCCTCGGGCACCCACCACTTGCAGGGTCTCTGCCAGCTGGGCGCAGAGCAGGATGATGTCCCGGGTGGCCGAGAAGTCATTAAGGGTGGAGAAGAGGTACCTGGGGGGAGGGGGTGTAGGCAGAGACCTCAGCCCCAGGGACGGGGGGCACCCAGCACCCATGGGTGCCCTCACCCGCCCCAGACCTGTTGAGCCAGGAGAAGAGCCCCTTGGCAGCCCCAACCAGGTCGACGACGTGGGCCAGGAGGGTAAGGGGGGGTGGCCGGCAGGCAGCCCCCGCTTGCAGCCCCCCCAGCACCAGCCTCTGGGTGCCCAACGCCAGCTCCCGCAGCTTCTCCGTCAGCGTCCGCAGGCTGGTGCTCGCCAGCCCTGCATCCTGCGGGGGGGCACATGGACACGGGGGGGGTGGGAGGGCAGTGGGGGGTCTCTGCAGTTCCCCTGCATCCCCACCTTCACCCAACCTAGGGTGCTCCATGTCCCCCCTCCTCTACCAAGCCCAGGGTGCCCCATGTCCCCCCAGCACACAGCCCCAGGGTCTCCCAGTGTCCCCCCAGCCCCAGGGTGCCCCAGTGTCCCCCCAACACCCAGCCCAGGGTGTCCCCGTGTCCCCTGAGCAACCAGCTCCTGGGTGCCCCCGTGTACCCCCCCTCCGCCCAGTGCAGGGTACACCCACATCCCCCCTTCTGCCACAGGCACCCTGCAGCACCCATGGGTGCTGGCACTCACCAGGGCGCGGAGCTGCTCCACGGCCTCCAGCAGCAGTTCCTGGTGCCCCAGGCACCGCACGCCCAGCACCTCCAGGGCCCCCGCCGACAGCCCCAGCAGGTCGGGCCCCGACAGCCCCCAGGCCTCGAAGGGGTACCCCTGCACCGCCGCGTCCAGCCCTGCCACAGCCTTGCCTTAGTGCCAGCCGGGCACCGGGGGGGCTCAGCACCTCCCCACCCGCATCCCCGCCAGCCCCTGGCTGGGTGACCCCAGGGGGTGACGCCAGGCTACTGGGAGAGCCCTCTCCGTGCAATGAGTTTGCCCGGTCTCAGCCCAGATGGTGGGGATGGCCGGACCCCCCACTCCTAGACGGACCCAGGGACTGACCCCCCCCCGCCCAGGGACAAGGCGCAAGGGACAGGGAAGGGCTGCCACCCCTCCCAGCCACCCCAGCCCACCCACACATCCCCAAACCAGGGCCAACCCACCCCAGCCCCCCGCCCCATGGCCGGGTTGGGTGTCAGCCAGGGTGCAGGGCAGGGCAAGGGGGGGTCTCACCTCGGAGCCAGGCAGCCACCCGCACGGGGCCCCAGGCACCCACAGGCTCCATGGCAGCCGAGCCGGAACATGGCGGTGGGAGCGGCCGCTCACCTGCGCCAGGCACGGGCGGCCCCATTGGCGCAGCCGCGTGGCACTCGCCGTGTGCTGCTCACCGTGTGCTGCTCACCGTGTCCCGCTCACCGTGTGCTGCTCACCGTGTCCCGTCACTGTGTGCTGCTCACCGTGTGCTGCTCACCGTGTCCCGTCACTGTGTGCTGCTCACCGTGTGCTGCTCACCGTGTCCCGTCACTGTGTGCTGCTCACCGTGTGCTGCTCACCGTGTCCCGTCACCGTGTGCTGCTCACCGTGTCCCGTCACTGTGTGCTGCTCACCGTGTGCTGCTCACCGTGTCCCGTCACCGTGTGCTGCTCACCGTGTGTTGCTCACCGTGTCCCGTCACCGTGTCCCGTCACCGTGTGCTGCCCACCATGTCCCCCTCACCGTGCACCCCTCACCATGTCCCCCTCACCGTGCACCCCTCACCATGTCCCCATCACTGTGCCCCCCCACCATGTCCCCGTCACTGTGTGCCCCTCATCGTGTGGTCCTCACCATGTCCCCATCACCGAGTCCCCCTCACTGTGCACCCCTCACCGTGTCCCCATCACTGTGCCCCCCTCACCATGCGCCCCTCACTGTGTCCCCACCACTGTGTGCCCCTCACCCTGGCCTCCCGCCTGCCCCGCAGGGTGAGGCCCTGCGACGCACCCCACTGAGTCACCAGCCAGTGATGCATGGCAGCCAAAATCCCCCCGGGGAAACAGCACCCACCCAGGGAGCCTCCCCCAGGCTCCGCTGTGAGATGGGGGAGTAAGATGGGGGGGGGTGAGATGGGGGGGTGAGATCGGGGGGCCCCCCCCTCCCCCCGCCAGCCACAGCTGCTGCATGCAGCTAGCTCATCGAGGGCTGAGACCCAACAGAACTAATGACACTAGTGGGTGTCCCCCAGGAGACAGGTGCCCTGTGAGGTTTGGCCACACAACCCGACAGGAGAGCCCCTGCTTTGCCACCTCCCCCCTGCCCAGGGGTTTTGGGGAAGGGGGGGTGACACCCCCCACCCCCCCCCAGGCATAATTCCCACCCCTCCCTTTGCAGGTGGGGAAACTGAGGCAGGGGGCAGCCCGCACTAGGCCTGTGGAGGGGCTGCCCCTGAGCCGAGCTCAGCTCTCTGGCCCCCCCAAATCTGCCCTGGGCTGGCAGCAGCCCCCCCGCCAGCACCTCAGCGCCCGTCTCCCCCCGCCCCGGCGTGTGCGCTTGGGGGAGCAGCGGGCGCTGATCGCGGCTGACAGCTGCTCGGTGCTCGCCGGGTGCGTGCCGCCCTTTCTGAAGGGGCTGCAGGGCCGGCAGGCGGGCGACAGACGCAGCCCCCCACCACAGTGGTCCCAGGACTGGGGGGGCAGAGGCCCAGCCCCACTGCTGCTGACCCACGGGGCCTGATCCTGCTGCTCCCCACTGCGCCATGATCATCCGCCCCAGACGCTTAACCCCGGGGTATTTCCGTCTGCTCCAGGTAAGGGGGAAGCAGGGTGGGGGGGGGGGAGCCCATGGGGACCCCCGGCACCCTGCCCATGCTGCCCACCAGGCCTGCTGGCCACGGGAGCTGTGCCTGGCCGCATCCTGGCTCTGGGTTCGCAGCGAGGGTGCTGCGGGGGAGCCCCACGTGCTGCATGGGAAAAGCACCCCCGGACACCCTGGGGGGGCCACGCAGCGGCCCCCATCGCCCTTACATTGCAGCTGAGCATGATGGGGACGTTCAGGGCACGGCCACAGAGCCCTTGTCCCCGGCGGGTTTGGGGCTCGGGGTCTCACGGTGCTCCCCTCTCCCCCCGCAGATGCAGCTGGCGGCAGGGCGGGGGGCTGAGCCGGGGGGGCTGCTGACCCCCCTGGCCCTGCTGCTGGCAGCCGCCGGGCTCTGCCTCTCCTTCTACAGCGCCCGGAGGATGGCCAGCCCCACCAAGGCCCCACCGGAGCCGTGAGGAGGGGGCTGCTGGGGCTGCGGGGACGGTGCCCAGGGGGGTGCCAGGGTCCCCCTCTGCCCGCTGGCCCCTGCCTGAGCGCAGCTGCCGGCTGTGGCAGCTTTCCAGCCGATCTGCGCCACATCCAGCCCTTCCCTCCACGCCTGGGCGGCGTGATGCTCTGCGGCCGGGGGGACACATGCACCTCTGTCCCCCGCCTGTCTCCGCTTTTGGGAGCCGGTTCACGGCCCGCGATGGAGAGCAGAGAAGCCACCTCCGCTCCAGAGCTGCCGGCCGAGCCCCTGCCCGAGCCACCAGGACCCGGCTACAAGAAAACCAGAGGCTGAACAGAGATGGATGGCAGAGCCCAGTGCTGCACCCATCTCCATCTCCCCCCGCAAGCAGAGGGGTCCGGGGGGATCCCTTGCACCCCACTGGCAGCCCTGCAGCCCCCCTGTCCCCACAGGGACTGTGCTGTGGCCACAGCACTGCGGAAAGGAGGCCAGCACCAAGCACTGTTAGGTAACACGGCACGGCGGAGGGGGAGGTGGGCTGGGACAAGCCCAGCCTCTGCCAAAAACGGGGCAGGGGGCAGATGGGGCCACGGGGGTCCGTGATGTGTCCCCTGGGCAGGCGCATCCCACTGGGATGGTGCCAACCCCCATGCACACACAGCTGCAGGGGCTTGCAGCGCTCTCCATCTCCCCAGGGTGGGCAGAGGACACAAATCCGAGCAGGCTACGTGGAATAAATCCTTTCCCGACGAGCACAGCTGCCTTGTGGCTCTGCCTTTCTGCTGCCCCAGCCCAGCGCCTCGTCCCTGGCTTAGCAGGAGGGATCAACCCACCAACCCCAGGGATTTGCTGCCAGGGCTGCATCGGGGAGACCCACTGCAGGAATTCACCGCGGCGGGTGGTTGGCATTGTCACACAAAGACCCCCAAGAGCCAGGTCACGGGTGAGATGGCAGCAGCATCAGTGTGGGGGATGGGAGGTGGGGAGGCTGATCCCGCCACAGCTCTCTGGCAGGTGAACTCACCTGGGTTTTAGGGAACAGGAGCCTCAAAGTATCCCTGCCAGGGGGACACCAGCACCTCGAGGCCCAAATGGGCAGGACCAGCACCACGAGCTGCTCGCTACATACCCAAGTGCTTGATGAAAAGTTCACTCAGCACATATTCCCCTAAAAACCAGCCCCGCAGCTGCTACCCGTAAGCTGGGAACCCGCTGCCAGGAGGGCAGGGGCAGCTGGACCCCCTGCCAGGACAGGGGCAGCAGGACAAGGCTGCCCCTCCAGACTGGCAATATTTCCCTTTGCGTGCTCAAGAGGAGGACACGGAGAGGACACCCCCCACCCCAAGGGGCAGCTGCCACGCTCCAGCCAGGGCCTGGCTCACGCTCAGAGCTCCCAACACCACCAGCCTGTTGGATGACATATTTTAATGGGCGAGTCAGCGGCATAAACCTCTGACCCAAGGAGAGAGGCCCTAAAACCGCTTTAAAAACAAAGAGACGAGCGTACAGTCACGCCAGCGTGTCGGGAACAAGCGCTTGCCGCTTCGCCCAGGAGGAGGAGGACACGCAGTGAGGGCACCCGGGGTCTTGCTGGCTCCTTCTTCTCGTTAATGCTCCGGCGACGAGGGATGTCGGGAGGAGCGGCGCTCCTGCTCGCTGGCACGCTGGGCCAGGGCATGTTTTTCTCACAAAGCTGAAGACAAAGAGGCCTTTACGGAGCCGCCTGGCGCTCAGCTGGACGTCTCCATCTCGGTGACTTCCTCCAGCGGCTGGGTCTGTACTTCCACCTTCTTGGGGGGGATGTAGGAGCCCATCCCGGCGGCACGCTCGGCCTCCTCCTGCGTGTACGGTGCCTCCCGCAGCTGCTTCAGCCTGCCGGGGGGGCAGGGAGGAGGGCTGGAGCATTTCAGCCCAGCTCCTCAAAAGCAGACGGGCCCAGGGCCGGCACCAGCACCTGCCTTGCCCCGGTGAGGTAGGAGCAGGGGCCACGGCCTCAGCCCCCCCTTACCTCTTCTTGTGCACCTTGGACCTGAAGTGCTCCTTCATACTGGTCAGGTCCACAAAGTAGCGCCTGGGGGGTGGCAGAGACTGGGGGTCAGGGGGATCCCGAGGCGGGAGCGGGGCAGAGGAGGGCCCTTACTGAGGGGCCAGGGCCCTCCCCCACACCTAGGGCCAGTCCCCCATGGGCCAGGGTCGCCTCTGACACCAGAACAAGCTCCCCCCATGGGCCAGGGTCCCTCCCAAGATGAGGACAAGACCCCCCTCCAGGTGCCAGAGCTCCCCTAGCCAGGACCAAGCCCCCCCAAGAGCCAGGGAGACCCCCCCCAGGACCAGGTAAACCACCACAGCAGCCAGGGGACATCACCCTCCCACGAGGAGCCAGGGACAGCCGCCCCCAGGAGCCAGGGACATCCCCCCCGGGGCACGGGAACACACACCCCCCCATCCCCGGGGGCACGGGGACACACACACACACACACACCCCGGGGGCACGGGGACAGCCCCCCCCCCGGGATCACAGGGACCCCCCAAGCCCCGGCCCCGGCGCACGCACGCGCAGTGCAGGCAGTAGAACTGGGCGCAGCCCGGCAGGTCGGGGTCGGGCTCCTGCCGCAGCAGCCGAGCGGCGTTCTCGGGCCGCAGGTCCCCGTGGATCTCATCCAGGTCGCGGCGGCGCCGCTTCGTCTTCAGCTGCCGGGCCAGGGAGTGCGCCCGGTGCGCGCCGGTGCACCGGCCATTGCGCGGCGACATGGCGGCCCCACGCCGCGCCGCCCTCCGCAGTGCGCAGGCGCGGGAGGCCGCAAGCCCCGCCCCCGCTCTTCCCGCTCCGCCCACAACGCGGAAGCCACGCCCCTCCGTGAGGCGCAGTGCGGACACCGGGTCTGATGCCACGCCCACGAGTCGTGAAGCCACGCCCATAACACGGGGGGCCACGCCCATGGGCCAACAGGCCACGCCCTCAGCGGCGTGTGTCTGCGCTACCGCCGTGCGCAGACCCCGGGAACGACCCCGGGGCGGGCAGGGGGGCCAAGGCCCGTCCCCAAGAGCCCCAGCACCCGGTGGCAGCCGTCCCCAAGCTGTCCCCGCATGCGGCACAGGGCCTGGCGTCGGGCAGGGGGTGACAGGCACCTGTGCTGCCCCGGTCACTGCTGTGATGAGTTGGGCAGGGCTCAGCGCAGCGTGTCCCGGCACCGATCGTGTTTCCTCCACCCCGGGTGATTAATTATAGATGGGGAGCCACGGCGGGGGGGGCCCCGAGCCCCAGCGCCTGCTCTGCACTCTGGGCTTGGGGTGGCCCCAGCCCTGGGGGTCCCCTGTGGGCCAAGGGCACTGGGGGGCTGGGGTAGGGAGACAGAGGGGGGTGTTGGGGGTGACCAGAGCCGCTGTCCCTGCGCTGCCCCCGGCTCAGGCCGGGCTCAGGTTCCCCTTTGTGCATTGGAAGTGGCCCCTGAAACTTTAATGAAGCCACCGGATCGCCAGGGCGGCACGGGGGCACCCAGCCCCCCACCCCTCCTGCTCCCCACGGCACCCACCGGCTCCAGGCCCCGCTGAGCCCCTCACCATGGCCCAGGGCTTCTGGCGACTCTACAAGACCAAAGTGCTGCAGACCCTGGGGGGGGCACGGGCGGACGGGGCGCTGCAGGAAGAGGTAAGGTGGGGGGTCACCACCAAGCCTGGGTCCCCCTGAAGCAGGGTGACCAACCTCCCTGCTCCCCCCCCCGCCTGCACCCTGCCCTCACCTGGGGGCTTCATTGCAGGGAGACCCCCCTGAGCTGATGGAGACAGCTGAGCCCCCAGCGCTGATGGAGGAGGGACCCAGTCCCATGTCCCAGCTGGCAAGGAAGGTGAGGATGGGGCTGGGGGAAGTGGGGACGGGGGGGGCCTGCTGGGACCTGGAGGTCCCCAGTGAGCCTGGTGCTGCCTCCCCTGCAGGTGCAGGGGGTGGGTGCCCGGGGCTGGCGGACACTTTCGTCCCTCTTCACCCGTGAGGACGAGCACCAGCTGCTCAGCCCGGAGCCCTGCGCAGACCAGTAAGTTGCAGATTGGTGGGGAACCCCCCAAAGCCCAGACCAAGCCCCTGGAAGCTGCTGAGCCCCCACACCCCCCTGTCCTGTCACCTGTATCCCTTTCCCTTGCCTACACCCATGGGGCTGGGGGTGCAGCAGGAGGAGAGCCAGCATGGAGGGGGGACGAGGTGGGTCTTGGGGGCCGTCCCAGTCCTGGTCACTGTGGGACTTGGCAAGAAGGGTACCCACACCAATGTCCCTGTCCCCCCTCTCTCCCCAGCCCGCTGGCCGCCGAGCCGCCCCCGTCTGAGAACGCGCCCAGCTTTTGGGATCTCTTTGCTACCAAGTGGCAGCAGGCGTCAGGGCCGGACAAGGAGGCGCCCCCCCCGGAGCCGGGCGAGAGCCCTGGGGAGCCGCCGGGTGACGATGGCAGCGACCTACGGGAGCCAGAGGAAGGGGCCTTCCACTGGGGCTTCCTGGCCAGCAAACTGGCCGAAATCCGGAATAAAAATGCCCCCAAGGGCAACTAGAGGAGAATGTGCTGGCCAGACTCTCCAGCAGTGTGAGTGCCCCCCCCTACTGCTGGTGGGCAGCCCCCTGCCCACAGCTGAGAGCTCCATGGGGGGGTTTGGCTACGTGTCTGCACTAAAGACCCCGAGGTGCCCCTTTTCCCCGAGCCCTGCCTGGTGCTTTTTTGCCCTCACCCTCCCCCCAGCAGCCCAGCGCCCCTGGAGCAGTGCAGCCCCCATGGTGGGGATGGGGAGCTGCCACCCCCGGCCTCGAAGTATCCTCTTGCCCACCCTGGGCTCTGCCCACACAAACCACGCATGCTGCCAGGTTAGAAAAAAAACAACAAAACCAGGTTTATTGAGCACTGCTCTGACCCCAGCAGCCCCTTTTCTAGGGAGGAGGGGGCTGTGGGGTGGGCACTGTCCGCAATGGGGGTGGGGGGCTCAGGCTTTGCCCCTACTCCCCCTAGCCTGCAGCTGATAGGGGCTGCAGGCCCATCCCACCACCCTGGGCTGGAGACAGGGAGGATGAAGACGGGTCACAGAACTGGGGCAGCAGCCTGCCAGCCCTGGGGGCAAGGGGTGACACACCCTGGGGAGCCCCTTCCTCAGGTGCCCCCGCCCTGGCTCTGGGGTAGACCTGGTGGCCCTCCCAGCCAGCAGCAGCCCCATAGCACCAGGACTGTGAATGCCACCAGCCTGTCGACCACCTCCTGCGAGGGCGAGGGGCCACATCCAGCCAGTGGGAGCTACACGGGCGGCTTCATCCCCCGCCAGGCTGTCTTTGCTCAGACGGTGGACTCCTTGGCAGCTGCCCAGGCTCTCTGGCAGCCGTAGAGCCACTTGATGACACGGGCGTTGCGCTCCACCACCGAGACGGCAGAGCCCAGCCGGCTGTCTGGCTCCTCCTCGCCCGGCCCCGCATCCCCCTCGCTGCCCCCCGAGGCCTGCCCAGGCTCCGACTCACAGGAGCCGGGGGGCCGAGCCGAGGCGTTATCCCAGCCCGCCGGCCCGAACCGCTCCTGGCCCAGCAGCTCTACCAGCGCCCGGTCCAGCCCGCAGTAATTGAAGAACCGCTCCTGCTCTGAGAGTGGCAGGGAGATGCGCAGAGCCAGCGCCGGCTTGCCGGGGGGCTGGGGGGGCTGCGCCATGGGGCTGCCTGGCAGAGGGAAGATGCCACCACCGCCACCGTCACTGCCGGCACTCGGCGTCCTCGCCTTCTCCTTCTCCGCAGGCACCCACAGCATGGGGGTCTCATGGTTCTGGGGGGCTGGTGGCCCCTCGCCCAGCCCCTTGGCTGGGGGAGAGCTGGAGGGCTTGTCTCTGAGGGGTCCCTGGAAGAGGCGTCGCACCAGCCCGGAGCCCTTGGCATTCTCCTTGTCCGTGCCTGGGCAATCCCGTTTCTGCCGGTAGATGATGAGGGAGTCGGGCCTCAGCAGGCGCCTGCCACCGGCCCGGCGTGCCACGGGGGACTGGGGGCACGGCAGCTTCCTGGGACCCTCCCGGCTCAGCTCTGAGCCCTGGCACAGCTCGTTACACTGCTGGTAGGCGAGGAGGCGCCGGCCACGCGGGGAGAGCCGGGGCGAGCTGCCCCGCAGCGCCGGCTCCTGCCGGCTGTTGATAACTTGTTGGGATTTGACGTATTTGGCTTTGTCAGCCTCCAGCCGCTCCACGGCACTGGGTGTGCGGCCCCCGCCGCCCCCCGGCTCCCGCGGGCACTCAGGGCCACGGTTCAGCCAGGCCAGGGGGGAGCCGTGGCTGGGGGCCACAAGGCGCAGGTTGCTGGAGGTGCAGATGGCAAGAGGGGGACTGCCCAGGGGCACCATCACCCCCCAGCCCCGAAATGGCACGCCTGGGCGCTCTGGTCCCCGCTGAGCGGCTGGGGGGGGTTCTGTGCTGCGGCTGGGGAGGCTCCCGAAGCTCCTGGATTCGTCCCTGGGAGGAGAGAGGAGCCGGGGTCAGCACCGAGGGTGCAGCAGTGGCAGGAGGAGGATGGGGGGTGAAGCAGAGCCGGGGGTCCCCGCGATCCCAAGCAGGCAGGCAGCCGGCAGCGAGCCCTGGCAGCCCAGGCAGGAACAATCCACGGGCAGGAAGAGAGAAGCGCCGAGCATCCGCCGGCTTCACCCGCATCCCAGGAGCGGCTTCCAACAGGAAAAAATACCGGAGCCGGCCACCTTATCTTCCCGAGTGCAGGGCCAGCAGAACAAAGCCCGTGCTCGGGAGAGCTGGCGAGCTGCCCCGGCCGGGGGCAGCAGGGCAGGGGCTGGGGGATGTCTGGGGGTCTCCGTGCCATGCTTCCTGCAGCCGGGCTTCCCTGGAGGGAAGGTACCTCTCCTGCTCGATGCGGGGGGGCTTTTATCAGCCCTGGGCTGCCACGGCTCTTGCTCAGCTGTACCCGAGCATCGCTGTGGGTCTTGGCTGTGAATCTGGTGGTGGAGGTGGGTGCTGGGGGAAGGGGGCCTGGAGCCTGAGCTGGGGGCTGTAAATGCCCAAAGCAGATGGTTTTGCTGAGCAAAAAGGCCTGAATAGCCACAAAAAGCCAGCGGCTGAGCCAGCCCCGCAGCCTCCCCGGGTGACAGCGGGGACCAGCCAGAGCAAGGCTCACTAGAAAGCGAACAGCCCAGGAGCCCTCTGCCCACACACCCCCACGGGCCGTGACACCGCACCCACCCCTGGTGCACAGATGGGGAAACTGAGGCACGTGGTTTGTCTGCTCCTGTGCTCCCAAGGGATGAGCTCCCTGCTTCCCCCAGTCCAGGCAGAGCTCCGGCGCGGCTCGAGGGAAGGTGTCCCAAGCACGTGGTCCCGTCACCCACCAGCTTTGCCCCGGCAGATCCAGTGTGCAACTGCTCATGCGAGCGCACCTGCAGGGTCCCCAGCCCAGCCCCGCTGCCAGGACCTGTGCCCAGCCGCGGCTCAGCAGGCAGAGGATGCTCACACTCACCTGAGCCCTCACAGGGATGCAGGGATGGGATACAGGGATGGGATGTAGGGATGCTCTGTCTCACTCAGCCTCTGCCCCTCTGGTTGCTGGCAGCAAACTGAGCCCAGAGCCGGCAGGAGCCTCTTATAGAGGATGAGGAAGAGCCACCCCATTAACCCCTGCCAGCCCAGCCCCATCAGCAGGAGCCCACCCCGCCAGCATGCCCCCCGTGCCCCAGCCTTCACACCCTGGAGTCCTGCTCCTGCCCAGCCAGCATCCTGCCCGCTCTTCTCCTCCCACCGCCTCCTTAGGGGAGCCTGATTTCGGGATCCGCAGCAGAGATCTCTGCCTCTTCCCACACAGGACTGAGTCTCTCTGTCCCCCCAGCACAGGAGGCATCAGGAATGGGACAGGGAAACCATGCTCACTCTAGCAGCTTCTCCTTCTATGTCCACCCTGAGACACTGGGTGCAGCTCAGGAGCAGGAGCCCACCACGATCCCCTTCCCCAGGATCCTGCCCCAGCTGGCAAGGGATGAGGGAGGAAGGGTCCTTCTGGCACCTTCCCTGCTGGTGGCGAAAGGGTCAAAGCCAGCCCCGCACTGGGCCTGTTCCTGCTTCTTCCCCCCGGGAAGGGCTGTAAATCGCAGGAAGCCACCACAAGGGGCTGGAGCCAGCCCAGGCGTTATTTTTATCACTGCCCTCTCCCCTTCCCGAGGGCTGAGTGCTCCCACAGGGGGACCCCCCACCCCGAGCCCCCCAGCACCTGCCCAGGGGACTGCAAACGTGGCATTGCAGCAGCCAGCAGGGAAAAGATATGCTGCACCCCGAGCTGGGCTGCCAGCCCCTTGGAGCGGGGTCACAGAAAGCCCCCAGTGCTCCCTAGGGACCCCCCAGCTCCCCCCATCTCTCTGGCACCCAGCATGGATGAAGAGCTGGGGCACAGCCCAGCCCAGGCTGCTTGCAGGGACTCAGGAAGCCCCAGCAGGGACAAAGTCACAGCATTCGGCCTGGGACACGCAGGCCGGGGTGCTCTGTCCCCGGAGGAGGGGGGAACCTGGCCCCCAGCACTGCTGGCCCCCGCCCCAGTTCCTTCCTGCAGCGCTGCTGCTCGGGAGCGGTGCCGGGAACCGGGGCTGGCTCCGTGTCCAGCACCTCCCTGGGCGACAGCACCGGTGCCAGGAAGGGGCTGGGACTCCTGCGCTGACAAAAACAGACACTAAAATGGAGGCTGAGCAGGATGAGAGCGGCCAGAGCTTGTCTGAGCTATGCAGGCATTCAAACACCCCCCCCCAAAAAAAAAAACAAACCCACCACCACCCAGTGAAAAACCAAGATGGAAGGGGAAGGGAAAAGGATGGGGCCAAGTCATGGAAGAAGCTGTGGCAGCCCTGGGATGAGAGCGCCTACGCTCCCACGTGGGAGAGGGGCAGCTGACAGGACCTTATTTTTAACTCCAGGCAACATGAATCACTGTTTATTAGGACAGGTTTTATTTTCCAAGCTGGAATCCCGGCAGCGATTCCCGTAAAACCACAAGTGAGTAACAGCAGCCTTGGATTCACCTTTCTCTGGCAGATGCAGGCAGTTCCCATGGGATGCTCCTACCAAATACCTGCCTCTGTTCCAGAGCAACTGCGCTCCGCTCCAGCTCCTCCTCGGAGCACCTGCCAGCCCCTTGCTGTTCAACAGTTTTATTTGGACAAGACAGATTCCCTTCAGGATAGAAAAAGGAATGATTTGAGGGGTCCTTCCTGGCATCAGCATCCCCCAGGGAGGAGATGGGGGTTTTGTCACTTCAGCTTCTAGGAAGGGATTTACCCAATTAATCAGCCCCTTGTGAATGCACCAGGTGGCTTTTCTTAGTCACATGGATGCTCAGAGTCCCTTGGTTTTATTTCAGGTTCCTCAGAGCTCTCACAGGGCATGCTCGGCTCCTCAGCGGGGCTCTGCTTCCCCCCCAGCTCACCAGCGAGCAAGCACAGTGCCAGGCAAGCAAAGCAACCCCGGGGAAAACCCAGCCACAGCTGGGGCCAGTATGGAAACTTCCAGCCCCTGTAGTAGGTGAGAAAAGTCTGGGAAAGTCCTTGAAGGTTACAAGTCCCAGAGCACAGATCCTCCTCCTTCCAACACCATTGGTCAGAGCATGCCTAGCTCCTAATTAAACAGCCCTGCTCCCTCCCAGCTCGCGACAGAGCCCTCTCAGCCCTGCTAATGATGTCCCCGTGTCACAACCCACAGACCAGGCCTGAGGAGCAGCAGCAGAGCAGCACGGCCAGCACAGGGCTCCCAGTGCTACTCCGATGGATCCAGGCAAATAGGCAGGGGAAGCCAGAAGCTGCCATGCCCACAGGCAGCAGGAGAGCTGAAGCCAGTCATCCTTTCCAGATGCATTTCTCCTTTAAAAAGAAAGGAAAAAAAAAAAAACCAAAACACCTTAACTCCACCATAACCAGGTGCAGACAGAACTGCAGCACCTGATAAGACAGCCATCTGTCTCTACTTGCTGGTTTACTTTTTACAGCCCACAAAAGCCCCTTCTGGTGGAGAGGTCCATGCAAATGCCACCACTTGAAGAGCAGCCCACAGGAGCTGGGTGGCTGCAAGCCAGAGAAGGCCCAGGGTGCAGGTGCCTTCCTTCAGGAGAGGGGAGGGGAAGGCTGGCTATACAAGTTTAAAAATATCAAGGGCTCAAATGGGCATGAATAAATCTGAAACTACCACCTAATCTAAGGCAGCCATCCACAAGTCTGTGCAAGAAGGAACTAGACAGCAGCTGGGCCCAGGAGAAGACACCAAGGCTCCTGTGGATATTCATACCCTCAACGTGGCTTCAAAACCCACAGAGGGTGATGACAGGCTTCTGCTGGCTGCCTGGTGTCTGCAAAGCAAAATAGGTCAGTACTGGGACCATGGAGACAGACAGGAAAGACAGCAAGAGATGGAAGGAGCTGCCAGCACTGAAGGAAGCCTCCCTGGGGTCAGAGATGAGCATCTGGGCTGAACCCACCTGCTACAAGGCACCCACAAAGGTTTTTAGGTTGCATCTGTTTTTACCTCAAACCCTAGAGATTGAAGAGGCCTCTGAGCAATGGCAATTGTGGCAGCAGTTCTCCCTTTGCTCTCTTCAGCAGAAAGAAAGCACGTCAGCTGTGTCCTCCAGCACACTTCAGCTGGTGGAGTGCGGGATGGAAGCTGGGCACGCGGGGGTGCCCCAAGGAGAGCGGCCACAGCTCCTGCCAGCTCAGCCCCACAGCTCAGCCCGGGCCCCTGCTCTGGCCCTGGCTGCTCCGTACAAACTGCAGCCCTTTACACAATTCCTGCCTGCTTCAGGCACCCAAATTATCGGGAAATTCACCTGGGAACAAAGGGATTTAAGAAGAAGGTGGCCTGGGCTGCGGCTCCTTTCACAGCGATGCAGTGGTGCTGCTGGCTCATCCTTCAGGTCACCCAAGCTTCTAAGAGCGTGCGGCCTCAGACTCCCCAAAAGCGCTTACAGAGCGAGTGAACAGAGATCCACAGCAGCTCAGTCTTGTATTTCCACCTCTCCCCAAAGAGCGCAAATACTCTGGACCGTTTGTGGCATTTCAGATACACCCCTCTTCCTTCATGGCACTTAAAAAGAGAAACTGCACATTGCATAAACAGCTCTGCAGCTCCCATGACCGAAAGGGAAACGAAACAGTCAGTGCTCAGCAGTGTCCATTAAACAGAGTTTGTGTTTAAACACTCCTAACCAGGACTCCTTGTGCTCACCACACAAACCACCAGCTAACAATAAAAAGCACTTTAACGATCGATACCCCATAGAAAATCTGTGGGACATCGGTGGAGGAAAGGGAAAAGCAACACAAAAAGCCAGCCCGTCACGCTGCCCGTGGTCCAAAGGCCACCTGAGCGTATCTGTGCAGCCACCCACCACGCAGCAGGGTGGAAAAAAACCACCACAAGCCGTTTCTCTGAAGCGAGGGCACCCTTCCAAGGGGCGGGCAGGCAGGCGGCTCAGGCTCCCCACGACAGGACTTTATCTCAACCACAAAGCAACATCTGCCATTACGCTGCAGTTCGCGCAGGGGTTGCGGCGAAGGAAAAACTGTTTAAACCAACACAAAGTGAAAATCCAAACAAGACTAGTTCCCCAGCCCAGCGAGGATCGCCAAACCAAGCCCTGCCCGAGGCAACAGCTCGGGCAAACTGGAGCCCCAGGCCTCAGCATCCTGCACAGGAAGGGAAATACAGCAGAGGGTGGGTTATTTGAGCAGAGATGCAGCCTCGGTTACATCTAACTTCTGCACCAGGGCATCTCCTTGCCAGTTTTCACCCCTCCCCTATGGACTAGATGTATTTCAAGTATGTAGGCTTAATTTTCTTCATTTTGCAGGGGGAGGGGAATTTAGCTTGTCTCTGTGTTTAAAATCACCACTCTTACAACTAATCAAAGTGGGGTGGCCTTTCTCCTTTAAGGTGTTTATCCTCTAATAAAAAATATTCTAAATTTCAATCCCTTCCTCCTTTGCAACAGCTGCATTGACTTACTGATTTAACCACACAGCTCCTGCCAGGTGGGGAATCTGCCTGTTTCCAGCACCAGGATACGCAGGAATCCGCAGGTGACGAAGCAAGTGCACGGCACGCAGGAGATGACTGGGCTGGGGTTTGTTGCAGGGGATAAAGAAATGGCAAAGATAAAACACCTTACAGCATTTCCAGCCTGTACTATTGCCACTCCCAGTCTGTACAACCCTTTGTTCCAGGGCACTTAATTAAGACATGCAAATGACTAATAGGCTTTTGTATCACGTATAAGTAATGGTGTGTCCTCACTCTTATTTCAAAGAGTTTCTCAGGGCACACAGACCAGCAGGCCACCGTCCCTCACAAACGGCACCCACCCACAGGACAAGGGCTGGCAGCTTTTTGGGCAAAATTCTACTCCAGCACACGTGGGAATTAGTGGGGAAAGGCAACAGCAAGAGGAGTGGCAGTGCCCAGGACAGCAGTATCATCTATTTGCAGCCTCAAAAATCCAGTAGTACCAGTAGTGGGGTAGGCAGAGCTTGCCAGAGATTTCCTTACAGCCCAGGGTGGTATTCAGTCTGCTTGTAATAACAACTTCAAGTACATACTGGATACAAGAATGCTGCTTTTAGTCTTTAATCCCCTCTTTGAAAATGAGGTACACCCAGAAGAGCACCTTTTTTTATTCTTAAAGGGCTCGGCAGCAGCCACAGGGTCCACACAGACATGGCTCACCTCCACCAGTCCAGGAGCCAGCTCTGTTTTCACATCCAGTTTGGTCTCGCTCTGTCAAGTCCTCCAGCAGCACATTACACATCCGTGGAAGTCTGGCACTGCCACTACTCACAGAAGACAAGCAACACAGCTACTAGCCAACCTAGCCTCTTTTACAAGCCTAGGATCGCTTCGGGTATAACTGTGATGAGGCACTATGGCTTACTCCTGTCCTGCACAGCAAATAAACCTCTCCAGATCTTTGCTCACAGGTAGATGACATTGCGCTAACTGAAAAAAAAAAGCATTTCTCTGCATAAAGTTCAAAAACTTCATCAAAATTCAGATTTTATTTCAAAAAGTGTCATGAACTTAATAAATTACACAATCTTCCTTATTATAAATTCTCCATAAAATATATTTTACAGTTTTTAAAGAAAGACTTGGAAAAAAAGTCTTTTGAGTGCTGAAAAGTATCTTGACTTTGTGTCACGCTGGTGAATAACTCTGTAGCTGCTACAACAACTTGATTTATCAAAAGGTTTTAAAAACAAAGACCTCAGACAACAACAACAACAAAAAATCAAACAGAACACAGACCTCAACGACTACTATTCAAGTGTTAAACAAGGAAACAGTGTCACCCAACAGCAAGGCAAAGTAAGCACCATGAGAGGGATTTCAGGTACCCCCACCCTTTAAAGTGGCAATCAGTGCAAAGAAACACTTCGAGAGTCAAAACCACCCCAACTTTCCTGTGCCGTTCACTCATTTCTGTACTGCAGGCAGGCAGCACCTTCAGTGTTCATCCTCTGAAATACTTCAGAGAGTAATCAGATGATTTGCTAAGTGTCTTAAAGGTGAGTAGTATTAGTTTGTAGTAGAGTCATGCTTTAAGATAACATAGCTAATTCTGATTTTTGAGTGCACAGGAGAGGAGGAAGTTTGCAATGTATTTTTAAAAAGCTCTCAAGTTTAATGTGGAAAAATTATATACCCTCTTAAAACGTGACTCATCCAATGACCACGCTGAAATGCAAGTACTGTGAAACTGCATTGGCACAGACAGCGAGAGGTTTTGCAAAATAACAAGAATTAAGGACTAAGGCCCCCTGGGTAACTGCCACCAGTTCTGAACAGCACCAATTAAGAACTGCCTGTAGTCTGTAAAGCCTCGGAAGTTTGGTAGAATCAGAATCCTTTGCTTTTGGAAGTACAAAAAAAAATAAAATTGTATTTTGTTTGTGCTGTTTATTCACACTTGGGCAGAATAAACACCAATCAGAACTGCTGTCACAGCACTAAGAGGGAAGAGTATCTAAGAAGCAAATTATACAAGGAAATACAGCAGTTTTCAGGTAAGATTTGGGGAAATAAAACATTGATTTTATTAAGAAAGCTGGCCTCTGTTGCAGCTTAAAAGGCAATTTTTTGAGACTACTTTTCCCCAAAAGGTCAAATTCACAAGAAAGGTCATAGTCCTGCACCCAAAAGAACAAAGTGTTACACTACTACAAAGCAGCTTCTGTCTGCCCTACAGTGTCAGGTGGCCTCAGTGAAACCTCTAGCATATCAATCTGCTTCTGTGGACTAAGAGCTGGGGACAAGCAGCCTTTCAACTACTTCAAAGCTTTCCATCCTACCATCTGTGCTTTTAAAGAAATATTACTTCTTTAAAAGGAGGAAAACCAGCCCCAAAAAATCAGCCAAGGCTGCCACAGGAATACCTTTCACATACTGGTTACTGAATATTCTCCATGTTTGAGAACAGGTGTGCTCTAGGAGAGAGACAGTCACACCGCTTTATCTCCTCATCACTGCCAGGTTAGAGGCAGCGCCAGAAAGGAGGAGGCCACAATCACTATTACTAGTTAGATTCAGTTAACGGGAAAGCTGCTGTCAGCACGTTCTGAAGAACCCTAAAAATAACGCTCTCTGCTGCAGCGTTCTCTCATCCACCTTTGCATAACTTAAGCCCACAGTACTCTGCTATGACAAAACCTCAAGGTGCTATTGGATTACAGATACAAGAGTAAGGCGCATGTTGTGGAACTGTAGATTTAACTGACTTCATAAAGCATTATTCAAAGATAGCAAAAAAAAGAATGATTAATGAACTAGCCAACATGCCAGCACCTGATTGCATACATTTATAATTTGACTCCCTCGGTGACAAGCTCAGTCATGTCAGCACTTTAAAAACTGCTGATCCCCTTGCATTGCATTTTTTTTGTGTGTCTACAAAGTCAAGTCTCGGACCCTACCTTTGACATTAGATAACAAAAATAAATAATAAAGTTATTCAGGCCTGGAGAAGGAATGCTTCTCATCGATCTTCACCTAGTTTTCTAGCAGATCTCAATCATTCAGACCCATAGCAAATAATTTAAGAAAAGTGGCATACACTCCCAGTCGCTCGTATACATAAATATATACACAGAAGTACTCTACAAAGCCTGAAGATCTGCACTACCAGCATGCAAATCTTTTTTCCCCCCACAAGAGTTCCTAATACTGACAGAGGAAACTGGAATGTACGAAATACTCCAAGACATTAACACTGGAAATCAGGTCTCAGCTCTTAAGACATCCCACCGCCAGCATACACACACGAACATCATCCCCAACATCCTGCTATTATACACATCAATGCATCGGTAACACAACGGCCAACTCAACACTCCTATCATGAAACTCAAAAAGGATTCGTTCGGTACAAACTACACCCCGCAGGTTTGAGTTCAGGCTCTTTTACTGCCATGAAGTTGCACCATCAGTTGGGTGATAAGCAGCTCGATTGAGAGAGAGACAGGACTTGGCAGGTCACGTATCCCAGCTGCTGTCTTTAAAAGCTATGTTGACTAATCGCAGTTCCAGTTCAAAAGCATCAGGTCTGTCCTGTGGGTTGGCAGCCAGCATTTCCTTGATCAGCTGTTTCATTCGAGCATTCATCGATTTTTTCTTTACGGGAATGAGTAGTTCCATTTTTGGGTTTTCTAGAAGCGCCTCTCCAACAGGCACGATCGCTGTCCCTTGCTTGACGTAACTCCCCAGAAGTTCTTTCTTTGTTTCGGTATCTATAAACGTGATTCTTTCCAACATTGCCCAGATTATAATCCCCAATGCAAAGATGTCTGCCTTGGCAGTGTAGTGTCCTTCCCAGACCTCGGGGGCCATATAGAAGTCAGTCCCACATGCAGTTGATAGAAAACACTTATTTACATTGACTGGTTCCTCAGGATTCTGTCCTGAGGCTGAACATACTTTACTCAGCCCAAAATCAGCTACTTTCAGGGTAGGCTCCAAGTCACTAGCATCCATCCTGCTCTGAGAGATCAGAATGTTGTCAGGTTTGAGATCACGATGAATAATCTGATTTTTGTGCAGGAACGCCAGCGCGCTGCTGAGCTGAAGCATGAAACTGGTGTTGGTCTTGCGGTTTGGCTTTCGGGACAACAGATACTCATTCATGTCTCCTCCATCACAGAAATCCATTACGAACCAGAGGTAATAAGCACTTCTGGGGTCAAAGACTATTTCTCCTTTTAATGAGGTCTCTACAAGCTGCAACAAGGAAAAGAGATGTCATAACCACCTGATGATCACAAAAATGTAAAGATACGATGGAAAAATGTATGAAGTTTGGATCTTTCTCTCAACAATCCAGAGAGCAAGATTGCAACTGGTGAAAAGAAAACTTTATGCAAAATTTCCGATGTTAAAAAAAAAAATAATCACAACGTATTTGACAGCCTCCTTATTTTTCTGTGTGCGAAGCATATCAAGTTCACGCTCCTGCCCAGAAGGAGAGCTAGACCCAGATAACAGTGTTTTGAAAGATACTACTAGGCCATTGCACTCCTATCTGTTTCAGCTGGTCAGCGTCCCACCCATTTTGCCAACAACTTTAATGTATAAACAGTCTTATTAAGTAAGTCCGTACAGCGCAGGGGGTTGTATTTGCCCTTTGCTGATGAAGTGGCACCACAATACATTTTTAAAGCCCGTTCTCCATTCTTTACACGTGCACGTAACACCCTTCCCACCATCACGATCCACTAGCTATTTTCTACAGTATAACAGTGAGTAGCTCGAGCAGCCAGTTCTAACAGCTGCTGCACACAAAAAGCAAAGTAGAACCAGCAATCAGTTTTACTAATCCTGTTCACACAGCTACACATTTGCCTCTTCAGCTCCTCTGAGGTGGATCTTAGCATGTGCTAGAAGGTAAGTCTTGCAATTATTTCTGTTAGTAGTAAACCAATGTATACCAAACCAAACGTAGCTCCTACAGGCTTTCAAAAATTAAGGTAGCTACTAATATTTAGAGGCGCATTTTAAAGTGCTTTAAAAGAAGTGACCTTTTCCATCCAAGAGCAAAACTGGTAGTAATTTATAGCACTCCCTAACTGCTAGCACAACTAGTACTCAAACCAGACCACCTTAAAACAGTAAATCCATGTCAGAACTAGAAAACTATTATTTAGGGTTTATAGTCAATAACAGTGAGATTACGTTATCACAGGACAGCAGGGAGTCTCCTTTGCCAAGCGAGCACCAACACACAGCTTTGCCCTCCACACGGCTTTACCGAAGCTGTACTTGCACCTCAGTTCAGAGCATTAAGACAACAAAACCCGCTGCCATGGCTGTGACAGTAGCAAAGCACCACAGCACCAGGCTAGTTGAGGACTCTCACCCAACTTAGTTCAGCTGACCACAGCTAAGCATCTGCCCCAAAGCCCTTCCCCAGCCAGCCTCCCCGCATGCTGCACCAGCTCAGCTCTGTAATGCAGGATCACCTGGAGTGGGGAGAGGAGAGGGCCAAGCCAAGGGAGATCCAATTTTCCCTATTTTAGCACATGCTGTTAATTATAAAGTGATCCCAGTCTCTTCAGAGTCAGCTCAGCCCTGCCCTTTGCTCCTTGCTCTCTGGAGCAGGAAAACGACCTGTAGAACTTGCACCCAACAGGGGTGAGATCTACACGTCGCACTGTTAACAGGCGCTAGCATCAAAACCCAACGCTGCAGGTGATCTGGAAGCTCTTCCCCACCTTGCAGTTCCACCCTGTTTTTTTTAAGCTCCTCCCTGTGCAGCCATCCACAAGTCTGATGCCATCTCTCACAGATCCACTAATGACTAGAAGGTAAGGCACTAATTTCTCCCACGAGCTGGCCAGTATTATTTTACCCTAATCCCTTCGTGAAAGCAGGTCAGCAATGACCACCAAGCTACAGAGAGTTTATAAAGACAAGAATCCTTTCTCAGGCTTGTACAGCACTCAGCACAATGGGACCTGGACAGCTGTGAAGGGTTGTCAGACAAACGGTCACTAACAAAAGGTCCTACATTAGACATGCAAGAATGACAACAATAAAAACTGAAATGATAAAAGCTGACTAGGGATGACACAATAAACATTGAGCAGGCTACTGACTTTCTAAACCAGAGACACAAATTTCTGCCAGGGGATGATTTGTAGTTGGGGCAGCATCTTGACAAGGGAATGAACCAGATTATCTTTCAAAGTCTTTCCAAAGGTACTTATTCTTCAAAAATATGCATCTTCAAACTTAAAGGAGACTTAAAGGACATTCTCAGTAGCCACACAGGGGGAGCGACATTTATTCCCTTATTTACTATACCTTTATCTCTCTTTGAAAAGCTTAATAGTTCTATATTCAAAAAAGAAAACCAGCTCACCGCATGCTACAAATTGCTTATTATTTCTGAAAGAATTTTAAGTGTTGGCTTCCTAAATCAAGATGGTTACTTCCTCTTCCAAGGACATCTGAGACTAAGAAATTCTTCAGAGCTATGTCCCAAGACATTAGTACCTGTCTGCTCATTAACACTGCAGCAGGGCTTCTCCCAAGTAATACAACAGCCTGTGCCTCCCTCCCGCACCACTATCTGTGGTGTTTCCTCAAATTATCAAAGCAGGTTTGCATTAAAAAAACCCTGCAGCCTTTTTGAGTGGCATGGCTTCAAATTACAAAATACGGGTGACTGTTCAATAGATATGCTCTTTTAAAGATACATAATAATTTTGGGGTGTCAGCAATGCAAACAGTACCCTCTCCTAACTAAGCACACCTCCAAAAAGAGTGATCTTAGCTACCCACCTCCTTCCCTCCCAGCTACACATCCACGTTAATTACTTCCACCCCATTACCTCAGCTTCATGTACCTGTAAATAAAGGGAGGAACTGGAGCCATGGGACATCTTCTGCACCATACCATCTTTCTGCAAGATGCACTCCTCCAGGTGAATGACGTTGGGATGTTGGCTCTTGATACTGCTAAGTGCCCAGAACTCACGCAGAGCTAGTTCCACGTTCTCTGGAGCATGGCACCGAATCTTTTTCACCGCGACCCGTGCAGAGGTCTTCCTGACGACTGCTTCGTACACCACACCATAACTGCCACGACCAACCTCCCGTATTAGATCGTACTTAGGCTGGCTACTCACCATCTTCAAGATCAAGGGTTCTGGGGAAGGGGGAAAAACCCACAGAACTAAAACTTATGAGCAAGAACTGGGCTGTATTTTCCCCCATAGGGCTTGGTGCAGCAATACCAGACCTACCAAAACCCTGCAATTAACAGGGCAGTGCCTGCGAGCGTTACACTGAATGCAACACTGCATATGAGTGCTAGAACATTCCAGAAGCTATTCTGTAAACCTGTACCTGTTGCCACGGACTAATTAAACGTGAAATTACATCATTTTGGTGGGATTATTAAGATTTCAAATACAGCCCAGTTTTTCAAGGTGGCAACAATTCAAACTTAGACTTGTATTGTGCAGAGACAGGACTATCGCATATGCTTCTGCTCCTTTCTCTCAGTGTCTTCCATGAACATCTGTGGGAATAATAGTATGGTATCATGTTCTCCATCCACGCCTGGGATAGCAGGGAAGAGGTTCTAGTTGAAGCCTGTGGTTGGGCAGTAACAGATTTAATTAGTACTGCCTTTTATGGAGGCGACTGCGTAAGTAAATTTTGCTGTTACGATTTAATCATGAAAATCTTTTACTGATACTAAGATAGGATGATGCTTCGGATCACTTCCAGTGTATTTTTAAATGTTACTACGATTTTTCACCTAGTCTCCTCTGAATGAGGAGCCTATACAGTTACAAAACGTTAAAGGCTGTAACTGCAGAAGCTTGTACTCAGCATCTAACTTTCACTTTTGCTCAACAGGGCAAGGACAGAAGTTAAGATGTTGCTCTATAAGTAAAACAAGACACACACACACAAAAAAAACAATGCCACCAAACACTGCCACAGATTTATGTCCTTCCCTGAACACTTCCCTGCAAGATTCACAAACCAAAACACACCAGCACCACCTTCACACAACCAAACAAAAATGGGGCACTGACTATAGACAGGAAAAAAACAAAAGTTTGGCTAGCCAATTATCACTGGTCAAACTGAACAAAATACAAAACAAAATTAAAAAAAATAAGTCACAGCTAGTGTATCAGAACTAAAGTAGTTTGTAAGACTGCCAGTGACAAATTTAATTCTCTTTATGTCAGTAAACCAGGCAATAAGGACCACATCTAAACAGCCTGTTATTAGTAAGAAGCTTTCAAGTATTTCCACTAGTTTAGGGTTTGGGGTTTTTTTAGAAAAAAGGAGAAAAAAAAAAGAAAAAGAGAGAGAAAAAAGGTATCATCAGTCTCAGAGCAATATTACGGTGGACTATAACCTTTCAGCAAAGTTCTGTGATGCAGTTACAGGAACACTTTGAACCGAAATGTGACATGCCCGAGAAACTAGTTACCATGAGCTTCTGCTCACCAACCGCACTGAGCCTGCACCTGCAGCAAGACGGTGAGGAACAGATTAAGGTTATGGCCTCAGCATTAAGATCGGCTGAGCCAACAGCCCCTCCCAGGCAGGAGAGGGGAGCAGGACCTGTCACCTCCCCAGCAGCCAAACAACTCTTGAGGGCAAGCCTGCGTTCCTCGAACACTATCACACCAAGTTCAAAATGAACAGAAAAAGGCCCCCCGCGCCGGCAGCCCAGCCGTGTGCCGCTACCGGGCCAGACCTGCCACCCTACCGAGCCTGGGGGCTGCCACCTGCCCGCCGCCACCCCCACGGGGGCTCGGGTACGCACCGAGGCCCACTGCCCGGCGCAGGGCGGCGCAGGCCAAGGCGCGGGGCCGGGAGCGGGCCAGGCCGGGGCAAGGCCGACAGCCTGGGCCGGCCCCGCTCCCTCCTGCAGGCCCGCGCCCGCCGGGGAGGCGACGGCCCTCCCCGGCCGCCTCGTTAGCGGCGATAATGACGGAATACAATAAGTTACCCCCCTCCTCTTCACCCTGCTCCTCCAGGGAGGCTCCGCAAGGGCTGTCACACCACCCACACCCGGGGGACCCCACTCCGGAGGGACATTAATTACCGGGGCACCGCTCGCCCCGCAGCCCGCCAGCTGAGGGGGAGCGCGGCCTGAGGGGGAGCCCGCCCCGGCAGGTACCGGCCCCTCCACACACCTGGAGCGGGCAGGCCCCGCCCGGGCCCGGCGCAGCCCCCACTGTGACGCACCGGAGGGGGCAACCGCCGACCCCGCTCCCCGCCGCCCTCGGGCCGGGCCGGGCCGGGCCAGGCCCCGCGTTACCTCAGCGCCGCCGCCGCGCCGCCTCCGCCCGACCGCCATTATAGGGCTGCCCCCGCCCTGCGCCGCCGCCGCCCCGCCCCGCGCGGGACACGCCCTCGGTGCGCCCCCTGATTGGTCGGGCGGCGAGGGGGGCGTGGGAAGCGCGCGCCCCCCCCCCCCCCCCCCCCCGCGCCTGTCGTCGGGGGGCGCGGGAGTTGCGCGCGCTGTTCCCGCGCTGCGCGGGCCGCGCGCGCCGCCGCCGCCTGCGCCCGCGGTGCAAGGTGCTTTGCACGTCGGCCTGTGCATCCCCTTCTGCCCCGCCCCCACCGCTGCGCTCACCCCCCCTTTGCATCAGCGGCCCTCCTGTTCTGGGGATTCTGGTCTTTTTATTTATTAATTTATTGCTTTGCATTAAGAAAAAAATAAAAGTCAGTACAGTCCCTTGCATCTTTGGTTGCACTCTGGCTTTGTGTGACAGTGACGCGGCTCCTGGCATTGAGCTGTCCCCTCCCCTCTGTGCCCTGCTCTCTGCCGTTGCCCCTTTTACTCCGCAGGCTGCGGGGCTGGAGGTGCCCCCCGTGCACAGGAGCTGGGGGCGCAGGGCTCCTGTCACGGCCCCCGCTGTCTCCTCCACCCATTGCCCACCCACCACGGGGCCGTTCTGGGAGAAGCCAGGGCCACCCGCTGCTCAGAGCCTGGCGGAGACCAAGCAGAGGCCGTTCAGATACACCCCACCAGAGCAACTGCTCTCCTGCTGCTGCCAGGTTAATTGGGAAGGAGCCCAGTGGCGATTAGTGCCCCCAGCCCTGCCTAAGCTGCCCCAAGCCAATTAGGGGCCAACGAGCCCCTTGTGGGTTCTGAAAGCTGATTAGGGCATTATAAACCCTCCATTCCCACGAATCCCCTTAATCAAGCCCAGAAGCAATTAGTTAATCAATGCCAGTCCCTGGCAGGGCCAGCTCGGGGGTGTAGGGTTGGGTCCACATCTGGGTGCCCCCCTCCCAGCACTGGTCGGTGGCTGACCCCCACGCTGCCCTCCCGCGTGCCTGGTCAGCCCTGCTGCCGTGCCACTCTTCCCTGGAAGAGCCCCAAGTGCCGAAACGGGGACAATTTTGCAAGATGTGCTTGGCTGGTCCCAGCACAGTCACTGGGTCGACATGTGAGCTTGCCCGGAAGGAGCACCCAAACAGCCGTGGGGCTGCCCTGTCCCGCACGAAGGGTGCTCTGTGCACCCACGGACTTGTGCCTCTGTGTACCCACGGTCCCTGCATACCCCTGCACCCCCATGCCTGTCTGCCTGTGTCCACCTGCACCTGCGCACCCATGTACTCCTGCACCCATGCATCCATTTACCCATGTAACTACGCACCCATGATCCCTGTGTACCCCTGCACCTCTGCACCCATGTACCCGTGGTTCCTGGGTACCCATGCACCTATGCACCCATGGACTTTTTCACCCAAGCACCCATGTACCCCTGCACACATGCTTTATTTACGCATGTAACTATGCACCCATGAACTCATGCACCCATGGTCCCTGTGTACCCATGCACCTATGCACCCGTATAGCCTTGCACCCCTGTACCCATCCACCTGTGTACCCGTTGCACCTCTGCATCTATGCATCCATGTACCTCTGCACCCATGCGCCTACGGTCCCTGGGTACCCATGCACCTATGGACCCTTTCACCCCTGTGCCCATGCACCCACATACCACTGCACCCCTGCACCCATTTGTGCTGCTGGACCGTCATGGGGTCTACGGGCTGCAGAGGAACCTGCTGGTGGAGAACTTCATGCACCCGCATACTCTCGCAGCCACGTACACCTCTACTTCTGCAGCCCTGCACCCCAGCACCTGTCCCCCCCACCCACAGTCACTGTGGGCCACCGCAGCAGCAGCCACCATCCCCCTCCCCTGTCGTCCCCCCCAGCATGAGCCAGAGGCAACGGCGCTATAATTACCCCTCTCTCCTGCTGCAGCTGCCAATATTCGCAGGTCCCTGGGCGGACGGGTGCTGGCATTTGGCACAGCACCCTGTTTATCACCACACTGGCCGGCACCGTGCGCCGGGGCTGTTTTCCCCGGTGGGTGCAGGTCCCGAGGGGCTGTGCTCAGCCGCTTCCCCCTCCCCAGCCATTTCTGGGTCAGGTTTTGCAACCAAGTGGGTTGCACAGCTGGGTCATGGCCGTGCATGCCCTCCTGGGGAGCAGCCCTCGCAGCCCTCCCCATGGCTGCCCCTGCCTCTGGGGGTACAGGAGAGCCCCCCCATTCCTGCCTGGGGAGGGGGCACCCCAGTGCATGTGCTGGGCATGGGGGCTGTGTCGCTTCGGGGCTGCATCTCCCCTCCAAGCCCACTGGGGACCCACTGGCAAGGTGTGTGTTGACCCCAGAAGCGGTCACATTTTGGGGGGTGGGGGGGTGGCAAAGGGAGATGCTCTGTACAAGCCACCCCCCGCTGCCACCAGCCCAGCTCTGCCCCATTCCTGGCATCACCATGATGGCTTAATGTCTGCGGGGCTGTTTATTGCCCCTTCTCACCCCGACCCTGATGCTGGGGGGGTTCCAGCCCCAGGATCTGGCCCCGCCGCCCCCGGGGGGGTGTGGGAATTTGGTCCCAGGGCAAAGCCTGGCCCTGTTTGCCCCCCAGCTCTTGTTTCGGCACGGGTGGGTAGGGCCTCCCGGACAGCCTGTCCCCAGCTTGTTTACTGCGGCTGGTGGCATCCCGATGGCTCAGTCCCGTGTGACAGGTGCTGCTGCTTCCCAGGACACCCGACCCCGTGTTGGGATTTGGCTCCGCGTGACCAGGGAGCGACTTATAAATAACGGGACGAGGGGTGCTGCCGGCAGCCAAGAGTGGGTGAGAGGAGTGTACCGTCGTGCCAATGGATTTCCAAGCCGGCATCCTGCGGGATGGCAATCCCATGGAGAGCCTGGAGAAGCAGCTCATCTGCCCCATCTGCCTGGAGATGTTCAGCAAGCCGGTGGTGATCCTGCCTTGCCAGCACAACCTCTGCCGCAAGTGTGCCAATGACGTCTTCCAGGTGAGAGGGGGTCCCTGCGCCCATTCCCCCGCCCTGCCTGGGCTGGAGGTCACCGGGATGCTCATGGTGCTGTGGGGATGCTCATTGACCATCCAATGTGCATCTTCCCCTCCCAGGCGGCCAACCCGTACTGGCAGAGCCGGGGCAGCGTGATTTCGGGGGGCCGATTCCGCTGCCCGTCGTGTCGCCACGAAGTGCTGCTGGACCGTCATGGGGTCTACGGGCTGCAGAGGAACCTGCTGGTGGAGAACATCATCGACATCTACAAGCAAGAGTGCTCCAGGTGGGCTTGGGGGGCTGTGGCTGATGTCTTGTGCCTTGTCCCAGGGGGGGACATGGGGACACAGAGATGTGGGGATGTGGGGATGCCCACCCCCCGAGCCATAGCACCATTGTCGAGACCACAGGAGATTGCAGCTGGGCAAGAAATCGGGGGGCTTTTCTGCTGGTTCAGTGGTCCCCCATCCAAATCTTCCTCCCCAGATCCAAGTCTTCCTCTTTTAAACCCAGATTTCTTCCCCTGACACAAATCTTCCTCCTCGAACCCCAAACTTCTTCCCCAGACCCAAATCTTCCTCCTTGAACCCCAAACTTCTTCTCCAGACCCAAATCGTCCTCCCCTGACCCAAATCCCCTTCCAGTCCTGACCAGTTTGGGTCTCTGGGTGGCTCAGGGGGGCGGTGGGTCCCAGGGCAGTCCCACCCCCCCGCCCTGCACTCTGCAGCTGGAGCGTTCGTGGGACATCTGAGGTGTGGGGGACAAATCCAGACTCTGCTGGTGACAGCGGGTGCTGTTGGCTGATAAGGGGCAGAGGGACAGTTTGGAGGGGGGGGAGGGGGGCACTTGGTCAAAGCACGCAGCTGGGGGGCGGCGGGGGGGTGTGTGTGTCACAGGTTCTCCTGGCCAAATTCCCTGCCCCACTGTAAATATTGTTTGAAAGCCATGGGGACGGGGACGATGGCACGTGGCAGGTGGCTGAGGCTGCCGGGGGGGCTTGGGGGGCCCAGCCCTGTCTTTGCTCCAGCGGCTTGGCTTGTCCCCACACCCCCCCTGGCTGCAGAGGGGATGACTGGGCTGCAGCCCCTGGCTGGGACCCCCCCGGGGTTTCTGGGTGCCCAAGCCCTGGTCACGCGTTGGGTGACAACAACAAATCCCAGCAGCCCAAGGCTAAAATTAGGGAGTTGTGTAGCGTCCCTGGAGCGTGGCCCCAGGCCCCCCACCCACCGGTGCTCCCTGCTGCCGTGCTCAGTGCCACACTGGTTTAAACTGGGATTTACTGGGCCTGGGGCTTACAGAGGCATGGAGGCCAGTGGTTCCTGAAGGAGAAGCGTGGGATTACGCCAGGATCTGTCCTCTTCCCTGGGGACCTGATTTTGTGGTGCCTGCACAGCATCGGCGGGGATGCTGCTGCAATGGGGACATCATTGCGGCAGGGATGTCACCACAATGGGGACATCACCCCGGTAGGGTTGTCACCATGACGTGGACATCACCGTGGCTGTGGCGCTCTCTCCAGCAGGCCGCTGAAGAAGGGGGAGCACCCCATGTGCAAGGAGCACGAGGACGAGCGGATCAACATTTACTGCGTCACCTGCGAGGTCCCCACATGCTCCATGTGCAAAGTCTTTGGTGCCCACAAGGACTGCGAGGTTGCCCCCCTGCAAACCATCTTCCAGGGCCAGAAGGTGCTGTGCGGGGGGGGCTGAGGGGGGGCACAGGGGACATGGCAGGTCCCAGGGTGATGTGCTGAGCTGGGGCGGCCGCAAATAGCACTGGGACCCGCTCATGGGGTATTAATAGCCCCCGGGTGACTTCGCCCAGGAGACAGCCTATATTTAGAGCAGCTGCAGCTTGTGGGGGACACGGGGGGAGCAGAGCTGGGGCTGGGCATTGCCCAGCCCGTCCCCACATCAGGGTGGGAGATGTCCCCCCTCCCCGCTGGGCTTCAAGCTGTTTCTGTCCCTCTGCCCCTGCCCAGACCGAGCTGAACAACTGCATCTCCATGCTGGTGGCGGGGAACGACCGGATCCAGACGATCATCTCCCAGCTGGAGGACTCGTGCCAGAGCACCGAGGTGAGTAAAGGGGGAGAAGGAACCCTCGGAAACCCGGGCTGAAACCTCAGCTGGGAGTTATCTGGGACAGCTGGGAGGGGAGCTGGAGCCCACGGAGCAGGGAAGCCCCCGGGCTGCTGCTGGTGCTGAGGGACACACAGGTGGCATCCCTTGTCCCTTGTCCCTGCAGAAGAACAGCGAGGCGGCCAAGCGGGAGCTGTGCGCTCGCTTCGATGCCTTGGCAGCGCTGCTGGAGGAGAAGAAGTCAGAGCTGCTCCAGCGCATCACCCGTGAGCAGGGCGACAAGGTGGGCTTCGTCCAGGGCCTCATCCACCAGTACAAGGAGCAGCTGGAGAAGTCAAGCCGGCTGGTGGAAACAGCCATCCAGGCCATGGAGGAGACCGGGGGGGCCACCTTCCTCATGGTGAGACCCCCAAACCTCCCCCCATCCCTACTGGTGCCCGCATGGGGTCCCCACAGGCTTGGGGACATCTGGACAGCTGCCACGTGGCTTCACTCACCACTTTTCTCTTGCTCCCCTCTTGCAGAATGCCAAGCAGCTCATTAAAACGTAAGTGTCCAAACTGGGGACAATGCAGTGACCCTCAGCCCTGCAGCTGGGCAGGATTTGGCCGCAAGGCTTTGCCAGCGGTGCCCAGGCAGCGAGTATGGGGTGTGCGGCCCCCCACCCTGGCACCCCGCTGTCCCCCAGCTCAGTGAGGGGAAGGGGGGACACAACCATGCTCTCCCTGCCCAGGATCGTGGAGGCATCCAAGGGCGGCAGGCTGGAGAAGATCGAGCACGGCTACGAGAGCATGGACGCCTTCTCAGTGAGCCTGGACCACCTCGCCGAGGCGGTCCGCACCTTGGACTTCAGCCCCGGTAATTCAGCCCCTGACCCCCCCCGATGCCCCTTTACCAACTCCCACTGACCCAGTGGCACCCATCGCCTTTCCTGGCGGCCCTGGGGTGACGTTTGGCTGCCTGTTTGCAGCCGAGGAAGATGAGGAGTACTTTGATGGGGAGGAAGACGACATAGAGGAGGACGCAGTGCCCGAGAGGGTGGTGATGGGTAAGGGGCAGCACAGCTGAGCTCACCTCCCCAGGACCCTGGAGCGCCCACGGGGGAGCTCCAGGGGCTTGGACCCCCCCTGACCCCCCATCCTCTCCCCCCAGCAGCTCCCCAGTAGCCGCGGTGACACCGCCGGCACAGGAGGGACGCCGCGGGCGCAGGATGCCCAGCGATGGGACTCGGGCCGGTGGGGGACACACCGCAGGGGCTGGCAGCCTCGCGAGCCGGCACCTGCTCCAGCACGGGACACTTTTCTATACGGGTGCAAACAGAACAATTCCGCACGTTTTGTATCTTCCTTGTTTTGTATATAATTGTCACGGATTTGAATTTTGTGTATTTTGTAAAGAAAACTGGTGTGTTGGGTGGTTTTTTTTTCCTCACCTCTTGCTCTCGGTCTGTCAACCCCACCATGGGCACTGGGGATGCAGGTGGGTTTGCCGGGCCACTGTCATCACCAGTGTCCCTGTCAGCACCTGGAGTGGCAGAGGGACATATCCCAGTCCAACAATTAATTTTCGGCCTCATTAGCACCTCTGGCAGCGCTGGCACCCCGTGCCTGGCCGCCAGCCCAGGGATGTGATGGGTTGGCATGTGGCAGGATTTATCTCCTGGTGATGGGGTGCCCAGGACCAGTGTTTGCCCAGGCCTGGGGACGTGGCGGGGACAGGGGTGAGGATGCTCCAGGCTGTGCCAGTCCCCGAAGTGGGGACAGCATCGGCATTGAGCAACTGGTTTGCTGCTGGCTGAGCTCACACAACTGCAAAACTATACTGAGAATGCAAAAATACCCCCCCAAAAATTTTCTCCTGCAAAAGCATAAGCCCATGCTCAGCACCTGGTTGAAAGGAAACTGAGGCAGCGCCCGCAGCGGTGCTCTGGGCTATGCCACAATTGCAATTAACTCCAGGGCAATTAGTGCTCCTCATCTGGGGTGGTGGGCAGGAGTCATGCTGGGGAGGGGGCTGGTCCCAGGCTTATCTGTCACATGGCTGATCTGCAGCTGGATCTAAACTGGGGGGGGGGCTCCCCGGAGCGGGGAGGGGGGTACTGGGTGCCCTTAGGGGAGACGGAGCGATGTTCCATCCTCCCCCAGCCTCGGGGGCTGCATCCGTGCCCCGGTGTCTGGGTCCTGGGGGGTGCCCACGGGGGTCACAGAGCACTCCCCCCCCCACCAGCAGCCCCCCAGGGGCCGTGTGGGGCAAGCGGCCGCAGGCGCTTTGCAGCCGGCCTGGCCCCCTCCCTCCCTCGGCCGGGCTTTGCACACGAGTCCCCGCCACTTCACACGGGCCAAGGCCACCGGCCGCCACCAGCGCGGCCACGCGCCACCGGGGGCCACACGCCACCGGGGGCCACACGCCGGGGTCACCCAGCCTGGCCCCCCGCCCCGCAGGACGATGGCAGCCGGCGAGGAGAAACGGCACCTGCTGAGCGAGGGCGCCGGCGGGTAGGGGGGTGCCCAGGGGGGCTGGGGGTGCGGCGCCCCCTCTTCCCCGTGGGGCTCCCAGGTGGGGTGTGTGGCTGGGGCTGGGGCTGGGGGGGAGCACTGGGATCCAACCCACCCTCCGAACCCCCCCCGAGCCCCCCGCTCCAGCCCCCCTTCTCGCCGGCAGGTCCCGCCCGGGGGCTGCGCAGAGGAGCGGGCCCAGCCCGGGGCAGGGGCAGGGGCAGGGGGCTGCCCTGGAGCTGGGGGCACGGCGCGGCCGGCACTGCCACGCACAGGGGGTCACCGGCCACCCCGGCCAGCAGCAGCGGGCACGCAGGAAGCTCTACCTGGCCGCCGGCATCTGCCTCGTCTTCATGGTGGGGGAAGCTGTGGGTGAGTGGGGGGTGCAGGGTCCGGCTGGGGGGGTCCCTATGGGGTACCCCCAGGGGGTGCCTGCAGCCCCTCTTGCCCTGATTCCCCGCCACGGGCGCAGGCAGGGTGGGAGCAGGGCTCCCTGTTGCTTTTTGGTGGGTCAAAGCACCCAGTGGAGCCCACACTGTGGCACGGGGTGACCTGGTTTGGGCCCCCCCGTGCCCCCCCGACGTCCCCGCTGTCCCCGCTCCGCAGGCGGGTACCTGGCACACAGCCTGGCCATCCTGACGGACGCAGCCCACCTCCTGACGGACTTCGCCAGCATCATGATCAGCCTCTCTGCGCTTTGGGTGTCCTCACGCCCCCCCACCAAAACCATGAACTTTGGCTGGCACCGGGCAGGTAACGGGGCAGCACCCCCAGGGTGGCTGTTCTGCTCCTGGAGACCTCAGGGAGCACCCAGAGCACCCCAGGGTGCCCTCCCCGTGGGGACTGGCTGACTCAGGGAGCCCTGGGGGGCATGGGGACCCCCAGCACCACGTGCATGGGCAGGAGAGGGCAGAGGCACCACTGTCCCCATGCAGGGAGCAACCCCAGGGATGGGTGCTGAGTGCCCACCCCGTGCTCCAGTGCTGCTGGAGGGACTGGGAGTGTGGTCAGGCTTGGCAGGGCAGCGAAGCAGCAATGTGGGACTGGGGGGGCTCTCCACAGAGATCTTGGGCGCCCTGCTCTCCGTGCTCTCCATCTGGGTGGTGACAGGCGTCCTGGTCTACCTGGCGGCCCAGCGCTTGCTCTTGGCCGACTACGACATCGAGGGCAGCGTCATGCTCATCACCTCTGCCTGCGCCGTGGCCGTCAACATCGTGTACGTACAGGCGGCTCTCGCCCTCCCTGGTGTCCCCCACCCCATGCCTGGTGGCCCCAGGGCTGTCACCACTGCCCTGCTCGCAGGATGGGGGTGGCTCTGCACCAGACGGGGCACGGGCACAGCCATGGGGCAGCTGGCGAGCAGCCCAACCCCAGCGTCCGTGCCGCCTTTGTCCACATCGTGGGGGACCTGCTGCAGAGTGTCGGTGTCCTCATCGCATCCTACATCATCTTCTTTAAGGTCTGGGTGTTAGTGGGGGCAAAGGGGATGCTGGGGACATGGGGACAGTGGCTTCAGCCAGCCCTGGCCAGGCACAGGGGTGAGATGGAAGGGATCGTGTCCCCTCCCTGCTGGTGCCAACGGGAATTTGGGGTGCCAAAGGGGCCTCACCCTCTCCCACCCCCTTCAGCCCGAGTACAAGTATGTGGATCCCATCTGCACCTTCCTCTTCTCTGCACTGGTGCTGGGGACGACACTGACCATCCTCCGTGACGTCCTCCTCGTCCTCATGGAGGGTAGGGACCCGCTGGGGGGTGGGTCTGTGCCATGGTGCCACCCATAGGTGCTGCAGCCCCTGTCCTTCCAGCACCCACAGCTCTCCCTCCCCAGGCACCCCCAAAGGGATGGACTTCAACGCTGTGCAGGAGACGCTGCTGGCGGTGGCGGGTGTGGAGGCCGTGCACAGCCTCCACATCTGGGCGCTGACAGCAGCGCAGCCACTGCTCTCAGTGCACATCGCCATCAGTGAGTGTCGGGGACGCAGTGGAAGGGGAGGGGGATTTGGGGTCCACCTGCACCCCGACATGCACTCCCTCGCCCCTTGCAGATGCGGGTGCCAGTGCACAGGAGGTGCTGGAGGAGGCCAGCTCCCGGCTGCAGGGCACCTTCCGCTTCCACACCACCACCATCCAGGTGGAGAGCTACTCCGAGGAGATGCGGGACTGCCGGGAGTGCCAGCCCCCCCGCGACTGAGCCCCCCCGGCAGCCCCCTCGTGTCCTGGGGGGGACTTTTTATGAATGGAAAATAAAGTAGAGCACAGGGTGTGTGCAGGGAGGGTTGTTAGGTCCGGCGGCGCCGGGGTGTTATCTCAGGTGCCTGATAGAAGCAAAGGCAGCAAGGATGGACCCACGGCTGTGGGAGCCGGAGCAGAGCAGCCGTTGGAGGCTAGCAGCCCTAATTTTCCCTATTTCTATTCAGCTGGGGGGGAAAGCAGCTGAAAAAACCCTTTTCCCTTCTTCGGGGAGCACTGTACGGCAGTGGGGTGCTGGGGTGCCCGGGGGCTGAGGGGGGATCTATCCCAGCATGGGGGAGGGAGGACACACTCGCCCTGCTCTTGCCTCTTATCGCTCCGCTGTTTGTCCTTGGGAAGCCAAAGCGCTCGCCCTCCCCACGGGGCTGAGGCCGGGGGCTGCGCGCACGGCTGGGTGCTGGACGGTGGATTCCCAGGGTGGCTGGGCAGCCGCCGATGACAGAAACGGCAGAAACACCAGCACACCAAAATCCCGGTGTGCTGCCGGTGCTCCCTGCCCGGCACATCCCGCTGCCCCACGTCCCACAGCCACCGGCCGGACTCTGCCTCTCCACCCACCTTTATTGCACTGGTAAAACCCAATAACGAGTAAAACCCCGTCAGCAGCGACCGCCTGCGCCGGGAGGGCTCCGTGCACCCGGAACGGGGCACCCCCACCCCGATCCCCCGCAGCTCTCAGGGTTTCTCCAAGCGTGGGTATTTCTTGCGCAGGATGGAGACCTGGTCCTTGAAGAGGACAGGGTCCAGGCGCAGCTGGGAGGACACCAGGGGCATGTAGCCGAACCAGTCCACCAACTGGTTGAGGCAATCCTGCCGCTGGGAGAAACGCCGGCCGCCGGCCGCCCCCGCCGTGCCCTTCACCTTGGCAGAAGGAAAGCGCAGGGGGGTGAGGGGCTCCACTCCCCAGCCAGGGGTCCACCCACATCCCCATCCTTGCACCCTACCTGCTGGGGCACATTCTCCTTGTGCTGCTTGCGCTGGGTGACCTTGATGGGTGGCAGCTTGGTGACAGCAGCCACGAGGACGTTCATCAGGATGTCCTCGCAGGCGGCCAGCCCGTCCACCAGCTCCCTCAACCCCACCGGCAGATACTCCGTGAAGAGGCTGTGATAATACCTGGGGGGGGAGGGTGGGGGGGGCCAGGATGCAGCCAAGTCCCCCACCCCACCGGCCCTTTTGCCACCAGGTACCTGTGGTAGAAGGCGGCAGCGGTGAGGACGATGGAGAGCTCGTTGGTCCACTTGGACGTGTAGCCCCAGCGCCTCTGCTCGGGGTCCCAGAAGTGGCTCTGCGTGGGGAAGCCCACGATGCGCTCGGGGAAGCTGCGCCACACCCCAAAGGCAAAATCCACCTGGCATGGGACAGGGGACAGTGTCACCCGTCTGCAGGGACCCACGGGAGGGGGCCCACTGCCACCTCTGCCTTCCCCTGGAGGTGTGCTTGTGGGGACATGGGGACAGCGGGCACCGCTCCCTGCCAGCCCTGGGGTGACCGCTGAGCACCAACGGGGCTGGGGACTATGGCACCCATGGCCTCACCTCGCTGGTCGAGAGGCTGGTGTGCTCGTCCAGGCTCAGCACGGCGTCCGTCCCAATGGCTGCGTAGGGGAGGAAGCGGTCGCTGAGCTACAGGGGGGGAAAACCAGGTTGAGATGTGCCATGGGGTGGGTTTCCCGGCTCCCTGCCCCGTGTCCCAGCTCCCTGTCTGTGCCCCAGCTCCCTGCCCCGTGTCCCAGCTCCCTGCCCCATGTCCCAACTCCGTGTCCCAGCTCCCTGCCCCGTGTCCCAACTCCGTGTCCCAGCTCCCTGTCCCATGTCCCAGCTCCCTGTCCTATGTCCCACCTTCCTGCTCCATGTCCCAGCTCCCTGCCCCGTGTCCCAGCTCCCTGCCCCGTGTCCCAACTCCGTGTCCCAGCTCCCTGCCCCGTGTCCCAGCTCCCTGCCCCGTGACCCACCTTCCTGCCCCATGTCCCAGCTCCCTGTCCCATGTCCCAGCTCCCTGCCCCGTGTCCCAGCTCCCTGTCCCATGTCCCAGCTCCCTGTTTGCATCCTGGCTCCTCTCACCTTCCTGCTGCCCTGGATGATGGTCAGAGGCACGGTGGTCTGGGGCCATTTCCCACTCGGCGGTGGTGGCTTCTCGCAGCTCCACAGCACCAGGATCTGCCGGGGGGAGCACTGGCGTGTCCAGGGGTGTTTGGCCGGGCTGACCCATCGGGGTGCGTTGGTGCATCGGTGTTTGCAGGGCGGCCGTGGCTGAGCCCCCCCGGTCCCACAGCGGGACCTGCTCCAGCCAGCTCACCCCACCCCACAACCATCCCTTGGCTGTTTGGACCAGAATAAAGCCACAGGTGGTCCCACCTCCACCCTAGTGGGCTGGAGACAGCTCTGTCACCCAAGGGTGACAACATCAGCCACCCACTCCCACCCCTAAACTCACCCGCGCCCTTCCCAGCCCATGGGACCCTGCCCCAGCCCTCCCACCACACTCGCAGGAGCTGCACCGAGCGGCGCAGGGCTCAGCACCCCCCACCTGGGCGCAATACTGGGAGCCGGAGACGGCTTGGATGAGCCTGAGGATGGGCTGGGAGAGGGAGCCCACTGGCGAGACAGCCCGGATGAAAGCTGTGAACTTCCCAGAGGGGCTGGAACCTGCCAGAAGAGGGGGAGAGAATAGGCGTTGTGGCATGCACCGAGTCTGCGGTGCCCAGCCGGGGCAGGGGGTCCTACCCTGCTGCAGGTAGTAGAAGGGAAAGTCCCCGGGGTGGGTGGAGAAGTCAGGCAGGGCCAGGAGCCCCCCCGGCAGCGTGTTCCAGAGGAAGCGGGAGCGGGAACGGTGCGGGAGCAGCCGGTCCTTGATGATCTGCCAGAGGCCAGAGTGATGCTTGCAGCATGCAGGTTGTGACCCCAGGAGCGGGGGGGCGGGGGGGAGAAGGTGGGGGGGGGGGCTCACCTCCAGCGTGGTGTGCACGATCTTGTCGACAGAGGAGAAGTATGCATCCCACAGGAACTGCGTCTGCTGCTGGAAAGCCAGCACGCGCTCCGGGTGGATGCAGCGGACGGTGGAGGGGATCTGTGCCAGCGGAGGGGGAGATGGTCTCTCACCTTGGCCCGCCCCACCCCCCCCCAGCAGGGCTGTCTCCCCTCCACCACCTCCATGCCATCCCAATGGACACCCCCTGGCCAAGGATGCTGTGCCACCACCCTGCTACGGCTCTGCCACCTCCTCTCTCTGGAGCAGGATCTGGCCCAGGACCTCCAAAGGTTTTGGGTCTGGGGAGATGCTCAGCACTCCCCCCCCCCCCGCCCCGAGATGAACGATACCCAGGGCTGTGGCTGGGATGGGACCCCCAGCTCCAGGCTGGATGAGACCCTCTTGCATCCACCCGCGGGAGGGCTGCTGGGCTCAGCTGTGGTGGTTTCACCCCCAAGCTTGGCTGGGGGCTCCACCACCACCAGTATTGGCACTCGGGGGGTCCCTCGTGTCCAGCATGGGCAGGATCCGGCCACTGTACCTGCAGCAGCAGCTTCTCGCTGCCCACGACGGCTGCTTTGCTCCAGTCGATGGCCTCGGCGAAGGGCAGCTCCCAGCCATCACTCAGCAGCACGGGGATGCAGGCAGCCTGTGGCAGGACCCCACAAGGGCTGGGACAGATCCTCCAGCCCCCGGGAGAGGGGTCCCTTGTGTCCCACCCCCACCCTGTACCTGCAGTGCCTCCAGGAAGCGGAAGGAGCCCAAGCGCCTGCCCCGGGGCACGATGCAGAAGGTGGAGTTGTGCAGCAGCTCCTGGTAGTCGAACCTGGGATGGGAGATGGGGTGGGGGTCAGGCATGGCCCCCCCTGACCTGTGAGCATCCCGAGTGGTCTCACTGGCATCTGGCAAGGCTGAGCATCCCTCCTGGGGAGTGTGGGACCAGCCCAGGGCAGCGTTAGGATTGATCGGGGCTGATTTGGGCTCTGAACAGCCCTGGCTCGGTGGGGCCGGTGGAGCAGAGATGCTCACGAGTGATGCATCATGAGTAATGGGGGCATGCACCCAGGCATCGCTTAAAGAGGGGGGGGTCAGGATGAGACCCCCAGTGCCCTTCAAAGGCACTACCCTGCTCCCTCCACCTGCCCGTAATGAAACCCCAGGCAAAGCCAGCACCCAAACCCCCAAGCCCGAAACTGCAGCGACTCCTCTGCCAAGCCCAGGCTTGCTGGGCAGGACCAGCCCTGCCTGCCCTGGCAGCGCTCCGGCAGGGGCAGAGGGCTGGCTGCTGGCAGGGGTGCAGGCAGCGTGCCCCCCCCCCGCCCCAGTCTCACGCCGTGGGGCTATGAAAGCCCCTTCTGTGCGGTCAGTGGGGAGTGGCACGGCGGCTGCCGGGTCCCTGTGACCACGCCGGAAAATCCAATATTGACTTTAGGTCGGGACAGACCCCGTCTGTTCCTGCCCGCGGGGAGGGAGGGATGGGGCAGCCGGGTCCTGGATGGGCTGGGGGGGATGTGCGTGGTCCAGCTGGGGGGGCCATGAGGCCAAAGGGATTGCCTGAAATGTGCTGGTCCCCAGGGGGAAGGGTGTCCCTGTGGTGGGGGCATGGGGCTGATGCCAGCCTGGGGGTTGAGGACGTGTCCCTTCCATGGGTGCTGGAGCACCCTGGAGCATCCTGGCACCCCGGGATGTGGGAAACCAGCCGCAATGGCAAGGCACAAAGTTTTACGATCAAAACCCACCTCTGGATGAACCACCCCAATGTCTCCAATGGATGCCGAAAACCCCATTAGCACACCCTGCCTCGTTAACACCCCAGCTCCTAGCCAAGCGACCTGCCAGAGGGGCGAGCACGGTTCAACAGGGCCCAGACCCCCCACCCCAAGAAACTGCAGCAGCAGCAGCCACATCCCCAGGGCCAGACACTGCCAGCGCTCACCCTCGGGGCTCCTTGGGGACCCCAAACCCGGCTGTGACCCTCAGCACCTCCACAGGGCCATTCCCAGTGCCAGGGCTGGGCGGGCAGCAGGATGCGTCCCGGGGGGCAGAGCGGCCGTGGGCAGGCTTCCCCTCGCAGGCAGCCGTCGTGGGGAAGCTGGCGCCGGCTGGGCTGCGGGGCCAAAACCTCCCGATGGAAATACTTTGCTCCTGACGCGCTGCGGTTTCCGAGTAATCACACCGTCAGGGCTTCCTTGTTTTGTTAGGAGCTGGGACGGGCGCCCACCGTGCTCCCTCCGTCCGGCCCCTCCATGGATCTGGCCAGGCACGGTGCCGCCGGGGGACTCAGCGGCTCCAGAGAACCTTTCCCAACCTGCCTGGGTTGCTGTCAACCCGGGGTAGCCCACGGTGCTGCTACAAGCCGCCCTTTATCCGGGCACAGAACAGGTTTGTTGTGAGGAGCAGGATGGAACCCCCAGCAAAACCTTCCTCTGCTGCGCTGAGCAAACGGGGACGTCCCCAGTGCCCCAGGTGAAGGGGACAGCTGGGGTCTCGCTTTGCCAACCCTGGTTGTCACCTCCCCACTGTCCTGCATCCATTGTCTCAGATGTCCTGTGTCTGGGGACATCTTTTCCCGGCACAGGGAAAATAAATCCCCGACGTGAGGTCAGGCAGAGCTCGCCCAGCGTGATGGAGACATGGATGGCTTTTTGCCTGGGTGTCCCGTGGGGACAAGCAGGATGGCAGAAGCCGGGGGTCACGCAGGAGCACAGTGCCCTGTGCCACGTGCTCCCCATCTCTCTGCTGCCCCAGGCCATCCCAGGCGAGGTGTAAATCTCCCCGTACTTGCAAACGGCATTAGGGGATTACCTGGGCCTGGCAGGAGGGGGGTTTCCCATCCCACTACCCATTGCCATGGCACAGCGCAGACCTGGGCCCCCCTGTCCCACCAGCCCACAGCATCTCGCACCATCCTGCGATGCTCCGTCCCCAAAAAGGCTCTGCTGCAGGGGCTGACCCTGCTGGGCTGGTGACAGCCACCAGACAGGGCCACGTGGTGCCGGAGCCACCCCAAAGCCCTGGCTAATCCCGGTGCCCACAGCACCCCGGCTCCGCTTTTACCTCCCAGCACCTCCTAAGATGCTTTGAGGATCATGCCCAGCGTGGCCTCTCCCCATCTGCTCTCCGGCTGGGTGGCTGCAGAATGTCCCCAGGCAATGGGACGGGGACCTGCCCATCACCAGCAGGACGGAGGTCTGTGCTGACCTGCCCTGGAGCAGGCAGCTGGTGACAGGTCCCAGGTGACAGGGTGGGGAGGTGAGGAGCTGGTGTGTGCCCCACAGCACAGAGCCTCCACCCTCACAGAGCTTCGGTCCCCCAATTTTTCCGCCAAGGTGCATCACATGCCGTTGCCACCATCCCCATTTGCAAGGGGGGACACAGGACAGGGGCACCTCCATCCCACCATGTCCACATCAGCTCAGAGCTGTCCGTGCTGGGATGCCCAAGGACCCACCAGTTTTGTGGGATTTTTAGTGGAGCCAGTGAGGGGGGGGGTGTTTCGGGCTCATCTCCAAGAGAAACATTTATCTTAGGGGAGGGCAGGAGGGGGGGAGAAGAAAAGCATCATTCATCAGTGTTAGGGAAAAGGGAAATCGTATTAGAGGCGGCCGCGGTGATTGCAGATACGAGCCGCTCTCGCCAGATTACTTGAACTTTAATACGAAAGCCCTGAACAATCAGCGCCTCGCTCCCCACTATGGAAACCAAAACCTACTTTGGGAAGAGCCCAAAACTTCCCTCTCTCCCCACGCCTGGAGTTCCAGCTGCCACAGATGGGCACGGCTGCACCCTGCAGAGGGGCAGGAACATTTGTGGGGTGTCCCCCCCACCATAGACCCCCTTTCCCACCTCATCTCCGACTCACTTTTCGTAGTCGACATTATCCTTGTCGCAACGGGTGTCCTTGTGCTTCTCCCAGTCCTTGCCGTGCTTGCAGGTAGTGAGTGAGATGATGTCCTTCCCGTTGTGGATGTGGTGCAGCGCGTTCCTGGTGCCGGAGCCGATGCCGGTCAGGTACCGCTTCCCCTTGAACACCAACAAGTATTTCTTTTTTGGGGGGATCGAGTGCTGGTACAACCACCCCCTCTCCCCGCCGCGCTGCGGGTGGTCCTTGGAGAAGAGAGGGATGGAGATGTCGAAGCCAGGCCTGAAGCTGTCGGTGTAGAAGCTGGCTTTGGCCAGGATGGCCTGGCCAATGTCGAAGCCCAGGTCCTCGGTGTAGTTGGGCCAAGTGCCCGAGTAGAGGTTGAAGATGAGATGGTTACGGCCACCGTTCCAGAGCGGGAAGCCGCGGATTTTCTCATCAACGTTCCGGACATACTGACCCGAGAGATGGTCGCGGTCCAGTGTGTCGATGCTGAGGATGAAGAGGCAGGCTTCCTCGGGGTTGGGGGTGTAGTAGCGGGAACGCTCAAGGGAGGCGAGGATTTTGCTGTAACTCTCTGAGAGGGGCTGGTCCCTCTCCCGAGGGTAGGTGAAGACTTTGAAGCCGTGCTTCTCGCACCTGGAGAAGTCGAAGCAGGTTTCCATCCGACATCTGCTGTTCTTGTAGACGCTCAGCTGTGCCGCCCGCCGCTCCCGGGGTGATGGCAGTGAGGGGTCCTCATTGCCCTGGAGCTCCCTGGGGTCCGCAAAGCTGGTGAGAAGGGACCGATCCGTCCAGTGTGGCCAGTTCCTCCGGGCTTCGACTTTCCTCCCAGAAAAGAAAGGGAAACGGCGTAGCTGGTCTCCTCCAAAGAAGAAAAGCAGGAGCCAAGAGGCAAGGAAAGTCAGGAAAATGTATTTCTTCCTGGTCTGCATAGGGTCATGCACGGCCCCGGCTCCTCATCGGGCTCCGACAGGCGCCAGAGTCCGGTGGAAAGGCCGATGTCCCGGTGGGTCCCCGAGCAGGCGGTGGGATGGTGGGATGGCTCCCGGCCCCCAGGTGCTCCTGCAGCCCCCGCAGCCTGCAGGAGGGCGATGGACCCCCGGTCCCCCCGCGGCCCCGCCGAGCGGTGTGGGGCAGAGCTCGGGACCACCTTTACTGCGTCGGGTCCCCGGGCTGCGACAATGACATTCCCATCGCCGCTTGGCCCAGCTTCAAATCCCTGGGGAAGGGGAGAGGTCGCGCCGTCGCCATCCGCTGCCACCGCCACCCGTGTCACCGCAAGGTCCCCCCAGCGGGGGACCCCCCTTCCCAAAATAACACCCTCCCCGCGGAGCGCCCACCCGCTCCCTCCGCCCGTTACCTGCGGGGACACGCAGCGCCGGGGGGGGTCGGGCCCCGCTGTCCCACGCCGCGGGTCCCCGCCGGCCGCATCCCCGGGCCGGGCCGGTCTCCCCCCGCTCCAGCTGCGCCGCCTCGCCCGGCTCCGCGCAGCCCCGGGCCCGGGGGGCTCGCCTGCCCCGGGGGTGCCTGCGGGGGGGGGGTCCCGTGTCACCTTGTCCGTCTGGCCCTGCCGCGGGCTGCCTGTCCCCGTGTCCCCCGTCTGGCTGTGCCCCCCGTGCCTGCCTGTCCGCCTGCCCCGTGTCAGGCTGCCGGTGTCCCCCCCCGCCCCGGGGCGGGCTGACTCCCGGCCGGCTGGCTGCCCCCGCCGGGGCTGGCTGTCCCCTTGTCCCCTTCCCTCTGCCCTGGTCAGTGCCCGGCCCCGCTGCCGGGCTGGTTCCCGTGCTCCATCACCCCCCCGTGCCCCCCCGCTCCGTGCCCCCCCGCTCCGCGCTCCTCCGCTCCGTGCCCCCCCGCTCCGTGCTCCCCCCGTTTCCACCGCTCCGTGCCCACCCCGTTCCGTGCCCCCCTCCGTGCCCCACCTCCGTGCTCCCCCCGTTCTCCCTGCTCCGTGCTCCCCCTCCGCGACTCCTCCGTTCCGTTCCCCCCCGTTCCGTGCCCCCCCGTTCCGTTCCTCCCCGTTCCGTGCCTCCCCCCTCGGTGCCCCCCCCTCCGTGCCCCCCCCATCTGTTACACCGTGTCCTATTCCCACCGTCACAACATTCGCTCTTAGCCACGCCCACCTGCCTCCCATTGGTCCTTCGCTCACCTGTGGGCGGGGCCCATGCCGGCCAGTGGGCGGGACCTGAGGAGCCCCCTTCTGCGGAGCCTTCCCATTGGCTGTACCCCGCCGGCCGCAGGGCGCCCACGTGGGACGGGGGATCCCCGCACACCGCGGGGGTGCCCGGAGGTGCCCGGGGCTCCGCAGGGTCCCTGCGCCGCCCGCCCGCTGTGGGACCCCACGCGAGGGACGTCCCACGTCCCGTGTCCCCCCTCGCGTCCCCGCTTGCAGAGGGGGGCCGGTGCCGAGCCCCGATGGGAGCAGCGTGCCCCGGTGGGCTCAGCCCTCGAGTGCCTTCAGGCCCCCAGCCCTTCTGTGCCCCGGAGTCCCCCGGGGAGCCCCCAAAGGGCAGCAATGGGGTCACGGTGGGGTAGCGACGGGGAGCAGGGACTGAAACACAGCTGGGGCCACGTCCACTAGTGGCACCCCTGGGCTCCTATGGCACCTCCAGGCTCCGATGTCACTCCCACGCTCCAGCAACACCCAGGTTCCGATGCCACCCCCGGGCTCCTGCGACCCCGGGGTCCCAGCACGGGGTAGGAGGGGTAGGAGGCACAAGCCCCCCCCCCCCCCAGCCCAACATCTCTTGCCCAAGTCAAAGCCAGCTCCCAACGTGGCCGTGCCCTGGAGCCCGGACCATGGCACAAAGCCAGCTGTGGACGGTGAGGCAGAGGTGGGGGTCCCAGCCTGGCCTGACCCCCCCAGATCAGCCATCCACAGCGCACAGCTCCGAGAACACTTGCTGGGATGGCTGGAACAGGAGCTGTGGGCAGAGACAATCCCTTTAAAGAAAGCAACATGGTCAGCAGCAAAGCCCCCAGTGACACCCACGCAACTGGAACCCCAGTGGTTCACCTGCAGGACCCCCACACCCCCGTCCTGCAGGGCTCCATCGGAGATGAGAGCAGGATCCCCGCCCCCCCCATCAAGTCTCGATGTCTTGAGCAGCCCCCACCATGACCAGCCAGGACCCTCTGCTGGGGTGATACGGGGGCGTGCTGGGGGTGCTGAGCCCCAGCGTGGGGAGCCAGGCGTGGGCTGGATTGGGCAGCGAGGGCAGGTCGGGGCTCGACTCTCCCACCCTGCGCTGGCATCCCCGGCCACGCCAGCCGCCCTCCGCCCTGCCCCGCCGGCCGGGCAAGCCGGGACGGGTGCTGGATCCCACCCATGGGTGTAACAACCCGGCCGGCCTCAGCCTGCAGGTGGCCCGGCCTCTGGGCAGGATTCTGCTCCGTATGGAACAGGGTGCCAGGAGCCTCAGCCCAGCACCCCAGGGTGGCTGTACTGGTGGCTGTGGGCTGGGGTCCCCTCCCCCTGCCCTGCCAGCCGAGTGGGACCCAGGGGACACACACAGTGACAGCCCTAGGGGCTGTGCCTTAGTTTCCCCATGCAGGCAGGGGACGGTGCTGGGCAGCCCGGCAAGGGGCTGTGTGCGTGCCAGCTTGGTAGCGATGGTTTTTACCAAATCTTGGGATATTTATTTGCCAGGCCCGGCCAGCTCAGCCCCGGGAGGGAGTTAATCCCCCCGACACAGAGGGGATTACTGCGGCCCTGGGCTGCCTTAGCTTCGGAAAGCGGATTAGCCAAAGGACAGGGAACGTGGGGGTGGGCAGCGGGAGCCCCAGGCACCCCCTGGGTTCTGGGGGGGGACACCCATGGGGACAGTCTCCAGCCCTGGGGAGCAGGAACCCGGCTGGGGTGCAGACAGGGACAGGGCAGCCCCAGGGTCAAGGTGCTGCCCATGGGCACAGCCCCCCACGGAGGGGCCGCGGCTGCGATGGGGGGTCTGGGGTTGCAACCCGCACTGGGGGCGCTGGGAGCTGTGGTTTTGTGCTGGTGGGACTGGGAGCTGCGTCTTGGCTTGGTGGCACTGGGAGCTGTGGTTTTGCACTGGGAGCACTGGGAGCTGTGGTTTTGCACCGGGTACTACTGGGAACTGTAGTCCACGTGCACGGGGGGTACTGGGAGCTGTAGTGCAGGGCGCACTGGTGCGTGCTGGGAGCTGTGACCCTGTTGCACTGGTGAGTGCGGGGAGGGGGGGGGAACGACACGGGGGACGGATATGGCTGGGAAGGGAGGGAATGGGGGATACTGGGGTGGGGGTGCTGGGAGCTGGGGTGCACAGAGGGAAACTGGGAGCTGTAGGAGCCCTGGGAGCTTGGGAGGGGCACTGGGAGCTGCAGGGGGAGCTGGGGTTACGGGGCACTGGGAGCTCATTGGGGAGCACTGGGAGGGAGCTGCAAGGGTCAGTGAGGGCACTGGGAATTTGGGGGGTACTGGGAGCTGGAGGTGGAGCTGGGGGTCACTGGGAGCTGGGGGAAGCACTGAGAGCTGCGATGGTAACTGGGGGTGCTGGGGGGGGACACAGGGACTAGGGGCTGCGGGAGGGGTGTGGGAGCCGGCCTCCGGGAAGCACTGGGATCTGTAGTTCAGCTGGGGATACTGGGAGGTGTAGTCTGGAGGCCCAGCGCATACTGGGAGGTGTAGTCCCAGCCTAGGGCCATGCTGGGAGTTGTGGTTCCCCGGCCCAGGGCTGCTGGGAGCTGTAGTTCTGCACTGGGGGGTACTGGGCTCCTCAGCGGCTGCCGGGGGTGCCCGGGGCTGGCCGACGCCCCCACCAGCCCCGCACTGACCCCCCATCCACACATCCCGGTGCCGCCCCAGCTCTGCAGCGCCGGCCCGTGCTGCCTCCCCTGCCCTCAGCTCCCCGGGGGCGGGGGGACGGGGGTGGCTGCCCCTCAGCAGGGTGGCCATGGAGCAGGTTCTGCTGAGCCCCACCTGCCCCACTGGGCACTGACCAGCCGTCAGCCCCGTCGTCCCACTGTCAGCGCCCCGCCCCCCGTCAGCCCTGCCATCCCACCACCAGCCCCACTGCCCCACCACCAGTCCCCCTGTCCCACCATTAGCCCCACTGTCTCACTGTCCTGCCATCATTCCCCCAGTCCCACCATCAGCTCCATCATCCCGCTGTCAGCTCCACCATCAGCCCCACTGTCCCACCGTCAGCCCCCCAAACCCACTGTCAGCCCCTCTGTCCCAGTCCAGCAGCTCTTGGGAGAGAAACTGTAGGGTTTCATCCTTGAGCATCCCTGCAGGACTGTGCCCGTGGGAATTCTGTGCAGGGGGCATTGGGAACCTCGGTGTGTTGGCTGGTGCAGTGCTGGGGGGATGCTGGGGGTCTGGACCACGGGGAGAGGGCTGGGGGAAGGAGAAGAGCCGAGTCGGGGTCCCCCAGGTGGGGGACAGATGCTGACCCTGTGCATCTGCCTAGGCTGGGCCGTGACGGCATGGGGGGGACGCAGTCGCTGGCGCTGCCCCTGGGGAAGGGGCCTCACCACGTGGGCTGCACGGATGTCATGGTGGGCCAGACACGGCAGGTACGGGACAGGGATGGGGACGGGGACAGAGACAGGCTTCCATGCACTGCAGCCAGCTGGGTCTTGCAAGAACTGAGCTTGCTGAGGACATGGCCACCGCTGCCCCTTGCTGTCCCCATCGCGTCCCCCCTTCCCCTCTCTCCCCCAGGGGCTCTTCCTCCGCCTCTTCTACCCCTGCCTGCCCCGGGCCGGGGCTGAGTGGCCGCTCTGGATCCCGCGCTATGAGTACTGCGGCGGGCTGGCCGACTTTGCCCACCGCAGCCGGCGCTGGTGCGCACCCCTGCTCAGCATCACCATCGGTAAGGGGGTGGCGGGCACCACGTCCCCCATCCTGGGTGCTCCCCCATCCTTAGGGACCCACTCCCTTAGTGGGGTTCAAGGTCACCCAGCCCATCCCCGGCTCGCCGGTGGAAGCTACAGGCAGGGATGGAGCTGAGCGGGGTCCTGCTGCAGCAGCAGCACCCCGCTGCCCGTGTCCCCCCTTCTCCTGGGGGGGGTTCCTCTTCCCTGCAGGCTCCTGCAGAGTGCCAGTGAGCTGGAACGGGCCTCTCAAGCCCTGTAGCAGTGGGTACCCGCTGATCATCTTCTCCCACGGCCTGGGAGCCTTTCGGTAGGATGAGCCCCGAGCAGGGCAGGAGATGCTGAGCCCCTGCTCCAGGCCAGAGCCAGGATGGGGATGCAGGTGTCCCGGCCCCCCCAGCCCCACTCACACCTGCCTTGTGTTGGCAGCACAGTGCTGATGCTGCTGCCCCCCGGCTCCCTTGCAGGACCCTGTACTCCTCGGTCTGCTCAGAGCTGGCATCCTGGGGCTTCGTGGTGGCGGCACTGGAGCACAGGTGGGCACCCGGTCCCCCCACATTTGGCAGCCGTGGCCGGGCTGGCAGGGCATGGTGTCCCAGGGGGCTGCCGGTGCCCCCGTGACGTGGCCGCCTGCCCTTCTGCCACTGCAGGGACCATTCTGCCTCTGCAACATATTTCTGCACGGCAGAAGCTGGGAGAGAGGAGTGGATCCCCTACCAACGGGTACCCCAAGGGCAGAAGGAGTTTTATTTCCGAAACAAGCAGGTACCAGGGTTGGAGGTTGAGGGTGGGCAACCCAGGAGGTGTGAAATCCCTCCTGCAAGCTGAGCCAGCCCCTGTCCCTGGGGTGTTCATCTCCAACCCTTCCCAAGCTTGTACCGCCACGATGCTGGGGCTCAGCTTTCTCCTTGCAAGCTGAGAAAAATCTGTTCAACCTGTTTATCTCTGTGGGGTCCCTCTGCCCAGCTCCAGCTGACCCTGGCAGGAGCTGAGCTGGGCTTTGCTGGATCCCTGGATGCTTAACGTCACCAGCACCCCGGGGAGAAACAGGCTCTTTGCCCAGCCCAGGGCTTCGTGCCGGCTGCTGGGTTTGTTCACACTCTGATTTTTGTCCCTGTGGGATTATCCCAGACAGCTGCTTGCTGGGGAGCGGGAAGGTTTCCTGCTGAGCCAGGTTCCTCCCTGCTTGTTTCTGCCTCGTTTAAAAGAACGTCGCGTCAAGATTTGTTGTAGACAAGCTCTCTAGGAAACATGGTGGTTGGAGGTGCTTTTGGCAGTCTTAAATCACGTCCCAGCCTCTTTTTTTTTGTGTATACTCCGTCTCATGACACGTTGCATGAACAAGGGAGACAGTTTTCCTGTAAAGATGAACCTGTGAGCATGAATGCTGAGGGTGAATGAGAAATAATTTATAAATAGAGGGAAATGGTTGCCAGGTCAGCCTCAGTTACGGCATCTTCTGTGTTAGAGGGAGCAGGGAGGAATGGAGAGACGTTTGTGTCGGAGTTTTTTGTCAATGGAAGGCCTTTAAATGTGTGTGGCCGACAGCATTTGTGGCCTTTGGGGAGCAGGGGACATAGCGCCGACGTGGCTCCAGGTCAGGGCTTCCTCTCCCTGAACCCACCGTTTGGGCTGTTGAGCCGCTCCTGGGTAGAGCCCCCGAGCTGGGTTTCAGGGTGACCTCCAGGTTTGCTCCTGGCAGCTGGGGTGGGATGGGGGGTCCAGGCCCCCCGTGGGTGTTCGCACTGGCGAATGGCTTCAGCAGGCTTGACTGGGGGGCAGCTGGCAAGGAAACCGGGCTCTCCCTCCCCTGCACACCCCACTGCTTCCTCGCCGGAGCAGAGTTCTTTTGCTCATCTCCAGCCGTCTGTGCTATCAGATTAACTGAATTAAAAACAAACAAAAAAAAGAAACCATTCCAATAAATTCATTGCATCCCCACGGGAGCCGCTGCGGTGCAGCCTCTCGCTTGCTTTTACATTTGCTGTAATTCAGGGAAAGCCCCGTCGGGTCTGAGCGCTGCTGTTTTGGAGGGATGAGTGTGGGTGGGCGTCGGGGAGAGGATCTGGCCACAAACTTGTGGGGTGGAGGAGCTGGCTTAACCGGGGAAGGGGCGGCTCTCACTCCCAGGTTCATCAGAGAGCAGAGGAATGTGTGCGAGCGCTCCGGCTTTTCAAGGACATCAGCAGCGGTAAATCTGTCCCAAACATCCTTCACCAGGACTTTGATCTCTCCATGCTGAAGGTATCTGGGTCTGTCTGTGCTGAAGGACCAGCCGGGGCATCGGTTGGCCGACGGTGGGGGGTGGGGTACCCTTTGCTGGCAGGATCAGTCCTTGTTGTGTGAGACTTTTCCTCCTGGGAGAAGCAGGGTCTGTGCAGAGCCACAGCCTTCCATGTCCTGGCTTCTTGGTGCCTCTCTTCTCCTTTTTCCTTCCACCAGCCATGGAAATGGGACAGAGTGTCCCTTGTAGAGGGCAGAGCAGTGGGGCTTTGCTGATGTTCTTCCCTTGGCTTTTTCTTTCCTAATTAGGACCCTTCTGCAGGGTTTGAGCACAGGCTCCTCAGCCTTCTCCTTTTTGCAGGACAGCGTTGATCTGACCAAAGTCGCCGTCATGGGCCATTCCTTCGGTGGGGTGACAGCAGTGCTGGCCTTGGTGAAAGAGCCCAGTTTCAGGTAAGCTGCAGCAGGGACGAGGAGCCCCAGGAAGCTCCAGGGACCCGTGGCTCATCCCGGTGGGAAGGGAAGCCGTGGCGTGCATCCATCCTGCTGCAGGTGTGCAGTGGCTCTCGACGCCTGGATGTTCCCCCTGGAGAACGTGCTGTACCCGGAGGTGCCCAAGCCCGTGCTCTTCATCAACACCGAGAAGTTCCAGACACCAGAAAGCATTGCCAAAATGAAGAGGCTGAGCTCCAGGAACAGCCAGACGAAGATTATAACCATCCTGTGAGTCAGGGGCTGGGGGTACCCCCCTGCCGGTACCCTCCTGGGAACACCTACCTCCCAGCAGGAGGACCCCTCCCCAGCTCCCACTGAAGCAGATCCCTTCTGTGTCCCAGGGGATCCGTGCACCAGAGCCAGACCGACTTCACCTTTCTCACTGGGAAGCTCAACACCCGCATCTTTGGCGCAAGAGGGACCCTTGACCCCTACAAGGGTCTGGACATCACCAGCCGGGCGGCTCTGGCCTTCCTGCAAAGGCACCTCAGTACGGCGCAGGGTGGAGGGCACGTTGGCTGGGGGTTCGGGAGGGCACCAGAGCTCCCCCACTTGCAGGGGGCTGCGGGGGGGCCGCTGCCTCCGCAGGCTTGGGTTTGGTGCTTCCCATCCCATTGCACAAAGCAAAGGGATCCGGTGGCTGCTCCTCCTCCTTTACACCTGGAGCCGGGCTGATAGTTGCTGTCGTAACCCTGTCACCGTCTCTGCCCCGTGCAGACCTGGAAGAGGAGTTCGATCGATGGGACAACCTCCTCGAAGGCATCGGAGACTCGGTGGTTCCAGAAGCACCATTCTGCCGCTCCAACCTGTAGCCTGCTCCGAGGTGGCTGGCAGGAGCCAGGTACCAGCAAAGTGGCTGCTTCTTGTCCAAAATGAGCCAGCTGGGAGCCAGGAAGGGCAGAAGGATCCATGGGGAGAGCAGGACCTGAGGTCCGTGCTCCCAGGACATCTGGTGGCCGGGGTGCTCAGCGAGCGTGCTGGGAGAGCCCTCCCTGCACAGGCACTGCCCGCAGTGAGGGCTGTGGGGCTAAGGGAATAAAATCCCCGTGGACAAGGACTGAGTTGGCTGTCACTTGGGCCCGAGTTGACACCCCCCTTGCACCCAGCGGGCTGGTGGGCATCGAGCCATCGCTGGATCTGCTGCAGCTGTGGCACATCTGGCAGGAGCAGGCAGTGGGGTCGTTCCACAGGGGCTGGGGGTAGTTCAACCGTGGCCAGAAGAACCAGCGCAAAGGGATTCAGCATCAGGGCTCCAAGCACAAGGGTAATGAAAATCTTAGCATTGTCCTGGGAAGCTGGCCAGATTGTTGGCTCCACACCTAAAATCTGGGGGAGAAAAAGAAAGAGGACCGTTTTAAAGGAGAGGCCGGCTGGAAGCATCTGTGAGCACCCCAGCAGTGCAGGGGTGTGAAACAGGGACCAAGATCAGCCCGGGGGATGGAAGGAAAACAGCCCAGCCTGGTTTTGCAGCATGGAGAGCAATGCCGCTGCAAACAGGCACGTGCTGGCCATGGGAATAAGGCTCTTCGGAGGCACCTACAGCCCTTGGGTAACACCAGAGACAGTAGAGCAAGGGGTGCTTTTTAGGAGAGGAGGTCTGATCCTCGGCGATCCTGAGGAAGGGCTGAAGCTGGTGGAGCTGCATGGATTTGGCCCACTGGAGACCCTCCCCAGGGTCCTGGCTGGCACTGTGGTGGGAGAAGCGGCAGGCAATCCTGGACATGCTGCCTTGGCAGCTGCTGGGAACATCCAGGCTCCTGGCACACCATCTGCTTTTGCATTGTCCCCGCCGGCAGCGGCGTGGGGTTCCTGCTGGGGGACACGTGGTGGGACGGCAGCGGCTTTGCTTCACCTTCTGCCATTGCAGAGAGAAGCTGCTGCAGACGACAAGGCTCAGGGGTGCACGGAGCCAGGATTTCCTGGGGTGCCATGGCTGGAGGAGAGTGGGGTTTGGGTGGCACGTGCTATTCCTCACCCAGTGACGGTGGGTGACGTGGGTGCCAGCAAAGCCCTCACCCCAGGGGAAGAAAGGGGAATGGAAAAGCAGTATCTCACTCTTCCCGAGTTGCTTGTGTCACCGTCAGTGACGGCCACGTCCTCGCCTTGAGCCCCTGGCCCATCTTAGTCGCAGGCGAGTCCTAGGGCTGAGGATGCTCCAGGATGGCCTCGGGGGATGGCGCAGCGCTGTGCAGCAGCAGGGAGGACATCTTTCAACATCTCCTCCACTCTCCGGTGACACAAAGGACTGACGTGAACAGGACCACAAAACCCCGGTGCTTTTGAGGCTTCCAGATATATATTTTTTAAATTGTTTTACACTGAAACCACCATTTCTAGCCCTGGGAGCAAGCCGGGGTGTGACAACCCAGGGAGCTTCAGGACCGCTCTGCTGGGATGCTGAGATGGGTGGGGAATGTTCAAGGTCGATGAATTGTGTGGGTGAGCCGGGGGGGAATGAACAGAGCCTGTCAGGTCCCGCTTTAACAGTGAGAGACAGTGACTGGTGCAGAAATCAAATCTCATTTTCCTCCCTGAATTAGCACGGCCAAGGATCTGCGCTGGCAGCTAGAGGGGAGCAGCCTGGTCATGGCTCCAGCACGGCATAGCTGAGGCAGGCTATAAATTCTGCAAGACTCTTACGTAAAGATGTAAAGGCTTTATGGACAGGGGTGGCAGAAACCGGCTGTGCTCAGAGGGTGACTCTGACATTCATTAACCCTTTGGTTCACAGAAAGCTACTTATTCCCATCTCAGTGCCCATGGGTCTGGGGGAGTGGGGAAGCGGACAGATGTCCTTCTGCCTGGTCCTGCATTCCTTTGCTCCCCACTCCAGAGCCAGCCTCTGCACCTGGGACCACATTTCCAATTGTCTTTGTGCCTTCGGACGAAAACCCCACCAGAAGAGAGAGGAGAGTTCCAAAAAGCCCCGGGGTCACTTGGGCAGGGCAGACACCCTCTTTCTTCTGCTGCATTGGCCCCTCTCTGCTCTCTGTGGGATGTGGTGGTGCAGGAGCACTTTCCAAGCATTTTCCTACTCCGCTGACTTGCTGCATCTGCTTTAAAATCCAGCCCGGAGCTATCTCTTCAGCCAGGCTCCCCTCCCTTGCAAGCAGCACTTTCCTCCAGGTCCCCATGACACGCTCCAGCCTTGAGGCTGGAGGCAGCGTGTGTGAAAGATGTGGCACAAATCCCCGGCGTAGCACATGAGGAAGGTGTTTTCCCCACGTCCCAGCTTGCTTGGATCGCTTTGCTGGGCCTGAGAAGTTGGAAAGAAAGGGGGTTGGGACCGCTCTGCCAGAGCCAGCATTTCCCAGGCCAGCTGTGGGCAGCGACAGAGCATCATTCCTTGTCACCCACCCGGGCCAGCAACCAGAGGGGCCAGCCGGCCAGTCTTTGGGGTGGCCCGGGCTGCTCCAGGCTTGCCTGTGCCGCGCTGAAAAGTTTTCTGGCAAAAAGCAGGAGTTCAGGGTTAGCCGGGTGTGCAATCTGCCACAGCAGCCCACCGGCACCAGCTCGTGGTTGCTGCATTGTTACAACTCACAGGTTGGGGTTTGAATGTGAGCTAGCCGGGTTTTATATCCATAAATCCCCCGTGTTTTATTCACAGAGAGATTTTGCTTCTCGGGGACGTGGGAAGGGAACACCAGCACTGTTACATGAGCAGGGTCGGTAGCGGGGGCACCTGCCCTGCTTGCCGGTTGGCAGCCCACCCCTGCCCTGGAGGGCTGTGTGTTGGGAAGAGTTCCCTTGCAGTCAAGCATTTCGATGTGTCTGATCTGCCTCAATATTCAAAACAGTGGCTTTTGAAATAAATAAATAAAAAACCCCAAACAAGCCACTCCTGCCCATTGATATTCCCCTCACAGCTGTGCTTGCAGCATGGCTGGGGTATGAATGGACGCATTCCTCTTCCCCACGGCTTATCTCCACAGAGCAACCTCCGCTCTCCGACAGGCTTCAGCTTCAAAGCTCTCTGCTCTCAGGGCTTGGGGCTGAAATCCGACTGTCGGCACAGACCTGGCTCCAAGCTCTTCGTCTCTTAGGGCTGAGAGCCTTCTCATCCTCCCCACCCCCAGCTCATCCTGCCTGCGGCTCCCTCCCTCCTGGGAAGCCCCTTCCAGCCGGCAGATCCCTCCCCATCCCACTGCACATGCATGCAGCAAACTGGAGTTACCAGCCTCAGCATTTGCTGCTGCTCAGAAAAAAACCTCATTTACTCAATTGAAGCTTCCCTGTTGATTTAATTAATGCAGATTGAGACATGTGTTAAAACCTCCTTGTAATTACCGTCAAGCTGTCATGGGGTGGGTTTTTTTCCCTTTTTCTTGTATTTTTAGGGAAAATAGTAAAGGCCTGGATTCACAACAGCTGAGGAAGGTCCACGGCCGTGCAAGCTGAGCCCAGTGAGAACCACACGAGCTCTGGTAGAGGAGCTCGGTGTCCAGCTGTGGGCTGCGATCCTGACCCCGAAGACCAGCGCGGATGCAGGTGCAGAGCTGACCCTGCTCCCAAGCCAAACCCGGGCAGCACCCTCTCGGGCAGAGTTCCCTAGATTCCTTTGATTGGTGAGTATATGCTTGGTTTTATATCGATTTTTCTATTTGGCAAATCAAAACTTTGCGCTGGGTGAAGTTCTGAAGAAAAATTAAGTTTCTTCATCCCTGAAGCAAATTGTTACCATCTAGTGCATCAGTTTCCAGGCTGCCTTGCACTGAAAACCCCGGATGCTCGCAGCCCCGAGCATCAGCTCAATTTTGTCATCTTCCCAAGCACCAGTTCCTCCCATGCTGGGTTACAGGGCAGGACCAGGGCTCTTCTGGATGGGCAGACCCTTGGGATCCAGTGCAGGGCACGTGCTTCCCAGCTTCAAGGTGCAATGCCACAGGGCTGGACAGCAGGCGTGATGCTTGCTGAGTTCCGTGGCCTTCAAAATTTAATGCTGTGGGCCAGGAGGGTTCCATTCTGCCAGCCATCAAGGGTATTTTGAGGGCACAACTGGTTTTTTGACAGTTTTCACTCTGCAGCAGAAGCCCCGTTTCAGGCTGGAGTGGTCTCTTGCTGACCCTAGAGATGATTCCTGAATAAACAGGAAGAAAGGATTGAGAAGGGAAACTGAGGTGCTGGAGAAGAAGGGGCTGTGTGAGGTCTCTCTAGTTCCAGGCTATTCCAAAAAAAGCCCCTGAAACAGATTGGAGGGATCGGTTTTGGTCACTATCCAGATTTCCCCCATTTTAGGAAGGACAGGCTGAGCTCAGCCCCAGCCCCCAGAGTGGTGCTGGGGGAGAGCAGGTGGGGGCTGGGCGAGGCGGGGACCCCAAATGTCCCATCCTCCTTTTTAACCCTTTGGCTTACGCCTTCCAGCCTGGAGCGGGGTGCAGGGAGGTGCTGAGACTGTCAGCACCCCTCCCCGGGTGACATGGCAGCACCGTGCCCCCCCCCAACACACCAGCCTCAGGATGCCTTCGTTTCCTCACATCAATAGTGGTTTTTTAATGACATCCATCACACAAGGCCTGGATTGGGATTTTTTGTGTGTGGTTTTGTTGGTTTTTTTTTTATTAAAATAAAGCACTTACATTGGCAATCGCAACATAAGGGTGTCTCTCTGGGTATTGATTTTAGCGTACGGCAGCAGTTTGCTGGTTTATTGCATAAAAGACAGAGATGTGTTTTTCGTCCAGAAAGGCTGGCTTTGTTTGCCCCTTCTCACAGCTGCAGTGGATGCGTCTGGTCTTTTTTCTTTTAATATATATATTGATCTATTATGAACTCAAATTAGTAAGGGAAAAGGGATCAAACAGCACTGAGCAAATGTTAAGTGCAGGTATTGTTTCCGTGCTGGTACTGCTGAGCGATTACAGGCAGTGGGTGAAGAGCCAGCGGGATGGAGCGGGAATTAACCCATTTTGATGCAGAATTGTTGGTGGAGATGGGAGGGGAACTGCTTATTATCCTGAGAGGAGCTAAAGTGTGAAAGCATAGACCTAGACCTTCTCATCGGACTGAAGTCAAAAGGTGCCATAAAAAAACCCAACACAACCAACCTGTTTCCTTGGTTCATAAATCCTGTGGGAAGAAGTATGTTTTATTCTGCCCATGGCGTCTGTCAGATCTCATCCAGAAACAGCACCTATAGATACTGCCACGGAAAAATTAGCTGTGGCTAATAAGGTCAGGATCTCCAGCGTTATCCGAGTGTGGGGCTGGAGGCAAAGAGGGGGGTGCGTGTCAGGACCCTGCCTTTCGATCAGAATTTGACCTTGCGCTGTCTGTCTGAAGGAAGCCAGGCACTTGAGAATTGCAAACCCACCTGCTCCCCAGGCAGCAGATCTCTCTGAAAAATCAGTAAAACCTGTTACCATCTGGCTGCGTACCAATTTTGTCAGTGAAACAGCTTTGGTAGCAAGTGGCCTGAGAGCTCTGCATTGAGCATTATTTTCAAATTTGCTCTTAGTGGGAACAGGCTCAGTCTGGGGGCTGTTACAAGCTCATTCATATTGTTTATTTGACATTGGGGAAGTCATATTCCTTTAAGAGGATTTCCATCCCTGAACTCCTCCCATCATGACACTTCCAAGCTACATTTTGTCTTGAAAGGGTGGGAGTATTTTTAACTATATCACGCCAGGGAAGTATTAATAGCACAATAGGCTTGCTGAGCTGCTGGTAGAGCTGAACCCATATTTTAAATTCAAGGAACTAATTAGGAACTGGGGAATAATTAGTGCTATACCCAGCTTTTCTTAACCTCCACTTCATTTTCAAAGAGCCAAAGCAAATGTCTTTACTGGAATCTTCTATGGCTGTTGAATATTTTATGGCTTCCCGATGCATTGCTATTCCATGTGGTTGTCAAAATCACACTGTCTCCTTTGCTCTATCCCAGCTGAAATGGCTGACTGACACTTTAGAAATCTAATTAGTGCATCTCCTGTTGGCTCACACCCGCCCCCCCCCATCCCTTCATGTTTCTACCCCACCACTTGCTATCGCTGAGTGATGCAGCTCTGTGCAGCACAGTTATTTTTGAACCCTCGGCAGCAAGTTGTTTATGGGCTTCCTTGAATAGCAAAGCTCTGGGTGCTCCATATGGGAAATGCAAATTTGTGAAGTCTGGTTGGGAGCAGAAAGGGAGAAGCAGCGAGGGGATGCAGAGAAATGGGTTGAGGCTCCCGGCTCGGTTGGGAGCTATGGGAGCAAGGAGGGGGGGAAGCAATGTGAGGAGACCTCCAGGCCAGCTTCACTGCGTGGTTCTGGATGTAGTGGAGGTGGGAGCCAGCATCCCCACAGATCCATCCTTGTATGTGGCAGGTAGCTGCCAGGAGAGCACAACTGCACATGGAGGATCCGCTGGTGCCGTGAAGAAAACAATCAGCTCTGAAACTGTACCCTCCCTTGGGAGCGGCCGTGGTAGCTCTCCCTGGTGTGAAGTCTCTGGTCTCTAATAATAGTTGGGCTTGTGCTGAAGCCTTTTCCCCACTCTTGCCTCTCCCCCGCCATCTGTTTTCAAGAAACTTGTGGAATTCATGTCACTGAGCTCTTATCCATATTTATTGGAGGGGCAGAGGCTGGCTCACAAAGCTAAAAGCAGGGAGAGAAGACTAGTCAGAGATATGGAAGAAGTTTGATCATGTGAAAAACTTATTTTCTTAGGAAACAAAGGATGAAAAACATGCCAGAAGATCTACCAGCAGGCTGGGAAGGGAATTCTGCTATTCCTTTGTCCAGGCTGGATCAAAGACACACCTCACTGTTAGGAGAAAGACCAGATCCCCTCCAGCAGCCTGGCTGCAGCCAGGGTGAAGATGCTCACGTGTGGCTCCCGCAGCCGCTGCCATCACTTTGGGGTCTGTCACCATTTCAGTGTGTTGGAGAATTTTTCACAAGGACAGCAGAGTGCTTGTGGGGCCTTTGTCTTTAGTTCATTAGAAGCTTACATTGTTTTTCTACTCCAGAGCTTTGTCAGCCCTCATCACCACGGTATTTCGATCTGATGCAGTACAGTCCTATAACTGCATTTGAAGAGGGGAGTATGACATTTCAGGGTTATATTGCCCCAATATCAAAGCAATTAAATGATATTTTCATCCCTCTTGCTGCAGGCGCAATCGCCATCTGTGGTGAGTGCTTTTACTTGTCTCGTTTTATGGAGGAATTAGATGAGTTTGAGGGAATTTCTCAAAAACCAAACTAACAATGGAAGCCAGGCACCCTGTTTGATTTGAAAAAATCATTTCCAACAGCACATTGGCAAGTGCAAATTTGTTCCTAAGGGAACATTTTCTTAATGGTGTTTTTCAGCATAAATATAGTATCAGCCTAAACACCTCCAGTAAACAAATATCAATTACCTTAAACATTTCTTGCCCATGGAAGAGCTTTCATTGTGAGGGAGATGCTCCCTAAAAATCTTGTTTTATTCTTCAGTTCTGCTGAATCCTTGGCTGCATTTGGATTAAATATACTCTTATCTGAAGATCAGTGAGACTTTTGCAGCCACTAATTTTCATTTCGACACCTTTGTTGGGCAGCAGCACGTCAGTACAGCCCGAGTGAAGACGGGTAAGCTGCAGTGTGGAGAAACATTTGCTGAAGGTTAATACAGAGACTGAAAAACATGGATAGAAAGAAGTCTTGTAGCCCTTCTTTCTACCCCTGAGAACAAGTTTCTTTTAAATTACTATCTCCTCCAGCGGGTTATTTATTAAATCGCTTACACTGATTGACTCAGGTCAAATAGTATATTGAATTTCTAGTTTTAAAATGAACTTTGCTAATGCAGTGACTGTCACCAGTCTTAGCAAATACTTGCTAATATTACTTACCCAGGTGCTTCAAAACATTCCCTGATTCACAAATAAGCTGTCAGTCCATCCACCACCAGTGCTTGAGGGTGGCAATTTAATACTCAAGATTAAATATTTTTGCAAGTTAAAAGAGCTGCCGTGGGCTGAGTTGTCACCTAATTATGTCAGTCTCTTTGTGGGATATTTTGATAAAAACATCAGAGGAGACGCTTTAATCTTTATGCTAAATCTGATCACGTCACATCCTAAATTCATACGTACAGGGAGTGAGACCTTGACTTATGTTTCACGGAGAGCTGAGCGTGTTGGACCAAAGCCTTGTGTTCTGCCTGTGCTGAGGACGAGCCTGCCTTGAGCGACCGGTGGGCAGTTACAGCTGTGGCTGCGAGTTGCACAAGGGGAAGGATTTTAAGCGGGTGCAGTTATCACCAGCTCCAGGTGCATGATAGCCACCGACCCTGAGAATGGGTCATATTTGCAATTTATGGAGCCTTTGTCCCTTCCTACTCTGGGAATACCTTCTGCAGGTTGTGCTGTGGTCCTTTATTTTCCTCAGGATGCACAAATTCATCTGGCTGAGAGGGTTAGATTTGGGCTTGAAACGGTGTCTTCCTTCTCAAACGCTGTTTTGGGGCTCAGTAGTGACACGTTGGCGGAAATTTCTCATGCTGCTGCTTGCTTCTTTTTTGGAAAAACTGGAATTATAGCAAAAAGCTTTTGTTGGTGATAAGGAATCCAGTAGAAAAAACCCACCACAGCCACAGGCTGCTAGGCTCAATGAGAAAAGTCTGTTTAGAATCACAGTAAATGTGTCAATAAACACAAATCAAATGCAAATTAAATAAAAGCTTTTCATATACTCCATTATTCTTGAGATCAGACAAAAATAAATGCCACATAAACAAACGGGTTTTATGAAATGTTCCAAAAATAAAACCGCTCTTGCAATGAAGCCAAAAATGAGATCGTCTCCATGCCCTTCCAGCTGCTAGGAGCTGTTACTTCTCTTTGTATCACAATAATACCCAAAGATTTTGGTTGAAATTGAAAACAGTTGTGGCAGGTGTTATAAAGGGGTTGCTGAAGAGCCTCAGCCTAAGTGACACGGCATGTAAAATGCCAGAGCTGAAAACAAATCCCGAATCTGTTTCCCAGCTCAGTGCCTCCCATCCATAAACCATGTTGCCTCTTAGCTAAGAGAGTGCTTATCTGAAATAAATGTTTTTGGCTTTAAAGCCAATCTGCTGCAAAGGAAGGTACGTTACATTCAGGTCTTTTTTTTTTTTTTTTTAATTTTTTCTTCCTCTTTTTTTTTTTTTCTTTTCCTCCTCCCTCCCCCCACCCCCAACCGTAAGAAGCCCAGGAAATAAGATGGAAAGTGCTGAGAACAGACCCTGCATGACTCGTAGCTTTATCTCAGCCTGCACATCCCTTCTTCAAAAGCACTAAATGATATTTCATCATCATCTCTCCAGGGTGTGAGGATTGACTAAAGGCAGTCACACAGGTACCAAACAAAAAGCCCTGAGCCCAGGAAGCCTTGTTTCCTCTGGGAAATCCTGAGATCATCCCAGGATAAGCTCATTGATTTTACTAAAATGCATTAATATTAAAGCATCCAACACGCTGTTGAGCTGCACAGATGATAATTAATAAATGATAAAGTGAAACACAGGCTGATGGCATGGTCTTTTGGCTGCTTTGTCTTCCAGCAACATTTGATGCTATTTAATCCAAGCACTCAAGATGTTTCGTTTAAAAACATGCATGTTGCGTGTGATATCTACGCGTGTACCGGTGGTACTGAGCCAGGAACCTCCTGAATGTACCAGGCGTGATCCTGAAGGGCCAAGCAGCCACAGCATTTTGAATGTGAAATCCCTTCAGTTCCACAAAAACCTTCTACCATGCTGCTGGAAAATGGCTCTTCCCATGCCCGGCGAGCCACTCCGGCAGAAACCTCTCCCAGTTCGAGCAGCTCGGCGGCTGGATGTGGTTTCCATGGAAATAGACGTCAGATCAGCAAAAAACAGGGCAAGTGTTTAAAATAATCTCTGTTTTGAATGCTTTATGCATTTCTGTCACAATATTAACCTTCCTCAAGGTAGGATTTATTTTCTTTTTTTTTTTGGTGCAAAATCCTTGGTTTTAGGAGTGTGCACAACAAGGGTGAGTCCCCTCAGAAAAGTCCTTTCTTTGATGTTTAGGGTATGGAGGCTGCTGGGCTGGGCTTGCGTTGTGGCAGAAGATTTGTGCCATCCTTCATCCCTCTGCCTTTTGTGCCTCTCAACTCTTGGTGCGACTCGAGTGATGGTGGGATGGGAACCACCACGGGAGTGGCACAAAGGCATTTGTATGGAAGATTCGCAAACGCAGCCAGTTCATCTAAAGCACGTTTGCGAGCCATTACCCACAGGCTGTGGAATCTGCATGAACGATGGCTTTTCTAGACATGCTTTTGACTTGCTGGTGTCACCCCAAAGGAGAGGGTGGCCATGTGGTTGTACCCCAAAACACACTGCCTGCAGGGGCTGTGGGGCCAAGGCATTGTCAGACCCATAGATCCTCTGTGGGGTTGGCCTGTGGTGGCTGTGACCCTGAGGTGACCAAAGGAACATGGTGGTCATCTTGATGATGATCAAGAGCCCTGAGGTTATTGTGGCCCTCAGATAACTGACTGGCCCTGAGGTGACTATGCCCTCAGGCAGGTGACCGTGGCCCAGAGGTGACCGTGGCCCCGAGGTAAGTGGTGATGACCCTGAGGTAACCATGGCCCTGAGATGATCATGGTCTTGAGGTGATAAAGGGCCATGAGGTGACCATGGCCCCGAGGTAAGTGGCCATGGCCATGAGGTGACTGTAGTCCCAAGGTCACCGAAAGCTCTGAGGTAGGTGGCTGTGGCCCTGAGATGACCAAGGGCCCTGAGGTGGAGTGGCCATGGCCCTGAGGTAACTGTGGCCCTAAGATGACTAAGGCTCTGAGGTGACTGTGATCTCAAGGTAAGTGGCCATGGCCCTGGGGTAACCGTAGCTCTGAAGTGACCATGGTCCTGAGATGGCTATGGTTCTGAGGTGACCATGGTCTCGAAGTAGAGTGTTCATGGCCCTGAGGTGACCATGGCACTGAAGTGGCCATGTCCTGAGATGGCCATGGTCCTGAGGTGACTATGGCCCTGAGGTGACCGTGGCTCTGAGGTGGCCATGCCCTGAGATGGCCATGGTCCTGAGGTGACTATGGCCCTGAGGTGACCGTGGCTCTGAGGTGGCCATGCCCTGAGATGGCCATGGTCCTGAGGTGACTATGGCCCTGAGGTGACTGTGGCTCTGACGTGGCCATGCCCTGAGATGGCCATGGCCCTGAGGTGACCGTGGCCCTGAGGTGGCCATGCCCTGAGATGGCTGTGGTCCTGGGGTGACTGTGGTCTTGAGGTAGAGTACCCATGGCCCTGAGGTGACTGTGTCCCTGTGGCAACCATGGTCTCAAGGTAAGCGGCTATGGCCCTGAGGTGACTGTGGCCCCGAGGTGACTGTGGCCCTGAGGTCAGAGGCCAGCCCCGAGGTGAGCCCCCGATCACGGCCCCACTGCTGCCCAACACCCCTGATGTGGCCTGTGACCCTGACAGCGGGGCCTTACCGGGCCGCGCTTCCCCCCTGCCACGGTGGGAGACAAAGGGAGTCCCGCCACGCTGCGGCCCGGGGCAGTGGCAGCGGCGCGGGGGTCGCGGGGCCGGGGGCCGGCCCGCGGGGGCACGAGGCGTCACGACAAGGTCCCGCACCCCGCGACGGGCTCGCACCGGGCCGCGGGGGTCACCGCCCCGCACCGCCCCCGCCCGCCGCTGGCGGACTACGTATCCCGGCATGCAGCGGGTGTGGGGGGTCTGGGGAGGGAAGGGGGGGGGCGCCCACCCCTCGCCTCGCCCTCCCCCCTCCCCCCCCGCGGCGGGCGGCACGTGCCGGCGCGCTCGGCCAATGGGGGCGGGGCGGGGCGGGTCACGTGCCATTGTTTGGCGCTTTTGTGCGCGGCGGGGCGGGCGGGAGCGGAGTGGGGCCGGAGCGGCGGCGCGGGCAGGTGGGTGCGCGGCGGCGGGGCTGCCCCTGCCTGGGGGCGGCGTGCGGGGCCCCGGCCCGCCCGGGGGATCGCTGTGCGTGGTGGCGGTGGCGGCGGCGGCGGCCCCCCCATCGGGTTTAGATAAGGTGGTGGTCGGGGGGTGGTGGGTTCACGGAGGTCCGGTGTTCCGTGGGGGTGGTGGCGGTGGCGCAGCGGAGGGGGGCTCAGGGTGGGTGGCAAGGCGTGGGGGACCGCGGGGGGGCTCCGCGGGTGCTTGGGGAGGGGGCTCCGCGCCTGCCTCTTTTGTCCCTTCGCCTGGCGGGCGTCGCCTGCCCGCCCGCTTTTCGGGCGCTGCGGTGACAAAGGGAAGGGAGACAATGGGGGGGGGCGCCCCCAGCTGCCCCCCTGCCCCTGTCCCGCTGGGGAAGGGGGTGTCTATTGTCCGGGGAAGGGGCGACGCTCTGCGAGGGGCGACGCCCTACCCGCGGCAGCGGCGCCCCCTCCCCTCGCTGACAGGACCCCGCCATTGTTAGTGGGGAAGGGGCGGCGCCCGGGCGGCCGCTCCCTGGTGCCATCGAACGCGAGGACTCGCGGCAGAGCCCCGCTTGGCGGTGGTGGGGCGAGGGTCCCCGTCCCTGTGTCCCCCCCCAACCCACACAGCCCCCCCCCATCCCTCCCCTTCCCCGTAGCGGCGGGGGGCGGCAGGTGCCCGGATGTTACCGTTTGGCTCCGCCCTCCCTCGAGCCCCCCGCGCGGGCGGGCGCGCGCGCGCCCGCTCTCCCCGGCGGTTTGAATTCGGTGCGGTTGGGAGGGCGCGGGCGGGGAGGGGGTGGGGTCTCCGCCCGGCCGCGCCGCGGCCTCGGCGCCTATTGGTTGGCGGTGAAAAGGGGGCGGGACCGCCAGCGGCCGGGTGGGGTGCGCGGTCCCAGCGCCGCCCGTCCGAGACAGCGCACCCACCGGGCCCCCGCTTTACTGTCGGCTTAAAACATGGGGGCGGAAAAAAATAAAAATCCTCCTTTTGGGCTTTTCACACCGCTTTGTGCTTTTTTTTTTAATATTACGCCCTTATTGATGAGGGACGCAGCGCAGTGTGTGTGCTCCCTGTCTGCCGTGATGTGCAGCACCTGGCATCGGCTGCATAAATAAAACGGAATTTTTAAATGAGTTCGATGCGCACAAAATTTAAATCTTTGGTAGCAGCTGGAGTCCTGGCTGTTGTGTGCTCTATTTTAATTCAGAGAGCTACAGCTGCTATGCGCAATATCAGTGAAATATCCGTATGCTGCTAATTTAATGGTAAAATGGGAGTCTTTGTTCACGTATCTTAATTATGGTGGAGTAAAACAGGGACTGAAAATGCCCAACTATGAGTCGTGCGCACAGATCCTGCAACACCAATGATGGAGAACCTCTCCAATGTTCCTAGCAGCGTACACCAGCGTCAGCCCTGCAGACTGACCAGAATTACTGACTGCAGGAACCTGCCTGACTGTCTTTTGTTCAGCAGGTCTAATTATGCATAGCAGTTTTTATTAGGAGTTAAAAGAAAGGAAATTAATGTGCTTACTGTTCAAAGGCATGTTTCTTTGTTATCTAGGAATCCAGCTGATTGAAGTTCTCCCAGAGTTGGCTTCTGGAGTCATATTTTCTTGGTCATGGCTACTTCTGGTATGTTGTATGATGTACTAAATGGTCCTGTGTGGTTTGGGGTTTTTTCCTCTTAATTTCCTCACGAATAACTTAAAAGTCTAATATAGTAAACTGTCATCACCATGCTATCTCTAGGCTGTTTTGGAGAAGCTGTTAAAACTGGGTGCTTGTGAAAACATACCAAAGGCCCTCTCAGACGAGGCTGTTAGCAGATGGGCTTCAGCTCATCTGCATGCCATCTGCTCCGTGAACAGAACTGACTATCATCAAGACATCTTAGTTGGACCAGCACACCAGTTCTCATCACTGACGCCGTGCAGGGCTGACGTGCCTGTTCATAGGTATTTGAAGAGAGAACGCTGGCTCATATATTTCTTTGAAAACTGGTTTCTATTCCTAGCTACGTCAGGTGCTTGGGTAATGTAGTAGTGATGAACAATTACACACAAAAATTGCCTGCCATGTTTTTGAATGGTGGTGCTGCTGCTTACAACAAAACTACCGGCTCAGATGCTGTCTCCTTAAGTGAGCTTTGTGGCATTGATGTTTTTTGAAGGCTATTGTTCAAGTTACCTAAGCCAGTTCCTGGCTTAAAACACTGCATGTTTGTTGGTTTTTGCCTGCCCCCCCCCCCCCCCTTCCTAGATATTCAAGTGAAGGAACTGGAAAAGCGTGCCTCTGGGCAGGCATTTGAGCTGATACTCAGTCCTCGCTCAAAAGAAGCGGTCCCAGAATTCCCTCTTTCTCCCCCAAAGAAGAAGGATGTGTCCTTGGAAGAGATTCAGAAGAAGTTGGAAGCAGCAGAAGAGAGACGCAAGGTAAATTTGAAACAGCTTAAGTGAGCACTGCTCAGGTAGTCTGTGCAAGTTGTGTAGTGTCTTTTCTTTTTTTTTTCTTGTTGCTTGGGCTGAATGATTAGCCGTTTGTATTACGGTAAATGAAGTATTAATTGAAATTTGTTGGAACCTCTGGGGTTCTAATGAACCTTTGTTGTGGTCTGCAGGGCCATAGCTTTGTTCCCAAGGTGATCTTGAATGGTGACTTGAAAAATTGGGAGAAAGTGTTTTGTCGAGAGGGGATGCTCTTAGGATGAAACTGGCTTTCCTGGCTTTGGCATCATAACAGACTCGTTTTCTCCTAGAAAATGTAGTGGTGAATCTAATGAGAAGGTTTGTGAAGACATTGTCTGACTTGATGTAAGATCTTGTTGAGATGTGTCTTGGAGCTCCTGACTCTGCAGAGGCTTGCCAATTGAAGTGCAGCCTCCTGTGTGACCTGAATCACAGTGATTCACCGTTCTGAGAAGCAAGAATCTTCTAGAAAAGACCTATCAATGTTAACGTTAAAAATATCAATGTTCTTTTTTCCAGAAAGATCTCATTTAACAAGACTTGCAAGTATGACAGAAATGGAACTTTCCTGTTAGTTTGTAACTGAAATATGGGTTATGTGGGTGGTGGGAGCACCAGAGAGCTCTGTCCTGCATCACAAAGTTATGCTGTTCTGCAGTAAAATAGAAAATCTTGTCTCTTGGGAGTTGTGAATAATTCGACTGTAGTTGTCTGGGTAGCTCATCTGTGTTATGTTCAAAGCGTGCATCCTCTGTTTTGTTAGTCTCATGAAGCAGAAGTCTTGAAGCAGCTAGCTGAGAAGCGGGAGCATGAAAAAGAGGTGCTTCAGAAAGCAATTGAAGAGAACAACAATTTCAGCAAAATGGCAGAGGAGAAGCTGACCCACAAAATGGAAGCTAACAAAGAAAACCGCGAGGCACAAATGGCTGCTAAACTGGAACGCTTGAGGGAGAAGGTGGGTGTAGAGTCCCAGTTTCCCTTTAGGAGAGGGTTTATTCATGCTTCTTACTTTGAAAACTGGTTAAATAAAGCCAAGTAAACGGCCAGGTGAGGGGGGGTGCTATGAATAGACAGCCATCCTGGGCGTTCAGTGGTGGTCTGATCTTGCAAGATGATAACTCTGCAAAAGACTTTGCAGAAATCCCCTTCTTGGGGGAGAGGGGATGGATGGAGTTAGAGCAGTGTCTTCCTTCATCCTGTAGCCCACGCCTGTAGGTTCCTGCTGTAAGCCAGGGCTTGCTGTGCCGCCCGAGCCCTGCCTTTCTGCACCTGGGCAGCTAACTGCTTCCCTGCTGTTGTCTTTCAGGACAAGCATATTGAGGAGGTCCGAAAGAACAAAGAAGGCAAAGACCCTGGTGAGGCTGAAACTGACTGACTTCATTCTGGAAACTGACTCTCTCCCCCTCCTCTAAATATCCAAAGACTGTACTGGCCAGTGGTTTTATCTTTGTTTTTGTTTTTTTTTTTAAGTTTTTAGAAACTGATGTAGAACTGTAAAATTAGATCCAAACTGTACACTTTCTTTGGGGGCTAGAGGGGAGACCTTACATGTTTCACTTTTTCTAAAGTGTTGTCTTTCCAGTGTAGCTATCTTCTTGTTGCATCCTTTTCTACTCCAGTGTGCTTGCCACTGGGTTGATGGCTAGTACTGTATCAGCTCTGTAAGACATTTGTGAAAGGAATACGTAGTATACTGTTCCATGCTGAATATGTTACACTTCAAAAATCTGACTCTGTCCCAGTCTGCTAAAATACTGCTGTAACTGAGTGACTAAATAAAGCTGCACAGTGCTGTTATCATGAGAATTACTTCTGAAAACGACATAAGGAACAAAAGCAGTTGGCTGAGGTCTGCAGCAGACATCCTTCTCCAGTGCTGGGTGGAAAGGTCTGCAGCAGCACTTTTCTGCACGTCCAGGGGCATGCTGCATGACTGCCTCTCCCCTAGAGCACACTCATTGTCTTAATTTTACAATCAGAGCTTTGTTTTGACACCTCAGCAGTTGTCAGCTGTTGCGTGTTTTTTTTTGTTAAAAAGAGTTCAGAACCACCTCCCTTTGGATGCTGACACTTCAACAAACAAGTCCTTGTTACCACATGACTGATCTGAGGCTGCTTTTTTTTTTTTTTTTTTTGCTTATGGCCAGGGTTTCTAGAAGATGACTTGTGCTATTGAATGGTGACTTGTGTACCGCTTCCTGCAGTGCCAGAGCATAAAAGTCAGAAACCTGTTTTGTGCTGGGATTGAGCCCTGAATTGAAAAATGCTGTTGCGGATAAGAGTTGTTTGTATTCTGGTGTCTGCAGCAGGTGTGTTGGGGTAGTACACTGAGCCACAGGGCAAATGTGAAGATCTTAACTCCTGCCCAAACAAGATGCATATCATCTTTGGTTTCTCTGAAGTGTGAGAAGTGGGTACAGCTGTACTTGTGCTCTGAGGAAAGATACTTTTTAGGTGGATGGGGTACAAAGCTGCTGTATTGTACAGGTGCCTTAAAGAAAAAAACCAAACAACCAAAACCAGCACCCCAAACCCTTCCTGTAAGGGTGTCCACAGGTATTTGTGCAGCTCTGCAGAAAGACAAGGTTGCACTTGGTGGGCATGAGCAGCCACATAACCTCGAAGTACTCTGCTTCAGTAAGTGCATTCCCTCGGAGCAGGGAGGCCCTGGGTTTCACGGCTCTGCTAGTGTCAAATGCTCGGTGGCACTGCTCTCGGTGAGGTCCTGTTTGTGTCTGTGATCTTGTGGCTTGGCCACTGGCTTTGTTTTCAGGTTAACTCCACACTGGAGCATCTGGCACTGCCAAGGTGACAGACTTAACAAGTTTTGAGGATGGAAAAGCTGGTAGGGGATTTTATTTTTTTTTTTTTTGAGGGGGGGTGATTGAGTCCTGGACCACTTGACCAGCCTACTAGGGCTCGCTAAAGAAAGAACCTCAGTTTAAAAAGCTTTCATGGATCGCACTTTCCACTTTTGATTGCATTGGAATTGTACTTAACCGAAAGCTGACATTGCACTTTTGAGTGAAAGCGAAACAGTGAGATAAAGCCAGGCTGGGTGCACTGGAAGGCTGGGATCAGACCCTTTCCATGAAGCATTTCCACAAGTGTTCTGATACTTCATAACTTAAGGTAAGAGAAACCAAGAAACCAAACTACCTGCGGGGGAGCTGCCGCCCAGCTGCAGTGGGGGCATAGTGCAGGTTTGGGGGTTTTAATCACATGTATCAACATTGCGAAAGCTGGGAGCACAGGGATGTGGGTCAGGATCCACCGGGGTGGTGAGGAGGATGGGACTACAGGGCTGAACTTTGAGACGAAGGCCTGAACCTGCTACAGAACACGCTTATGCAAGAAGCTGAGCATCTAGGGCTACCTAATGGAGATTTAAGTGATTGCTGGATCAGATCCCATAAACAAGATCAGGCATAATTAGCAATCAAAAAAAAATAATCAGGTTTTCATTTTAATGTATTTCTTTGCCTGCTGAGAAAAGACCAAGTGTCCCAAATACTGTGTGTGGGTTTTCTTCCTATCTTTTCAAGGGATGGGGGAGGAGAATGACGGCACTGCCAAACCCCAAATGGTGTTAAGAGCACAAAGAGACATTAAATGTTTTTCACTTGCCAAAGCTGTCAGCTCTCCGCTCGGGGGCCTTCTGTTCCCTCGTCTTAGTTCTGCTTTACATGGCTGCCTGTGTTACACTTCACTCGCGCTTTGTGCCTGGGGTCTGAGCTTGGTCTGCTTCCTCGGAAAGCTGCTGGGGGCGGAATGAGATGAGGGGTGCAGATAGTAAGAGGATAGGAATGATACTAGAAGTGGGGGGGGACTGGCTTAGGAAGGAAACCGGGAATAATAGTGTCTCTGGTGGGGAAAGCTGGACTGTAAACAGGCTTTAAAAAAGTAAAAATACAGCAGGATTTCTGAGGCCAGGCAGCCCCCTGTGCGGTAGCAAATTACAGAAGCATGGGGGTGGCCACTGGTGGGGCTTGGCATGTGGCAGGGAGCGGAGCTGCGGCGGTTCAGCAGGTGCCGTGCCATGGGGGGGCAGGAGGGGGGTAACGGGAGGAAAGAGGGTCCAGAGCCCCACCGACCCAGACCCACACCCCCCCCCCGCCCCAGCTGTGCTCATGCTCTGAAGTACAGAAAAATAATTCCTGGGAAAAAAATAATAATTCTTGGGAGGGGGGCTCGGTCCCTGGCTGCCCCCAAAGTGGGTTTGGCAGGGCTGGTGCTGCCAGGAGGATGGAGAGGCTGCCCGGGCACGGGGCTTGGTGACCCTGTGCTGTGAGGAAACCAGTACAATATATATTAATAATAGAAAACTATTTGTGCTGTGGAAGGGTAGCAGCAGCTGTATGCACTGGAGCCAACTGGCGTGTGAGCTGCTGGTGGCTGAGTCTGTGCTGTTAAGGAAAAATTCAGCAAGATGGGTGGCTGCTGCTTGAGAAAGGAGAGGCTGTCAGAAATAAGAGGTGTTTGAGGTAACGTTCTCGACATCTCATGGGTATGTGGGGGTTATGATTCGGAGTACAAGCCAGATTAACGATTTCCAGTGCTGCGCAGGATGTGCTCCATTTGTAGCTAGGAGGAGCTTTGCAAATTAACTCCTGCTCCAGCTAGTTTTGGAGGCTCTGAAGTAAACACCGCTCCCTTTCCTGCCTCGTGCTTGGCTGCTCACAACGCAGCTTTTCCCGCTGCTTTTGTCACAGCGTCTCCCTGAGCAGAACTGGGGTGCCTTTCCCGTAGGAATCTGGCTTTCAGCAGCCGTGACAGGGTCACACGCGGTTGGAGCTGAGCCCCTTCCCCACCACCTCGCGGGCAGCGGCAGCCCTGGCACACAGGCAAGTTCTCTGGGCGGTAGAAGGGCAGTGTTTTCTTCCTGCTTATCAAATTTTGGTCAAAATAGGGTCACCCGGGAAGTTCTGCTTTTTGTTCTCATCTCCCTGGCAGGACTCAAGGCTGTTCTGCTTCAGCACAGTAGCTGACAGTCCGGAAGAGGTTTATGAAGTTAATTTTTCACCGGCAGCCTGTGCATGTCGCAGTGTTACAGGAGGGTTTAGGAGGCCACGTGAGGGTCAGGATTGCCCTCTTTGAGGTGCTGCCCTGAGACAGACCAGTTATTTTTGACGTGGGGCTTCTTTAACCAGGCGAGGTAGGAAAAGAGCATTCGAGAGCGAAGCCGAGCAGCAAACAGTCTGGTTTTATCTGCATTTGTGCCCCTCAGGTTCAGACAGGCATGAGTTACAGACCTATCTACTCCATTTTGACGAGGAAATTACAGAGACACTGAAAATAAACAGTTCCATCCCCTCCTCCTCCTCTTCCCAAACTTTGAAGAGCTTTTCCTGTCTGAGCTGTCCGTGAAATGACTGTGCTTGCCTGGAGTTGAGGTGTAAATCGGCACTGGAGCTGGACGAGAGCTGGGCTGTTCACAACTTGTCTGAGCAAGAGCAGGTAAGGAGGAGGGGAAATTTAATTTTGAGCACGTTCTGTTCAATGTGTTTTTAAGGCTGTCGTGAAAAGGCAGAACAAGCCATCGAGGCTGCCTTTATCTTGGTAAGGACAGCAGCTTCAAAAATGTAAACCTGGAAACGCCTGCTCACAAAGATTATGCTGCTGGACCTCAGTGATGCAACAGGATGAACTCACTCAAGCTGTGCTGTGTGCACAGCTGCACTGACAATCAGGAGCTGAAAAAAGATGGTAAAAACTCTGAACATGGAAGTTACATCTTCTGTTACTGGTGTTATAGTTATTTATGTTCTCAAATGCACTCCTCCTGAGGCAGAGCAGGTCATCTCATTATTTGTAAATAACGTGGCTCATTTGTAAAGACTGATACTGCAAGCCGTTTACAAAGGGGAAAATCTGGCCCAGTCTTGGAGTGGGGAGTTTGTTTAGCAGTTCCTAAACTGCTGGGAAGGGGTGAGCTAGCAACTGATGCGTCCTGGTGTGTTAATTATTGTGTCAGTTAACCCCATACTTGTGTCCTCTACTTCTGTACTCCTCCAGACTGTCACCTGTGCAGCACAGGGCACTCCAGGGGTTCTTAAATCTTCCTTCAGCCTCCTCCCTATTACTGTTTTTAGTGATTCTTTTATTTCAGCTATAATGAGGCCACTCTCCAGTCCTGCATGATTTACGTATCTTTAGGGGAAGCAAACACCAAACAAAGCATTTTGGTTGGGTTTGTTGTTGGTTTTTTTTTTGAGTAAAGTCACTGTGAAATCCTGCAGCAAAACTTTATTTCCATCCCAAAGGTTGTTTTGCGTGGTGGGGACCTGGAGTTTGGCTGCATCATGGCGACGGTCATCACTGAAAAGCTTAGCCGCCTCTTCATTAATGTGCGGCAGGTCCCCCAGCTGCTGGCCCCCCCTTCTCCCTCCACCGTCAGCAGTTCAGAGGTGCCAAAGGTCTTCTGGAAGCCCTACATCCACACTGGCTACCGGCCGGTGCAGCAGACCTGGCGCTATTACTTCTCAACACTCTTCCAACAGCACAATGAGGCCATCAATGTCTGGACCCATCTGGTGGCAGCGCTGATCCTGCTGCTGCGGTTCCAGCAGCTCTCGCAGCGAGTGGATTTTCAGCAGGACCTGCATGCCCAGCCCCTCTTCATAATCATCGTGGCATCCATCACCTACCTGACGTTCAGCACCCTCGCTCACCTTCTGCAGGCCAAATCTGAGTTCTGGCACTACAGCTTCTTCTTCATGGACTATGTGGGTGTTGCCATTTACCAGTATGGCAGCGCTCTGGGGCACTACTACTACACCATCGAGCCAAGCTGGCATGAGAAGATCAAATCGTTTTACATGCCAGTGGCCATCCTGTTAGCATGGCTGTCCTGTGCCGGTTCCTGCTATGCCAAGTTCCGCTACCACCAGTCCACGCACCTTCTGAGCCGGCTCTGCCAGGAGCTGCCCTCTGGCCTGGCGTACATGCTGGACATCAGCCCTGTGGTCCACCGCATCTACACCGCGCCGCCCTCCGAGCAGGCTGACCTGGCCCTTCTGTATCACAAATGCCAGGTGCTGTTTTTCCTGATTGGTGCCTTTTTTTTCTCACACCCTTACCCTGAGAAGTGGTTCCCAGGGAAATGTCACTTCTTTGGGCAGAGCCATCAGATTTTTCACATGTGCCTGGTACTCTGCACGCTGGCACAGATTGAGGCAGTAGTGTTGGACTATGAGTCCAGGCGACACATCTATTCCACTCTTCAGGGTGATTTGGCGCACAACTTCTCTGCCCTGTGCCTCTTCACTGTGATCTGCTCTGTCCTCACGGCTGCTTACATGGCCCGGAAGGTGAAGAACAAGCTGAGCTTCAAAGAAGAGTAAGAGCCCTGAAGGAGAAGCAGGTGAGCTCACCCCAGGGGTTGATCTGTAGCCAGCTGTGGCGACGCTGGCATGAACCTGGCCACAAACTTCAATAAGAGGAATGAAACGCTTTGCAAACTGTTACTTGGCAGTCTATAGGGAGAGAAAGAGCTGCTTTTTTAGTTCAATCTTGTTCTTAAAAATAGTACACTGGTTTAATTCGCATGTCTGAATAAATAGTTGCAATAAAATGTGGTCGGCGCTGCAGCCATGTTACCCTGACTGTGGTGGGCTAGGCAAGGTTCTTGGAAGCTACCAGGCCTCAGAGCAAAAGGTAAGGAGATGTCACCTGGGCCCTGTTAGCAGTGGCAGAACCTAACCCATGGGAACAGGCTGAGGGGAAGCTTGTATAAAACACAAGTGAGGGCAGCAAATTTGTTTAACACTATTTCAGGCCCCTTTTTTGTGGCCTAGGGAGTTGTACCAAGCTACCACGCAGTGACAGGGCCCTGCCCCTTACCCAGCAAGGGTGTGGGTGTGAGAGAGGTACAGACTGTCCTTAGTGCAGCAAGAGAGCAGGGGAGCATGGCTGGGGGTCATTTGGTGGCCCCAGGGCAGTGACAGGGCCCACAGCACCCTCAGCACTGGATGAGGCTCTGCAAACAGGCTGTGGTGGCTAGAAGCACACAGCCCTGACCTGAACAGGGTGCAAACGCCGGGCAAGAACCTGCTGGGCCTCAGCTGCGGCCTGTAACAAGGGGAGAAGGCCCGGGAAAGGCCAGGGCCCGGCCCGGTTCGGTTCGATAAACGGCTGGGCCAGGAAGCATCTGAGAGAGGGGAAAATGCAGCTGTTTCGTGCTGCTCCCCTGCCCTGTGCAGGGGCTCCGGCTCCCCACCCCGCGCTGGCAGCTCTGCGAACGCTCTGCCCCGTCCCGGCGAGGAGGCACCGCGCAGCCCCGACCCCGCCGCCGCGCTTTCCAGCCAGCGAGCTGCCGCCCGCCGCATTATATAAGGCACAGCCTGGGGTGGGCGTGGCTTCGCCTGCCGCTCATCCTGTCCCACCGCTCGGATTGGTCCTTCTCTACCAGGAGCGCGCGCAGTGGCTGTGGGCGGCCGTTAGGCGGGGGCGGAGCCTGCGGCGCGGCGGGAACGGGGAGCGGGGGCCGCCGCCTGAGGTAACGCTCCGGCTCTGCCGCCTGAGGGAACGCCGCGGCCCCGCCGCCTGAGGCAGCGCTCCGGACCGTCCCTCGGGGTCCGCGGAGGGGCCTTGCGCAGCTCCGCGCTCCGGCCGGTGCCGGGGATGAAGCGCAGGCGCAGGGGCGGCGAGGCCCAGCAGGCCGGAGCGTGCGATGTCTGGCTGGACACCGGCGAGCTGAAGCAGAGCGCGTCGCAGGTGGGGTGCGGAGCGGGGGTCCCGTCTGGGGGGGCTGCTGGGGCCGCCCCCAGCGCTGCCGGCCGGGCTGTGCCCGGATCCCCGGCCCAGGGGGTAGGGGCTGCTGTGGTACTGCGAGTGAGGAGAGGGGGCCGGGCTAGGCCTTGGGTCGGGGGGAGGATGCAGAAACGTTTCAAGAGGTGTGAGAGGGACGTGATGGGGTTGGCAAAGCTGGGACTGTGCAACCCAGCAGAGAAGCCAGCAGCCTTGGCCCTGAGTGTCCTGCTCTGGGTGACCGTGCTTGAGCAGGTGGTCAGACAAGCTGGCCTCCATGGGCCCCCTCCAACCTCAGCCATCCAGTGATGGTGGCACGGGAAGAGGTGAAGCATTTAGCCAGGTGGGAGGTGTTGCTGCAGCGCTGGAAGAAGGGTAGAGTTGGTTTGCATGGCATATATTCACTTCCTACTTGTTTCTTTCCCTACCCAGTCTCTCCTAGCCAAGCCAAAAGTATTTAATCGGATTCTGGAAAGGAAATACACCTCAGTCGCTTTCACACAGACAAGAGCCTCTCAGCCACGCACCAAGCAAACCACCATCTCCACCTTCTTCAGCACTCTGACAGGTAATGCAGGAAAGCGTATGCCCCTGTAGGAAAATAGTTTCAGGCCATAATAGAAAACGCCTCTCACTTTATCTCTTGGCAGCTTTATTAGGCAGAAAAGTGCATATTTTTTCTAGTGAAAAGGGTAAAGGTTGAAGGTTTGAACTCCCAGAAGGGATTTTGTGATGGTTAATCCAAATGCAGGCACATTTTGCAGTGTTAGATTAAACATAAGTAACAGTAGTCACAGCCAAGTCTTCACTGGTGAACAATCTGAACTCTAAGTAATGCACCAGGCTTTACTCCCTATAAAACTGGAGTTTTCAGAGGAATGTTGGGAAGCCTGACTCAGCCCCAGTGCTGATACAAACTGTGGCAAGACGTCCAGTTCTGGGTTGCCTGATGGTGTCACATAAAGGACAGTCCAGTTGGGAACACCACTTTGGCTGGGATGGGGTGCAGTCTGGGCAGGAGTGCCAAGCCTGGTGGTGTCCTGTGGGCAGTACTCCCTGCCCAGGGAAGGGGCAGCGTCCAGGGCGATATGTGCCAGGTTTGTTCTAAACAATAGCAGTCCTAAATTGTTGGTTAAATGCTCTTGGAAGGGCATTATAGCTGGAAGTGAAAATTAATGTTACTTGGTTCAAAAACATCCCTGTAAGGGAAATAGGCGGGATGTGAGCGAGGAAAGCTTTTTATAAAGGATTGGATAAAGCCTCTTCTAAAGAATGCAGTGTTTAATCCAAACTGAACCAATGAGGGTTCTGGAATATTTAAGCTAATTAAGCCAGCTCACAACCTCTGTGCTTTTGAGGCTGCTTTTGTGCTCTGGAATACAAGAAATTGTGATTTGTCTGGGGGTCTCAAATTAACAAATATGGAGAGAAATGAAATGGATGCAGGAACCGCCAGCGTAGGATTGTGTCATTGTATGTTGTAAGTTGTGTAATGGCTACTTCATCAACATTGAACTAGTTCAGCAATAAGCAGATGAGAGGAAGTGTTACATAAACAGTACAATTTAATTATTTGACAGAATTTTTGTGTTGTGATAGGGTCATTGATGTTTTGTTGCTTTGGATTTGTTATCCGTACTCCTTTTGAACATGTTGTATGCTTTCTTCTGTTTCCCGCCCCCCCCCCCCCCCCCCCTTGATTCCCTCGATCAGTTGCATTCACTTACTTGCTGTATGTGTTTGGATTCATCAAATGCTGCTGCTGGTCACCCAGAGGCCTGTAGGATTTAAGATGCTGGAGTACTTCTTATTTGGTTGGTTGGTTGGTTTTTTTTTCCTTTTAGCTTACTCTGAATTGAGGATGAGCTTGCTTATATTGAGAAGTTTCATTAGGTTTTATATTGAACGGCTTCAGAAGCAAATGTGAGACTTGATGCTTTCATCAGGTGGTGACAGAAAGCTGTAGAAGTTTCACTGTGGAGTTTTGTGGGGGGTTTTTTGTAGTGGTTTTTTTGTTTGGTTTGGTTTTGTACCTCTTGAGCTGCTGCTTTTGAAGAGAATGTCAGAGGTGAACTGCCTGGAAAGCTGAGAGGAGGAAGGCAGAGAAGCCAAAGACTGAAGCAGCTGGAGCTGCAGCTCTTGCCTCTCACTAGAGGGAAGCTTACTTATCTGAACTATTCCAGCACTGCAGGCTGCCGTTCCATCGCAGCCTCAGCCCCGCGGTACAGATCGTGGTGAGGCAGTGGCGGTGCTGGTCTAGTGTAGAACAGTGCATGGCGCTGCTCCAGGGAGCAGTAAAGTGGCAATTCTGAGTCCAGCGTCAAGGAATGGTGCTGGGGGTGGTGAGTAACACTGAGAAATGTGTGTGTCAGCTCTGGCTTTAACCAATTCTATGTTGTTTTCAGATGAAAAAGACAAAGAAAACTCCAGGCCATCTCCTTTCATCCCAAATAAAGACTGTAAAGAAAAAGGTATTTCTTCAGCTGCCTCCCCTGTGAAGATCTTGGCTTTGCCGCAGATGGAGGAAGCCCAGAAACAATCCTTCAGAGTCGAGGAGACGGTGCAGGTTACACCCCAGCATCGTGCACAGAAAGCGCCGGACTTGCCAACTCCTTCACCAGACTCCTTGGTGCCCCACGCAGAGTCCCCCGGCGAGAGCGAAGCCTCCTGTGGGGCAGGAGAGGACTTCTGCTCCTGCAGCTTCACCCAGGATTCAGAGGGCAACCGGGTCATTGCTCACAGAAATGAGTCTGATTTATTTGCTGGAGAAATGGTTTCAGTAAGTGGTGGCATAACTTCAGACTGTGGGATAAACAAAAGCGAGGGCGAGCTGCACCCAGGGAAGGCCAAGACCAGCCTTGATTCCCAACCGAGACTCGGTGCAAACCAGAATAAGAAACCACAGCAATCAAGTAGTGTTAATTCTTTAATTGATTTCACTGAGACTGAGAATATAAATCCTACTATAATGAGAGGCGGCACCTGGGCTGCTGGCTTTTATTCATCCCCACGAAGACCGGCCAGAGCACAGCCTCTGAGAGAGCGCAGCCAGAACAGTTGGGCCGAGGAGGGATGGGGCAGTGAGGCGGGGCTGGGCAGGCCCTGCGGGCAGCTGTTCACCCAGGATTCGGAGGGGAACAGAGTGATTGCTCACCACTGCCAGAACATCCCGTCCCCTTGCAAGGACAAAGGCAGCTCCCGCAGGCAGCTGCCTGACTCCCCCTGCAAGGGCTGTTCCAGCGACGCTGCAAAGAGCTTGAACAAACTGGGTGAGCAACAGTTAGATGAGTGCTATGATTTACTGTTCACGCAGGATTCGGAAGGGAACAGAGTGATTAAGCACTGGTAAGTGACCTCAAATGGGTCACCTGTGTCACCTCTTGTGAAGCCTCAGGAAAGCATTTTTTTATAAGAAAGTGGTCGGAATTAGGTAAGTGTACCCCTTGCTTCTGTGTGTATGGTCTAGCCAACAAACGCAGCAGACCCATGCAACAGGCAGGACCTCTGTGTTGTCTGAAGTTTTGCTTTAATAAAAAAAATAATTACTGAAGGAGTATGTTTATAATGGCTTGCCTGTTTCAGTCATGACTACAGCCTGTGTGGCTAAGGCCTGGCTTTAGTACTGCCTGGCGTTTTTCTCACGTGCTTGCTGTTCAGAGCCCACCGCGAATGCACCTGTATTTCTTAGGCTCCTGGAAGTCTGTATTTAAAGGTTTTTCTAGGCCCAGCTCAGGAACCACCCTGCCTCCTTCACATTCGCTGCCGTTGGGAAGCGATAGGCTCAGCTTATCTTAGAACCACGGCTGTGCCAGCCCCAGTACACGACAGCTAGCGTGTGTGGCCATGAGGGGAGGGAGACTGATGTGTTTCCACGTGTGCGTCTGTCACTGTGAAAGATGCACCTCTGCTCACTGCAGGTGGGATCGCAGCACTTCACTGCTGGTGCTGGACTGACTGACCAGAGGTTTAACGTGAGAAAGATTGTGACAGAGGAGGAACTGCAGCAGTGCATCTGTTCTGCGTAAGTCTGAACTGTAAGCTGAATGTTGGACTTACAGCTCTTTCACAGGTGGGGACGCACCCCGGTGGAGTGTGGGGTGCTGGCAGGGGCTTACAGCCTGGGTGAGGTGAAAAGCGGAGCAGTGAGTGCACTGGGCTGCAGTAAGAACTGGTCAGCGTTGGTTTGAATGTGCTTGGTGGCTGCCACATCTCACTAACAGCAGTGGTGCCACTTGTGCTGCTTGTTCAAAATAATCCCCTGCTTCTGGTAGCATTCCGGGGGGGCATGCTTTAGATTCTGTGTTTTGAAGGGCAGGGACCAGCTGCTTCAAAACTCCAGGGGTCATGAGCAGCAGAGCCCATCTGTGACCATGCTCATACTCCAGAACAGCAGCCTGCTTTGTCAGCACCAGCTGCCCAGTTTTTTATTTTTTTTCTAAATGTTGAGGTACATCTTTAACACTGCAGATGTTGCCATTTAAGATAGCTTTGCCTTCCCATTGGGTCAGCATTTTGGTACAATAGATCTGACTGGAGTTAGGTCACAGTCCAGAAGTTAACCGCGCTGATGACACACTCCTGCCTCCAGCCTGCACATGGAGCACAGTCCTGGGAACAGGGACTCTGGCTTACAGCTCCATCTTCTCCACAGGCAGGTGTATTCCTGCTGAAGCCTTATGCAGAGGAGCCTTACTGGGACAGGGAGAAGGATCACGTCATGCAGTGGCCCTTGGCATGCATCTGGGAGGGGAAGAGCTGTATCAGCTCCTGGTAAAACTGATTAAGTCTAAATGCTATTTCTGCTCTCGCTCACTGGGTGGCCAGAGGCAATAAGAGCCTCTTCTCTCACTTTTAAAGTGGGGGTGATGATTTAATTTTTGAAGGGCTGAGGGCCTGGTGGATTAAGATAATTCTTTGCATCCGAGTACCTTCAGCTGTGGCACCAGCAGCCAACACTTCAGCTGCTGCAGCTGAAATTCCTCCCCCCCCCTTCCCAAGCCAGCCAAGATACGAGCACTACTGATGCCACGTTTGGACATCTGCACATTAATAATATCAAGGACAACCATTGTCTTATTAAGGCTCCATTTTATATAAAGGAAAAAAAAATCATACTTTAAATACAGGCAGGAGGAACACTGCAGAGAAGGTGTAGCTGAAGGAAACCTCTTCAGTTAGTGAGAACTGCAGCCACAGACAATGCCAAGTTCCTGCTTCCCTCTTCTTGGGTGACGGCTCTTGTGGTGGGTGTTCAGTTCTTAGCATTGGTGGTTCAATAAATAGACCTTTTGAGTGCTAAATAAAATACATCATCTGAATACAAGGACTATTAATGAAACATTAAATTACTGGCAAGAAATTAAAGCCATTCTGTCATGCAACTGTGGGAATAATTTATGAGTTAAGAAGTACCCGGGGCACACCAAAACCAGGCAGCATCCCTTCGACCTGTTTGATCATTGACTGCAGTTTCATCCTACCAGCGGGTGAAAGTTACCAGGAAGACGCCTTTTAGCCCTGTGATTCACCAGTCTCCCCAACTCTGAAGACCTGAAAGCATTAGCTTATTCTCAGCAGCTCTGTGCCATACTCAGACTGAACTGGACGTCTGACATCCCTTTATACTGGAAATGGTAACTAGTTATATTGTAACAAGGCTGTTAGACTTTAATGCTGAATTTGAACCTAAGGAAAATTTTAGGTAGAAAGAACGTCATCCAGCAACACTCACTGCACTCTAGCAGATCCTTATCAACAATCAACATCAAAATGCAGGTGGAAAAGAATTCCCATCTTCTTAAAAAGGTTTTTTTCTTAAATATAACAATACATGGAAAACACATCAAATCCGTAGGGTTTTCCTAAGTAAGTGTCCAGTGCAGAAACCATTCCTAATTAATAAAAGAGGCAAAAGGCTCAATCCTTAGGAAGGCAGCTACTGTGGAGAGATTTTTGGGAGCGTAACACTTTTGCTTACAGAGTTTAATGACAGTAACATCATTTCTCCTTCAGGGCCAGATCTTCATCCTTTAGGGCAAATTTTCTTCTCAGCACTTCCGCTATAAGAACAGCCGGATCTTCTTCCTTCATTGAAGTTCGGTTTCTACATGGAAGACAAAAGCGCAGTGTACTAGTAAAGCGAAATGGATGGTTTACAGCTCTGGTTAGAGCCTTTTTAAATATTTTTCTGCAGCCTTTATCAGCAGCTTTTGTAACAAGTGGAGGAGGTGCAAGAACAACAACACAAAACAACAAAAAGCAGCTAAAAACTCAGGCCTTTTATGTTGGCTTAGAAAACCTGGAGCTTGTTTTGTGGATCAAGGGGTACCCTGAAAATCTCAGCATCAAAGCTCTTTTATAATTTCTATTCGACTGTGTTAAGTAAGTAAAATAAAACTTCATTAATACAGCCTACATCCCCTCAATATATAATCTACAAGCGGTGTGCTGCTTAAGTTGAATTCCTGGAAGTATTTTTTCATGAATTCTGCTATACAATGGATATATGCTTTCATATTTAAATATAGGTAATTACGGGTATTTTAAAGGAGGGCTGGTATACATTTCCCTCCGCTCAGCTACTGCATGTGAGTTTCTCTGGTTACCAAAGCACTCTGCCTTTTGCAGCCAGTTCAGACAAGCAGTTCACGTTAGAAGCGTTAGTGAGCTTATTTTACAGGAAGCCAAACCCCAGTTCTTTTTCCTCAGCTATCACAAACTGCTCACTAAGGTTTTGTTTAGAATGGGTAATAATACATTTCAGAGCTTAACTTCTTTTTTTTTTTCTTTTTTAATAGCTGAAGTCCTCGGTCAGAAAACATCATGGGTGTTTTTAAATATTCCTAAAAAAAAAAAAAAATCCCCCTGGAGTATTTCCATATGTGGTTGGGAGGGGCTTGTTCTCAAATTAACACTGAAGGCTCTTGGTAAACTGTGTAAGGCGCCACTGAGCTGCTCAAGGGTAACCCTTAGTGCTGTGTCAGATTTTTGTCTGATGCAAGTTCTTAATTTACAGCTGCATAAATGCATCACTATTTAAAAGCTGATTCTGTAGCTAGAAGCATGCCTTTGATTTCATTCAGACAGAACTGTTCCCTCTGAAAAAGGTGTAGAGAAAGATCAGAGTGCAAGGTCTGGAGCCCTCCCCAGACTTGCCTTCTACCTGAGAATCTGGAGTCACCCAAGTACCCGTCAGCTGCCACGGAAGAGGGACAGGGGGGACTGAAGCAGGCAGAGGAGGCGGTGACACAAAGAGCAGTGAGGAAAGATGGCACTGACACAGCCTGGAGCTGTGCTGATCCCAAGGAAAAGCAAAAGCTCTCCCAGGAGGAGTGAAGAGACAGATAACCGCACCAGGGTGAGAAGTGGAACCTCTCCTACCAAAGGCAACCAGTGTCCTCCAGCGAGGCACAACCTTCAGTGTCTCAGCCCTTTACAGCCACTCAAGGGGCCAAGGATGGGCGGAAAAATGAAGTTGTCCAGTCCCGTAACAGTAGTACTTACAAGTAGAAGTGTACTCACAGTCCCAGCAGCTCCTCACGCTACCTGCCTTTAACCCCCCACTGCGCACAGGGCCCGGCAGACACACCGCTCGCCACCGCCCGCGCAGAGGGCATCACAGACACTGTAACAGGCTCTATTTCACATTTGTTGAAACATGCACATTTCTGCAAGCGTTTCTCACTCATTCCTGAAGCTTCCAAGGTTGTGTTTAAGCACCAAGTCCTAAACAGGAGCATCAGAGAAGCATCTATGTAGTTATCTCATTATGCATCATTTGGTACCTTCATCCACTTAAAGAGTACATGATCCTTTGAAGTGTTAAAAGCGCTGCACACCTCCTAGCAGAACGGCTCTGTGTAACCGGGCGAGTACAGCTGTAGAAGTGTGGGGCTGCTCGCAAAACTGCACTGCCGCTAGAGGATTGCGTCCAGGAATTAGAGCTCACCAAGTAATGAACATTAGTGACATATTTAGTGTAATTTTTCAACTACCTGTGATTCTTCAAACAGCATTAATTAAGCTGGAATAACCATATCCTAAAATGTCGCTTTTGCATGTAGGAGATGAGTTAGAGGCTGAGATAAGAGAAACAGATGAGAGGAAGATGGTTCAGCTCCAGCAAGAAAAGAGTCTGAAGCTTTTCTGTTACATAAAAGTGTTCCCAGCCCTGATGCAAGCAGCAGCAGCAGCGTGACCCCGCTCCCACCAAGCAGGCTGTCACAAGGGAAGGGTCCTGGTGACTCGGTCCTTTTGCCCCCCTCTGTACCCCAGCGAGGAGGGGCTCGGCAGCTATCCCCTTGCCCCATCTTCTACAGTACAAAACCTCTGCTCTCCCCATCGTCTACAACGTTAGAACGAATCAGCGTGGTTGGCAAACCCTTTCTTTGCACCCAAGCCATCTCTTCCTCCCACTCATTCACACAGCTTCTCTCCCAGGGTAACTGCAAGATCAAACACCTTCACACATTATTAGTTGTTCTCATAAATTCTGTTGAGGAAATTCAAGTAAAATTGTGACCCATTATATCGCAATGTTCCTTGTCATCTACGCGCTGCTTTTCACAGCCCCTCCCCCAGTCACCCCCCAGCTCTCCTCATGATGTGGCCAGTGCCGGCCAGAGCCGTACTGGCATATCCAGGCGTGGATAAGAAACCTCGGATTTCCCTACCGTGATCTGTATTTGTACAAGTTTTTCTTCCCCTGAATAACACACGTTTCCCTACCTTCAGCTGGCACAGATGGCAGCTTTCTTACCCTGAAGTCTGCTCCCATAGAAGGCTGACATACCAGTCCGCACTAATTAGAAGATTGATAATTACATTTTTAGATGTGAATGCTTAGTCCTAGAGGTACATGTTTCTGGTAAGGCTAAAACTTCCCATGTCACACGATGCCTCTGCGAGCCTTCCTGGATTTAATAGAGCCCTAACCCAAAGCCCTGCGGAGCCAAGGTGGGCCAGGCACATGAAACAGCAGGATTTTTCTTCAGAATCCTCTCTCCCTTTGCCTAATAATTCAAAATAAGTTTTAGATGCACAAAGCACTGCTTTGCAATAGACAGGATGAAAGAAGAGAAGCAATTCACCTGTGGTTCATGAATCCTACTCACCCCCAAGAGAGATTATAGGCTTTTATATAAAGCAAGCGTTTAGGTTTTGAGTAATATTTACCACTTAGGAAAAGAAGAACAAAAGGGTATGCTGTGTGAATTATGGATGTGTAACACCCTACGAATATTCTGGATGCAAGCTGAACATATTTCTCTCATTTGACTATATAATTTTTTCAGTGCTGAGAATTTAATTTCTTTTAAACCCAATTAGGCATAGCAATTGTGAGCAGCCATTGCACAACATGTTACTTTTGGCCAGGAGTCTTACACACATAGCAGCTGGACAGATCTTTGGGCTGAAAAACGTGGAATCTGAACTTTTATCACTGTGATTTCAGTTCAGCCAACGTTAAAGAAGCTGCTCTATCAGCTGGGCAGGATCCTGCCTCAGCCGTGAGCAGCTGGTGTGCTGGCAGCTTGAGGCATTCTCATCATCAATGTGTAAACTCGTCACAAGACAAGTGAAAACTCACTCTGCCCACGCTCAGAGCTGGGCCAGATGCAAAAGCTGAGAAGCCGAAAGGCTCCATGTGTTCATCCCCATACGTGCCATGCTGAAAAAGCCGCTGCGCTTCCCAACTGCTGGGGTCTGCACGATGGCCTAAGCACCAGCACCGGAACCCCTGCCAGCAGGGAGGGCAGCGCACCCCTTGCTCTGAAGGCTGCCAATACACACAGCCCTGGTCTTCACCTGGCCAAACGCAAGTTTCAGGTAAACAGGTTGAACCAGCCAAAGGTTGTGCTAATCGGTTTAAGTTCCCCTCCACTGCTTTCTAGCCATCACTAAAAAAATAAACAACCACCCAGAAATGTGTTAGCAAGTTCTGCTCTAAACAGGTGTTTCCCCCTGTGAATGATGACTATGGAGCGGCACCAACAAGCAGTGAAGGCAATGTCCAGTGTCTACGATGATCTGACAGACAGGGGGAAAAAAATAAATAAATTCAAAAGAGTTTAGGAAACACTTACAAATCTTTGCTCTGCTTCATCCTATGAATGTCCTTAAGAATGCCCATCATATCTGCAAAACTGCTGGCCTTTGAAAGAGAGACGGAATCTTCCTCGTCAGGATCCTTTGGTTCTGGCTTACAACACTCAGAGGTTGCAGAACTGAGCATGGAGACTGACGGCAGCTCGGGGCTTTCGAGTTCTGCTTCCTCCTCTGTGATATCGCTAATGACAAAGGAAGTTGTAGATTGGAAAGAGGGTCCAAAACAAGGTAAAGGAGAAGATGCATTTGAACTTCCTGGAGATAATAAGTCTGGTGTTAATGAAGCAGAAGCTGAAAAAGAAAACAGATAGATTGGTGGATAAACTCATACCAAACCATGTTGGTATTTTTTTCCCCCCAAAAATAACACAATATAAATCCAGAGGCATCATCTTCCAGCCTCCCCATGCTATAAGAAAACAAATTCATCATGTTCTGTTGCTCTCCACTCTCCTACAGCACCATGCTGCAACACAAAACCTTCTCCAGTCCCTTTTATCCCACTACCCCCCAAAGTATCTGTACTCCTGTCGTGCCCATCACTATCAGTTTGTAACCTGCATCCCAGCCCTGCAGAAGTCAGCTCATGTTTACTCTTTCTGTTTTTACAGATAAGAAATGGAGGAACAGAGATTTAGCTGCTGCTTGGGGTCACAGAGGGAGCCTGTGTTAGAATGTAGGTCTTAATTAACTGTTCTCCTCTTTTTCTTCATCGTCTTGAGAATCACAGAAGGGTTTGGGTTGGAAAGGACCTTAAAGCCCACCCAGTTGCAGCCCCCTGCCCCGGGCAGGGACACCTCCCACCAGCCCAGGGTGCTCCCAGCCCCGTCCAGCCTGGCCTTGGGCACTGCCAGGGATGGGGCAGCCTGGGCCAGCGCCTCACCACCCTCACATCTCATCTAAATCTTCCCAATATCTCATCTAAATCTCCCCTTTTTCAGTTTGAAGCCATCCCCTCCTTGTCCTGTCGCTACAGGCTCTCGTAAAAAGCCCCTCTCCAGCTTTCTTGCAGGCCCCTTTATGTAGTGGAAGCTGCTCTGAGGTCTCCCTGGAGGTTCCTCTCCTCCAAGCAGAACAGCCCCAGCTCTGCCTTTTCCTTTCAGGCTCCTTCCCCCCATGGCCATTACACCTGGTGAGAACACAGAGCTGGTTCGAGAGCTCCAGCACTTTGCACTAGATGGTCACAGCAGTTACCCTGTGACTACAGGCATTTTGACCCGTTTGCTTTCTATCACCATCTGTAAAATGAGAACAGCATCCACCTATTTCCACAGGGAAGAGGGGAATTATTTGCTCATGCTTTACAAAACAGCCATATAAATTCCAAGCATTAAGTGAAAATGACTTGGATATTTCTAGTGTAAAACATTAAGGGGAAAACAACCAAAACCCCAGGAACGCGCTTACTGCACGTCTCCTTGAAAGAACCTTCCCGTGTTGAAAACAAACTGTACCTTAAAGCACTAATGCCCTTCGCCTCAAGAGTAAACTTGTAGATAGTCATCGGTTTCCAATTAGGGATTTCTCTAACAGTATATAATAAAGCAGATTGCACAATATTTCTTTTTTGACATCAATCTTTCCAAAATAAGCCTGCTAAATAGTTATCTCCTTCATCAGATTCCCGAGCTACAGCTAGGCCCTAAATCACCGCTCCCCGTTATTGACTGAGAGGACGTGAAGTCAATACAAACCGTTCTCAAATGCCAGCTGATAACAACCAGGCCCACTGCTGAGTGGAGAGGGAGAGAGAAGGTATTAAATGATTAATCATTTCTCTCCCATCTGAATCTCTAACTTTCCTCATTATTACTCTCCTTGAATTAAACCAGACTTTTCCAGCAAACAGCTTGAGCAACTGTAGAGCTGAGACAACACTTAGAAGGAAAAAAGCTGAGGATTTCCCCTGTTCTTTATTCTAATTCGGTCATTCCTCTGATCTCACACAGAGGGAAGAGGACGCACGCAGCCTCTCTGAAGGGGACACCTGCAATGCCTTGTTTGACACTTGCTCCCTGCAGAGCTGAGGGCAGTGGGGCTCCCTCGCCCCCCGAGCTGCTTTGGTTTAACCACGCTGCTGTAAGAGGTGAGTGGCACACAGGATCCTGCGTGCTGCCACAGGACCAAAGGTGACAAGAAGCACCAGCACAAGGAGATGGGCACTCCGTAAGTGGCAGCATCATCAGAAATGCCTGATCTCATTGAAATACAACTGCCTGCTAAAAAATTCCCATATATTCTTATATATTTACATTATTGCTATCGAGTAAATTCTTAAGGGTCCATTGGCCACCACACAGAACTGAAAAAGAACCACAGATCTCTCATGTAGAAACCAACATTTCAACTAAATTGATCACCACAACTCTTGTTTCATGTTCAAATGTGTTTATGGCTCGTGGGTAGCTGGACTAAATGTAAGCAGTCATTAAAGCTGCCGGTCCCTCAGGGCTACAAGAACCAGACAACCACATGGTCTTTCGCAGATCATGAGAGATTTGCTCTCGTGCACACACGATGCAGTGCAGCGCTAGGCAGCAATCTGGGAATTTAAAAAAATATTCGCTTTCAGATGTCAGATAAGGAAGGTTTCATCAGTCACTATTACCCATCATAAACAGGAATTAACCCGCCTGATGTCACTGCAAGTGTGGCACAACCCTGTCTGGTTTTTTTTGTTTTTTGAAGTAATCAGAAGAATTATAGGTCCTTCTTTTCCTCTGGAAAGCAGCCACAACACAGCTGTCGCCTTGGTTGTTGGCAAAAGCATTCTGCATAAAAGCAAAGCAGCTTTTAAGAAAAACTGTCTTCAGAAAGGACTAAATTCCTTTAGTTTGCAAAACTGTTGAATGTTTTTTTGAGTTGGGGTATCAACAACTCTGCCTTCTGAATACTCCATAAACAGATACCAAGAGGTTACTAACTTACTGGTTTCCACACTCTAAACCAGCCACTGCTGCAGCAAGACCTGCAGAACAACTTGGATTTGGATCCTGCCAAACACTGTCATGTTTTCAGAGCTGAGGATACAGGAAAAGCCATGAAAGGAAGAGAAGTAAAAAGTCTTTCTTCACAGTTCAGCTCTATGGCTAAAACTTGGCTTCTACCTGCATACGATTTTACTAAAAGAAAGAAATCAGTAAGTTCAGTGAGGCTTTTCCCCAGACACCTGATTTGCTTCAGAAATGGCACTGTCATTTCCGCGACAAGAATGAACACTAACATCTCACTCCTACCCGAATCGGGACATAGCCCTTGCACTCAGGGCTGACTCCGAGCAGGAGGAGCAGGAACACACCGGGTGTTTTCAGGAAACCAGGTGCTTGAGATGAGTTGGCTCATGATGATGAAATGCAGCAAATGCAGACATGACACAAAGCAGCACTCCGTATTTCTTAATAACAAGCTGGAATCCTCCAGTGAAAGAGATGCTGCTAAACACGGAGCCAGCGCTGAGCTGACACCAAAGGTGGCACCTCCCCAGCGGGAGCCATGGCTCTGCTGGGACAACAACGTGCAAGTCGGTCTGTCTGGAGGAGATAACGTCGTTCACTAACTCAGCCCTTCTCGTGCAACAAAGAAAAAGCTCGTTATATTCCTACCTGACTCTGCAGCGACTATTTTAGCTATCTGACTCCGAAGGTGACTCAGCTCATCCTGGAGCTCTGTTGTTCGGCTCAGTGCTGGTAAACCAGGCTTCTTCAAGGCGAGCAGCTTCTCCTCCTGCTTCCTCAGGTTGGGGACTGAAGCATTTCGCTGTATAACGGTGAAGGGACTTGGCTTCCACTTGTGCTTCAGCGGGCGAGTGTCACTTCTACAGGACAGAAACCCATTGGTCATTAACAAGGTCCAGAGCCCCCCATGACAAGAACGCTTGGCAACACCCTGCCTCTACCTCAGGGCACCAGAGGACTGCAACACCGTGAAGCAAGGCCCTGTGTCACCGGGCTGTACACACCACTGCACACACCACCCTGCAGACGTGCTGTGCCGTGGTGTGCGCTCTCTGCGTTACAAGGAACGCAAAGCCTGTCACAGAAACCACGACGCAACAGCACAAGATGCAGTGAGAGGACACAGGGACACAAGTCTGGGAGTGCTCACATGGTTTCAAGTCATTTCTCTTCCAGCAACTGTGCCTCCCTGCCGGGCAGCGCGCAGGTGCACATGGGAAAGGTCACCTCCCAATTAACTTTTGCCTTTGATTTCAAAGTCCGTTTTGTCTTTCACAAGGTCTCTGCTCCTGTCGCTCTGCTTTGAGGACACAAGTTCAACCGACCAGAACCAAACTCCTGGGGGCAGGGCACTGCAATCCTGGGAGAACTCAACTATTCAACTTTCTAACAAGCAAATACCACAGATCGGGGGGTTATTCTGCACAGATCTTTCAGTGAGTAAAATACGGCATGGCACAGGCTACAGGAATTCCTCCTGGGGTCCTTCGTCCAATATTTTTTCCCCCCCTGTCTCTTGGGAAAAATGCCATTCAACAGGCACGTCAGACCTTGAAAGGACTGGAAGTTGTGATCATTTGATCAATGTCTGGCCTGAGCTGTGCCAAATAAACCAACATGTAGAAGAGCCAGCAGACACAAAGAGGAAACCAACCTGACTCTGGCATATGTTTCTTCATCATCTGCTGCTATCCACACAATGTCTGCCAAGGTGGGGACCGGAGGGACGTCATTTAAATAGAGCTCTGAAACATTTGGGAGAACCTAAAAAGAAGGAAGTTACATTAATGAGTGGGAGTGCTGTCTCCTGAAGCCGCCCCAGCTGTGCGGGACTGGCTGTCAGAGCCTTGCTCCTCCGCACCAGGTCAGTGGTGGCATCTGCCAGGTGTGTGACAGCAGTACTGCTTGGCTCGCGGCCACGCAGCGCTTCCGCGTGTCGCCTCCAGCATGTGCTCCTGGCTGTTACTGCGCTCGCGAAGCCGAACGGGGGGTGGCCAAGGGACACTCGATACGGCTCAGGGCACTGCCAAGGCCATGTGCAACACTTGGCCACTACAAGTCCCAGCACTGTCCTTGAGCTTAAACAGTGACAGTGATGTAAGCGTTTCCATAAACCCGTTTTTACTGGTCAGGAAGCACAGGCCCAGAAGGCATGTGGCCCACTGGAGGGCATGCAGCAAAGCACCAGTTCTGCAGCGCTGTGTTTCTGTCTCCCCCAGCTTTGCTAACCCCATCCACAGACACTGTCTGGGCAGGTATTTGCCTCAAGTTGCCAATAATCACTTTACAAGAACAGAATTTAAAAAAAAAAAAAAAGGAAGAAAGTCTTAAAATTAACTACACCGCTACATGAGTTTTGTGAATACAACTCTGCAGACATGCGTGGCTGGCAGAACAGCATCTCGTGGCAGTGGCTTGCCTTGCTCAAGAACAACAGCTTCCCACAGGGATCACCAGATCCCTTTGGCGCCCGCTTACCTCAAAGGTTGCTCTGGGACAGGGTTTTAAAGGGAGGGTTGACCCAATCCTCCTGACAACACTGCGTGCTGAGCCGTGGGGTTTGTTCTGCCAGATGGGGATCGTCTACAAGAATCCATGTGATAGAATTAATTAATGTTTCAAGTCAGTTGCCCTTCTTAAAATTTATTAAATGAGAAATTGCCCTACACAACTCAAGAGCTCTGCTCTCTTTTTATTTGCTCAGTGATACTTTTAGTTGGGAACTTGCTAAGAATGAAAGTCCTCACTCTATAAAACTACATTTCAGCTGAACAGAAAGTCAGCCGGTCGCTACGGGGCGTTTTAAACACGGGTGGAATGTTTTCAGGACTCAAAATGAAAAGCACTCGGTGAAAGGAGGCACACAGCGTCGCGTGAGGGGCCCAGGAGAAAAGTGAAATCAGAAGAAATTCTCATTTAAAAGGACACTCTCACTTCCACAGCATCATTTGACAGAGGCAGCTCTGACAAGGCTGTGCGTGTCCCTCGGAGGGCAGCGAGGTGACGCCTGGCCCAGCCGAGGGCGGGTGAGAACGGGCCCGGAGCGGGACTGCGGGAACAGCGGATGTTTCAGCCATCGCGGGATGCTTCTGGACCGGCTTCCGAGGGTGACGCGCCCCGTCCTTTGGCCGCTTCACAGCCGCCACGGGGGTGCAGGAGGCGGCCCGAGGCTCCGGAGAGCGGACACCGCGGCGGCAAACGGGAACGCGACAGGCTCCCGCGCCAGAGCCGTTACCGCACCGGGGCCGGCAGGTAAGGCCGCCCGGGCGCCGGGCCGGCAGGCTGGGAGTCCCGGGGGTGCTGAAGCGGGGCCCGCGCGGGGGGCCCGGCTGCGGGACACTTACGGACTCCGCTGCCATCTCCGGCTGCTGCGGCGGCCGCCGGGGCGGGCTCAGCGCTGGGTGCTGCCGCGGGCCGGGCCCATCTCACCGCGCTCCCGCCGCTCACTGCAACAGAGAACCGACCCGCTCACGGAGCCCCCGCGGCCGGCAGCGCCCCCCGCCCTCCCCCGGTCCGTGCCGGCAGCGCGGTGCCCACCCCCGCCCCTCCACCTCGGGCCCCGCCGGTACCTGGGGGGCGGCGGCCCCGCGCGGCCCCTCCGCCGCCATCACCCGGAAGCAGAACCCGCCCCCGCGCTTCCGGCGCCCCCGCGCACGCGCCGAGATGGCGGTGGGGGCAGCGCCGCGGCCCGGCCGCCCCCCCCCTCCCCCGCGGAGGCAAGGACTGCAGGAGGCTGAGCGTGGTGGGACGGGTTTAACGAGCGCAGCTACAGCCGGGGCCCGCGGGCCCCTCCCGCCGCGCGGCACCGACCCCCCCCTCCCCCCCGGCAAACATCGGCTCCGACCCGCCGTGGGCTTCGGGCCGGCGCGTCACAAGGCCCGGGAGGTGGGGGAGGGCAGCGCCTCCCCCGGCACCACAGTCCTACCGGGAAATAGTGTTTACAAATAGGAGACGGAAAGCTTGGCACGGCAAGGCCTCGGGCAGCGGCGTCTGTCCGCAGCAGCGAGTGGGCAGCCACGCAGCAATTAGGCAGGTTTGGAGTTAATGAGTTAACAGGGGGTCGAGTCCCCCCGATGCTTCTGCCACTGGTCAGACCAGCCCCTGGCACCCCCAGCTCAAAGAGCCCCAGAGGTGGCCCGGGCAGCACGGTGGGAGCCCAGTGGCTCACAAGAGGGAAACTCAAGGTACTCAGAGGGGATCCCGGAGGCTTCGTGTGGGCTGAGCTCAGGCGTGGACCCCACCCGTGCGTGGGACCCCCGTGGGCACCGTCTGCAAGGGAGCTCTGCACCTGCAGGCTCAAGCGAGTGACGCTGCCCCATGGCACCACACAGGGCGGACGGGCCTCCCCGGCCCTGCAGAACTGCAACTATCCCTGTTTTTCCAAGTCTTGACAGCCAAAAGCAATCCCTGCCTGCTCAGGCACTGCCCTCCCCAGCCCCTTCTGCAGCGAAACTGGTGGGGGGGAAAACAAGTGAAATGAACTCTTTCCCCGAGCGCTACTGACAGCCACCGCTTCAGAATCCAAAGTCCCCGACCGAGGGTCTCGGGAAAGGGGCAGCAAAAATCCCTCACATGAAGGTGTGTAAAAGTCAGAAGGGCAGGTGGGCACCACAGCCCTGCCCCCCAGGAGTGGGGCACACACCGCTCTGCCCTGCTGCCCTCCACTCCAGAGACCAGGAGCTGGGGCTCAGACGCTGCCCGAGGCTTTGGCACTTTCCACAGCTGCGAGCGCTGCCAGAGCCCAGCCTGGCGTTACTGCAGGCCCCGTGGAGTGCGACAGCAGTGCAGAGCTAATGCATAGTTATAAAGCCAATACTGAGAAACATCCCAGGGGTAATTAATCTCACTAGAGCAATTAGTGAAGCTAAACTGGTTCAGCCCAGAGGTCTATCTATGCGGGGTCTCCAGCCATGGATACAGACAGGAGGGCTGGGGCAGGGTGGGGATGGGGTAATCACCATCCCCAGGTTCCTCCCAGGTCCTGGAGCCCAGGAATGAAAATACCCCCTCAATAAAAAAATAATAAAAAAAATGCTTTTAACCCCTGTTTGATTTGGTCCAACAAAATTGTGCTTTAGAGAAAAGAAAAAGCATCAGCAGCAATGGCTGCTTGCAGCCATGTACCAAAGATGCTTTGTCTCCTCACCTATCTACAGGAATAGGCTCTAAAATCCGTTTCATTTAACCTTTCCTTCCCCTAATGATGCTCCCTCTGTAGCCAGGCGTTGGTTCAGAGTCGGAGCAACTGCTCAGGGTGGTTCCAGATAAGGGACAATGGCATTCTGTCCGAACAATTTCTCTGGAAATAGCTCCTGAAAATGTCTTTAGTGCCGCTGGTGTTTAAAACCACTCAGTTCTCAACCAGTTAATGCTGGTGGGGCATTGCTGAACCTCCCATTCCTGAAGGGAACTCCATCATGGCTCATCATTCAGTGTGACTCGGGAGTGCAAAGCAAACAGGGACAGAGCATTTCACCAGCCCCGAGGAGGCACTGGGAGAAGCTCAGAGCCAGCAGGGTGAGCAGCCCTGTGCTGACGGGGCAGGGGCACCATGCACTAGTGTCCTGTAGCTTTGGAGCGCACGTGCTGCGCTGGTGGAGCTAACAGGGGCTCTGGCCTCTAATCCCCGCCCCCCCCCCCGTTAATCCACACCTGACGTCTCTGAGCTGCACCAGCCCTCTAACGCCCTGGTTTCCATTCCTAGTTTCACCCTGTCAGCCTCAGCATCTCCCTCAGATGCAGAAACCTGAGTGAGTGAGCAGGCTCTCGCACCGCCTCACACAGCCTGAGCCACGCCAGAGCCCAAGCCTCCACTCCGAACCTCCTCCGCTCATCCCTACGTGTTACCAGCTACAGTCCCATTGCGCGCTGGCTGCCACTGCTGTCGCTAACAGTTGTGAAGAGCTGGTATCCAAGCCCCCAGGTGGAGGAGGACACCGAGGTGGTGTGGGGGAGGACACCGGCTACCAGGAGGGAGCTTCCCACCGGTGCTGGATTCTGCGCCTTCACCCACAGGGCACAGGCGCTCACCACGAGTGTTTGGTCGTAATGGCAATGCTGTTCTCCGTGATTCGACACAGTCCAGTCCTTGAGATCAGGGGTTTCTGAGTGACGCTCGGCATAGCTGTTACATGAGTTTGGCCACAGAGTCTGAACAGGAGCTGGAAAAACATGAGGCTGAGCGGCAAACCAAGGCGTACGCACCAGGAATGTTTATAGATTCAAGTATTTTCACTCCTGTAAAAATGTGCCTGAAGTCAGAAGGGCAGGTTGTGTACACTGGTATCACTTGCAACCAACATCCAGAGCAAAGCCCCAGTCCTGGGACTGTCTGCATCGTAACATCAACATCTGGCATGAAGATGAGGAATTGCTGTAATCAAAATAGATCTCTGAAGTCTTTGGCCATCTCTGTGGGGCATTCAGGTGCCTTTGTTTTTAGGTCTGCAGGTATGGTTTTGCTCTCTGCAGTCCTTCCTTCAGGAACTGGAGGTAAGTTGCAGTTGAAGGGTCTTCAAAATTAGTTGAGAAACTAAAGATGCTACTTTCAACATCTTCAGGCTTCATAGAAGTAATGTCCAGGAAGTAGTTGGCATTGATATGGTGAATCTAGGAAAGAAAACAGACGAGGAGATTTAAGGGCCAGAACAATTCCCCATCCACTGCCCTGGCCTCTAGCCAGGACACAGGTAACAAGACTGTAATAATTGTTAAAGAATCTTTAACACTTTGCAAAAGCTGATTCAGCATTCAGGATTCAGGTTTGCACTTTACACTCTGAGAAAGATGTGTGAAAGACAGCGGTCGGTTTCTTCCCCCAGGAGTGCCGACCCCTCACTCAGGTTAAGAAGAAGATAAAGGCGATTTGGGAACAATCACGAAGCTGTAAAGGCCAGCTCTGCGCGAGGGCTGGGGAGACGGCAACCCGACCACGCTGAGCGCCAGGGGGGCACCCCCAGCCCAGCAGAGCTGCACAACCAGCCCCTGCACCCAAACGCCACCACGCTTCCCGCTGCCCCATGCAGGGGCGGGGGGGGGAAGGGGGACACGTGGCCACTGACCACAGCAACCCCGCAGGCTGAGCTGAGGGCACAGCCTCTCTGGAGGGGAGCCACGACACAGCCAGCAAGGGAGCCACTGCCTGTGGTACTAGCCAGTATCTGGCAAGTGTGGGCCACAGTCAGATTAGCCCTGGCAGGATCCTCCACTACAGAGCGCCCAGGCGCTGACATGCAGCAGAGCGCTGCACTGTCAGGTGTCGGGAATGGTGTCGTCCTTCAAATCCAAGGTGGGGGGGCTGCTGGGGAGCACGGCAGAGCCGAAGCGTGTGGACTTGTCAATAGCTGATCTGCTGTGACAAACTCAGGGAATCAGGAGAAAGATAAATGTGCTAGAAGGTGCTGACAAGGAGATTTTCTCCAAAGTGTGAGCACGAGGCACCATGGGTGCAGGAAAAAAGCTACAGCCACTTCCCAAAGGTCACTGACTCAGGGACAACGGGGAATTGCAGGCAGATGTTCCCTTCAGGTCTGATTGTCTCCCACACCCACCCAGAGCCGCTGCTGTTCTGTCTCTGAATAAAAACACATTTATTTCAGATTTCCTGGTAGAGCTGCTGTCTGCCTACCACAGCATCCCTGAGAGCATGGCACTGTGAGGCCCCACAAAGGCCGGAGGAGCCAGGAAAGGGCTGGGGGGGCAGACACTCCCTTCAGGGCCTGCAGATGACCATGAAGAGAACGCATTCCCATGGGAAGAGCCAAGCCCAGCTGTAGGGGCAACAAACGTACCACCGTGCCGTTGGGGAGGCAGATGATCATCTCCACGGGGAAGTTGTATTTCTCCAGATGCAGGTCAGCCAGCTTGCTGTAGAACTCATTCTCTCTGTTGGTCTGTCAGGAGACCCCAAAGAAACATGTTTGCACACACCAAAACTAGCAGAACAATGCAGGAGTGCACTGAACACAGGAGGAAGGGAGGGACCAAAGAGCTGCTCTGCAGCATGGTTCCCACCATTCCCACCACTGGTTGCACTCTCACAATCTGCTTTACTATTCCCTTTACTATTCTCTTTCAGTCAGGCTCCCTCTCACTTTTCAGCTCTAGATTTTTTCCCCCAAACAATAAAATCACCCCATGACTGGCAGTTCCCAGGCACACCAACAGTCTGATCCCTTTTCCCAGAGCCTCTGGCTCTGTGACTGACCCCAGAGGCAGGCTCCTACGTAGGGACAGGTGCCATCAGGAGACTCGGAGTTCAGAGAGTATTTGGTTGCTCCCTGGGTTACAGAGAGGTCAGCCTGCTGATGGCACAAACGGCCTTGGGCAGAGCTATCTCGCAGCGAAGCATCTGGTTTAGCTTTTAAAACTGTCAACGTGACAGAGCGAAGAGGGTCATCGTGCCATTTTCTTAGCCTGCTTCCATCTGGCGTTTGCTTAGCCCCTGCAATCACTAGGACACGGGGTGCCTGGAACCGAAATCCCCCACTGGCACGGGTGTGAGCTCCCCCCTCCTGCTGGCACCCCCATGCCTAGCACTGTCTCTGTTCACCAGCCCCGAATGCAAAGGCAGCAGCTGCGGCTGCAGCACTCACCTGCAGCTCTTCCAGCTCCTTCACCAGTGACCAGCTGCTAATGAAGCTCTCGTTCAGCAGAGCGAGGATGGGCGAACTTTCCAGGACCGTCTCCCGGAGAGTTCGCCCTGAACCTGGAAGAGAGGCAGGCAGCGGTTTGCTGTGTTTCCTGAGCTGGCTGTTGCTATGTTTGATGCCACAGCGATGCCACCGTTCTCGGTGCTGCGGCAGCTGGCTCAGACTCCCCCCAGCCTGGCCATTGTCTTTTTTCTCCTTCTTTGGCAGTTCTCCCCAGCTTACCATTCCCTCTGTGTGCTGCTGGCAGAGCAGACCCCAGCCGCTTGCGAGGCAACAGAAGGAGCAGGACCAGATTGGCATGGAGGCTGATGTGCGGTGCATTTAGGGAAGGATCAGGCCCTGCAGACCCACCCCGAGTGCCTCTTGCTGTTTGTGCTGAGCAGAGCCCACCCATGCCGCAGTTTTAAGGGCAGACAGGACTGCAGACACCTGCCCTCTCACACCCATCGCTCCTGCCCGATGTACATGCAAGTTTTTAGGCAAGGGGGGTGGAACAGCTACACATCAGGGGAAACCTGAGCCCGCATCTGGCTCTGGCTTCTCCTGTGCAGGTGTCAGGGACAAAGCAGAGAGCATTGTCTCTTTCACCCTGCAGGTGCTGCCTCTACTACCCAAGCAGGCTGAGAGGGAAGAGAAAGGAGAAAGAGCAGACCCACACCTGCACCTCCGTGAAGGCATTTGAATTAGCAAGTTGGTCTAAGGCTTGTCTCGGATAGATCTGATCCTGCCACTGGGAACCTGAGCTCTGATCAGTGATTCCCCACTTCCAGCCCTTTTCTATTCAGCATCTTTGGTGCCAAAACAAGTAACACAACATTCACCGCTGGCTCGTGACCAGCTCCCTGACCTCCAGCTCTTGGCAGAGCCTGAACGAGGCACATCGTTCCTCCAGCCATGCTGGGAGTGTCCTCACCTCAGCAGGACTGGTCGTCCAGGGCGCCCCACAGCAGGATGGAGTGCACCAGCTTCTTTTCTGCTTTTGCTCTCTCAAAGGCTTGTGTGAAGGGAAGATAGGAGACCTGCAGGCAGAGGGACAGCTTGAAAAACAGACACAGAACAGCCCATTGCAAATACGAGCAGGGTCTGAGGGAACCGGACCCGCCACATCCCACAGGTGATGCACACAGAGTTTAACCTAGAGGAGAACAGAGTTTAATCTGCAGGATTAAAGCAAATGACAACTGCAGTGGTCTCCCCAGGGACAACTTCATCTCCTGGTGAGACTGTAGCAAGCTCTTCACAGCACATGGGCTGTTACCAGCACCTGCAGAGCCCCATCTTTACACACTGCAGAAAGCATGTGCACAACTGCAGGCAGGCTGTCTGCAAACACACCCCAGCAGCCTGGGAAACCTGGCCTTGAGATATTTATTACAAAACCTCACTGAAACAGCCTAAAACCCGTGCGGGGTCTCTCACTGCCAGAGATCATTCCACTCATTCAAATGAAGGGAACTTTATTAACATCTTGGCAGCTCAAAGGGACATTCGTAAGCTCAGGCACAAGGAGGCAGCCATTGAAACGTGTCCCCTCAGCCAAGGAAGCAGTGACAGGCAGTAGCCATCTGCTCCACAGGCTACTGGCATGTTAAATAGTTTGGGTCACCCAGTGCTATAAGTTTGTGTCTCGCTGCAGGATGCAGAGGCACCGGCAGATTGTGTGTTTTCTGCTGATAAGGAAAGCTTGGTCCAAAGGTAGCTGAATGTTGCAAAAGTAATGCCAGAGGAAAACCATTTGTAAGCAGCGCGATTACCTGCCTCACTCAGAAATTGCATCGGCAGCTACTGATAAGAGGAAGGAAGGATGAGCCGACATTTACAATGCAAGCCTGGGACACATGACATCTAGGCTTCCTGCCCGTGCTGCTGCGTGACCCCAAATGGCCCTTCAGAGATGCTGTACTCCCTCAGCTGGAACCTGGAGACCATCAAGCCACACACGCAGTGCCTGGGAGGCACGCGCTGAGCTGGGAGCCGCTCACGCTGTTCTGAATGCCGATCAGGTGGCAGCCTCTGCTTTCTGCTGGTCCTCGGGGTGACTGGACATCTCAGTGAAGATGACCTGCCCTAAATAAATGTGCCAAGGAAGAGCCCGGTCCCTCCCTCACCTTCTTAAATGGATACATGGCCACTTCCAGCTTCTGGGCTGCCTCTTCCCAGGGGATTTCCTGCTGCCAGGTTATCTCTTCAAACACAAACTGAATGGGCTCCCCTGAGGGATCCCTGCTGTCAATCACATTTCCGTTCTCGTCATGGATCACAGAGGGGATTGAAGGTCCTGTTGATTCCAGCTCCATCTGTGGGAGAACAGGCTGAGTTGGACATTGCAGACATCCCACTCCTGCTTTTTCTGTACTCCAGGACAGGATAAAGATGCAAAATAAGACTGTGCAGCTTCTAATGAAGATACAGCTTGATCTACTGTCTCCTGGAGCTGCGCTTCACCAGTTGCAGCTGTGTTTTATTGGGGAACGCCAGGACAGCACCTTCATTTCCTGCAGTTATTATCTGACTGTGCTCACTAGACTGGAAACACATCAGACTTGTTGGCTGTGTTCCCACCTTCCCAGTGGCAACTTTTGGCTCTGGGACACCAGATCCTTAAAACCACTGGGACCTGCAGGGCTGGTTTGAAGCTCTAGCTCAGGCCAGCAGCGCAGCCCTGACGCAGCCCGCAGCTAGCCACGAGAGGGTGCAACAGGGAAAGGCGTTCAGGAGCGTCCCCGTAGTTCGGCGTTCTGGTACATCTGAAATTATTTTGTAGATCTTTTTTCCCGACTTTTGGCAATTAAAAAGAAAGATGGATCTAGTTTAAGAGAAAATGGGAGTGTTAAATTCAAGCATTCAAAATCCTGACTTATGTTTCCTATCCCAAGAGCTGGGATTACCACAAAATAAGAGGAGTAATAACCTCACGCAGTTTCTAAATTCAGAAACACTGTTGTTCATACACCCTCTGGGCTCAGGGCCTGGGTTCAGCTCCTAATCTCCCCTGCCCTGCCTGACAGGCAAATTTTTAAAAATGGAAAAAGTCACATGATTCCAGGAGCTTAGGATTCAACCTACACAGAGGGGAGAAAAAATGTCACAAGAACTGGCACTAGGGAGCCACACAGCTGCAGAGGACATATGCAGATCAACAGAGATTATATGATTATATTGTTATATTGAAGTGTTCAAGACAAAGCTCTAAAGAACGGGGATAACTGAGGTTATAGAGCTCAGGGCCATGGCAGCATAAACCCCTGCTGAGCTGCTGCACACATATGGAGGATGGAGGGTGACTACACACCTGAGGCAGGTAACCGATGTCCACTTCCATGTTGCTGCTTTCACTCGCTCCATACAGCCACTCCATATCCACGTTCAGAGACCTGCAAGGCAAACCCAGTATGTTCAGAGTTACCCAAGGCTAAAACTGTGTACGGGACACCCCAAACAAACAAGAACACCCAGTGCTCCTCTTGCAGGGTCAGCACTGAAGCCCAGAGCCTCTGGCTCCTTGGAGATCACCATGTTCCCTGCACAAGACCAGCAACACTAGATCCCTGCTGGATCAGGGCCCAGGCACCCACTCAACGCTCCAGGCAAGTGCGCTCACACCTTTGAGCACTGCTGAAATACGGAAGACAGAGGTATCTTTGCTCCCCCTTCCCTCTCAGCACTTGCACATTCTGATCCTGCTGAACTTTTAAAAGCATTTTTTTGGAAGCCAAAGGCTTTTGTAAGGAGTTGCTGGCAGAGCCGTAAGTGTCTGCTTGCTGTAACAAATGTGCTGACAGAGCCATAGGGATTGAGTCGCCAGGGTAATCTTATAATAGAATTTTCACTCCAGCCGTCATGGGCAAAGAGATTTGAAGCTTCTTTCCCCTGAAATGCTTCCAGCTGCTTGCCAGAGAGCAGGAATGAGCTAGTGCGAAGCTATGCACACAAAACCTTAACCTGTGAAACACCAAGTGAAAAATATGTTGAAGCAAAAGCATCAGGCTTTGCAGAACTTCAGTGCTTTAAGCCAGGCACTGGGATTGCCAAGGGCTGCTCTCCACCCTGCCCATCCCTCCCCATCCTCCAGGTACCCAGGGACAGTTACTGGTGAGTGAATCAGGCCCTGAAATGGGTCAGAGATCCTCAGCGACTAGCAGAGATGCAGTTGCCAGTTTTACAGGCAACTGCAGAGCTCAATTCACTCAGATTTTCCAGGCACTTGGCTGAAAAGCATGAGCTCATCCATCACAGACACCCAAGGAACCTTCTGCAGCTTGCAACAGGTATCTGACAACTGCAAGAGTCCCTGCCTGGCCAGGGACTGCTGGGACAGCTCGAGCAGAACGGTGCTGGCAGCAGTGCTGCTAGCAAAGAGGCTGCTGCCTGGCTCCAGGGTACCAGGACAACTTAAATTCCCCATCCCTGTGTGTCTTCCCACGTGCCCGCAGGTACCTCCCTCTGAAGGGGTTTGGCACAGGACAGCTCAGGCTTGGACACTCAGCTGAAGCACGTGCCAGTTGCAGCCAGGTTGTGCAAGGATAACTGTCCCCAAGCCCATGCTCCATGTCCCCAGAAACCTCTGCCCTGCTCCTCCCCTGTCCTTCCTCTGCTCTTGTCCTTCCCTGCCTCTTCCAAGCCAGATGCCCCCCAGACCTGTTGACAAACAAAGCTATTCCTGAAAAATTGCATCAGAATCAGTTTAGGGAGCAAATGTAGCTAGACAAGTGAGGACACGATGACCACGGTGACCGCTGACAAAGAAGGATGCGTGGGGCAAACAGACAAGCAAACAGTAGAACTAGCCTGGCCAAAGCTCAGGCTGCAGATCTGCCTTCCCTGCACGGGCCAGGATGCCCACAGACCGCAAGGGACAGGGCTGTCACTGTACTCATGGCTTCATTTGAAAAGAGCCCACCAGCCACATGCAGCCCCCACTCCTGAACAGGACAGGATCCCAGAGACCCTGGGTTCCAGGGGGCCACATTTATAACAATCCTCAAGTCTGTTCAGCACCCAGGAAGAGAGAGAAACAGCTGTACCTGTTGTTAGGGACAAAGAGCTTGAACTCTCGGACATGGGAAGAATCCTTGGAGAGGATGATGTGACCTGTGAACTGGCCTGGGGAAAACCAGAAGGGGAAGTCTGGTGGCTCGTTCAGCTGGAACTCAGCGTGGATCCTAAAACGAGAAAGGAACCATCAGCTGCAGTGCCAGGAGGAGAGAATGGATCGTGCACTGCAGATGACAGCAGGGAAAAGTCATCTCCAGGCACCAGAAATTATGAAGCTAAATCAGGGCAGAGAGGTTCAGTTTAAAAAGCTTTTCATGTCACACAATGAAGAGAGTAAAAGACTGGAACAGATCCCCTGGGTCAGGATCATCTCCAGTATCGATGCCTTTTAGGCTAAGACCCCTTCAGCCTCCCTTCCAGCTTGATCAGGCAAATAAAAGCTGTGTGTAACACTCCCAGTAAAACAAGAGAACAATTCCCCAGACTCTTCCCCTTTGAAAAGGCACTCCACCCCCCAATTAACCAAAATCTAATTTCTTGCTAATTAGACTCTCCTCTTTCAGCCAGGGATCACTCCAAACCAAGGGTGCTGGAGAACGGCTGGCTGTCCTGCATCTGGGCGACAGTCCCTGCCTCACCAGGGACTCAGTGACACTGGGAGCACAGGTGTCCTCTTCGGGTGTCAGCAAAGCATCACACACAGGCAAGAGCTGGCTGCGAACCACCCTCTGCCTCCAGCTGTACTGCTTCCCTTGCAGCCAGGGCACATCTGGTCTTGCTCGGCAAAACGCCTGCACAAGCAGTGCCATGCGCACTCTGCCAGGGGCTCACAGCAGCCTTCCCCACCCCCCTGAGATATGGAACAAATCCAGAAGTGCCCCCAAACCCTCCTCTAACACCCCGGACCCAGGCCTTACCTGAATGCTATGGTGTAGTAGAAGGTGCTGATGGCTTGGATGCAGGCCACAGCTCCCTGGGGAGCAAAGCGGGTTTTTACGAAGGGGCGCGGGTGGAACATGCTCAAAAGCCTGTGGATTATGATCTAGAGAAAGGATTGTAAGAGAGCAAAAATGAGAACCGTTCGTCCACTGCAGGTCAGCTGCAGCTCCAAAGGAACTCCCTACCAGATCAGGAAGGCAAGGGAACCGCTGTGACTTAAAAATTAGCTCAGAGATCTACCTAATTACAAAACAAGGAGATAAACCCAAGAGAGGTTGTTTTTAAAAATAAATCCTTCTTCTAGGCTTTTTATCCTATTCCCGTTGTTTGCAACTTTCCATCATACCAGTCAGTTGAATGCCTGAGTGTGGTAAACTGATCTACAAGGCTGCCTCCATCAATACTACTTCAGACTTTGAAAGAGTGGGTACGCAATCGATAAACACACCAGGCTGTGAAGGCAGATCAGCTGTGTGATCACTGACACAACCCCGGCACCCCAGGGCAGCACCACGTACAGGCCTGGCTTTACAAACTGGGTATGCACGTTGTCTCACTCGTCAATGGAACGCTCACCCGTGTTAGGGGTGCAACGAAACACCCCGCAGCAGCGCTTCAGACAACCGCTTCCCCAACAACCCCCTCCCCTCCCTGGCTGGGAGAGACTCACTTCAAAACCCAAACGCTGAAACAAAGCAAGGTGCAGTTACTCAAGTCAGCCTCACCTGGCTCTGACAGACACCCAGAGCTTTTGCTTGCTCTGTTTTACCTCCAGTGTAGGCTTCTGGCTGCACGCTGCAGCCTTTTTGCTCCCTTAGAAAGTCTGGGGAGACACAATGCAATAGCCTTGTCCCTCTAGGGATTCCTGTGATTCATCTGAGCCATAAGGCAGAACATTTATACAAACCACCTCTCAGGTATATAGAAGTTGAGTTTCATATCTCACCTCTTTGCCCTTGGGAGGTGGAGGGTAAAATCTGTTATTGGAAAGATACCCAGTGAAGATGTTCAATTCACTAGGAATTATCCACCATGGGTCCCCAAGATCCAGTTTATTCTTTGGAGGAAGAAATGCTTTAAACTGCTTGGCAAGCATCACGCTCATAGGGGTTGCTGGGGCAGTCCAGTTCCTCAGCCCAGAGAGAGCAACGTGAGAAATCTGTGAACAAAAGACACTGTCAGAGCCTAGATGTACTCTTCACATGCACAGTAGTGCTCGTGGATGTAAGTAGGCTTTGGAGAAGGGGGGAAAAGAAAAATAATCATGTTTCAAATTCTTCCTACCACCCCAACCACCACCAAACAAACAGTTCTGTCAAGTTTCAGTTATGTGAGTGATAGGAAATGGGAGAGAAGGGAACACGCCACGTAACAGCACCGCTTTCGGACTTAGCTCCAGGAGAGCCACCTCTAACGTCTGCTTCACGCTTCCCCAGAAGGGCGCATTAATTGGGGCACAGCGCTGCTGAGTGCGCTGAAAACAACGCAACGCTGTAGAAAGCGGTGAGCTCACTCGGCAGAGCAAACCCCACGGGCTTGAGCAAGACCATCTCCCCCTCCCAATGCGCCAGCACTTATTCCTGGTGGTGTTACCAGCCCATCGGACGTGCTTATACCACAAGTTCTGGCCATACACATCCCGTGTGATACCTACTCCCAAGAAACCATCTTTGCTCTTCGTCATTGTTTCCATGACCAGAGGCTGGAATTTAGCCACAAGGGACAACGTCTCCCCGCCTGGATCAGGCATCTCCTCCTCTTCAAAATCTGAGATGGGAGCAACCCCTAGACAAAGGGACAGGCGTTTAAGCAGCTGCTTCCCCTCCCTCCCCTTTTAAGCAATTATGAAGTGATTACACATTTATCCTGGCAAATCCAGGAGCACTGGGAGTTTCCCAGCTGTCCCTCTGCTCTCAGCCCCACCCCAGAGACTTGCTTCAGCTGCAGGAGTCGAAGGGGAGCCCTCCTTTTACCTCCTTTTAGACTCTCTCAAACCCACAGCTCAGTCAAGCCGTCCCATTTCACCCAGGAGGGATCCGAACCCCTGCTTTAGCCAATTCACCACAGCACCAGCAAACGACTGTCTGTATTTCGACTGTACTGTAAGCTCTCCTGTAAATTATTATCACCACACTTCTCCCTGCTTGGCACCACCAAGAGACGTTTGCTACACGCTGATGCAGTCTCCAAACATGATCTCACACAATTGCTGTCTGAGAGAGGCTGCTACAGCTGGAGGAACGTATGAATGGAACGCTGCAACTTACTAATAGTTTTGGCCCAGCCTGGGCTGAGCTGTATTTGTTGCATTCACCCATCCCAAATCCCCTTTAAGCTCCAGACAAAGTCACTTATGTACTTTGCTAGGCCAGCAACGGGATCTTCCACCTTGTAAAAACTCTACTTCGTGGAAGTGATGTTAGTGCTTAAGCCTTTTCAAAAACATGTAAAGCTTAGCAGCCTCTCTTCATGTAAGACCCAAAACAGCACCCAGGAAAAAAAAAAAAAAAAAGACACAAATAAAAGCTGCTGAGTGCATTATCTTTGGCTTTCGCTGGGTCTGTGCAGAGAGCTCTGCAAGGCAGACGGATACCAACCTGTCAGCTTCTCAGCTATCGGCTTGAACTCTTCTGGACTGAGGTACAGATCATTGTTTGTGTCCAGAGAAGAAAAGAGAAACAGCCCCTCATTTCCCAAAGACTTCAGTGCCAGCTCCTGGTTTGGGAAAAAGAGGCAAGTGAGATTTCATTCCGACCTCTTGCAGAAATTCACTCTGGCCCCTCTGAGCTCTAGAGCTGATTTGCATTCTCTCCAGCACACAAACAGCCATCAAATCGAAAGATTAACACCCCTTGGCAGGATTTTGTGCTATTTACAATAGGGATCGGTGTCCAGGAACTGTTGGCATGAGCATATTAAAACTACATCTGGCTGAGTGATTCAAACTGAATCATTTGCTCAGAGTCAGCCTCAAAGTCTTCTGTCAGAAAAATTTCCAACTTTTTCCAGATAGTTAGTCCTAAACCAGCAGATAATCAGAGCACCTGGAGTTTGTGATTTCTGTAATTAACTGATGCCAGTGAAACAAAGGCAGTCAAATACATGACTATCTACATTACAAAACCACAAAGGAAATGAACTGAGCCCTTGTAACTCTGCAGAAAACAACTTAACTTACACCGGTGCCGAGATCCACACCAGCATTACTGCACACAACTGCCCTGCTCTAGTCCAGCTCCCCTCCAAGTCTCCAGCCCTAGGGCTGGACGGAGCATTTCGGCCCCTTGCTCCGCAGGGAGTGCTGCCTGCTCATTCGGCCATACACCGGGGAGCCACAAATCCCACGGACCTCTCTAGAAACTTCTGCAAGATCCCAGCCACCCTGTGCCTCAGCTTCTCCCTCTGCAAAGCCCACAAAGAGATCATCCAGTGGAAAACTCTACTGAAACGCAATGTCTTCCTCCGAGCAGCCCCAGAAAGGCTCCAGATGCTTCTAGTCACTTCCACCCCACAGCACTCAGCACTGAGGGGAAAGGGACAACTCGCAGGCAGAACAAGAGAGCTCCGCGTCGGTGTGAGAGGAAGAGAGAGACATAAGAGAGAGACATACAGCAAGTCAGACAAGCCACAGCAGTGCCAGCCAGCCTGCAGCACATCCCCTGTGACCCATCACTTGCGGCAGCTTCCCCCGCCACCCCTGTAAAAGCCTAAAGCTGCACGGATAAATACTCTGTATTCTGCTCTTTAACCGTGTTTATTCTCTATTGCCTGCAGCACCACTACCATCCCCAGAGCTCCTGAACTAGTTTATTTTCCATCTGTTGCCTGCCAGCCTGAAGCAGCACTAATGCAGCCTGGAAGGCTTTGCTCCCGTCAACTGCAGCAACAAAAGCACTTAAGAGCCTTCCAGGGTAGTTTCAGGACTGAGACAGACAGAAATAAAGACCCTGGAATAAAAACCAGAGATGTGGCTGCAGACATGGCTGAGGGAAGGTGAGGAGGGGAGCGTGCAGGAACTACAGAGCTGAAAAAAAAGGAATGAAGGAACAAGATGGTTTTTTATTTATGCGCAGGGACAATCCGCTCTGGACTGTCCACATTCCTGGGGCCAAAACGGTGTCTTTGTTCCACAAAGGGATGGCGATGCACATCCTTGGCCCTGGTAAACAGATAACAACATTTTCCTGAGCAACTGCCCTCTTTGCTGGCAGCCAGGTCATGGCACGTAAGCCTTGGGCCAGGCTTCAGCACCCTCTGGGCTCTCGCTCTTGCCTGTGCACGGCATGTAATGCATTAACCTCGCACGGGCCTGCGCGATCGCTCACTGTCTGGGAGCCGGCTCGTGGCGCTGGGAAGCGTGCAGGGAGCGCACGGTGGCTTCTTCCTCCGCAGAGGAGGCTGTCCTGGATGCGTACTGAGCTTTGAAGGGACGGTCCATTTCCTAGTCCTCTCCACAGCAATTCCCCGCTGATGAATTTCTTTCTTTTTACACTTCACAGACACAGACCTCAAGGGACAGGAGGCAAATGAGCAACAGAGTTTTTAGTTGGTGAGACTGCCTGCTGCTGGAGTATTAGGAAAAAGTCATAAACATTTACTTAACAGGGCCGAAGGCAGAAAGAAAACCATTTACACCCCACACGTACAGAAGAAAAACTGACTGCATCTAAGACAGTGGGGAACGGAGGTGCCTGGCGCTGGACGGCAGCATCCAAAAATCAATCTGCAGATGAACTGGAAGCAGGCTGCCGTCCCCTCAGCCTGCCCCTTCACAGAGGTTAAGCAATAAAAACCCGTCAGCTGCAAAACCAGCAGGTAATTATTCCTACAACTGCAACCGGCCAGTGCTAGGTAGGTTTGCGGTCAGGCACCGTACGTGCATGTACAGCAGCCACGGCTCCGGCAGCAGCACGCTCCGGGCAGCGCATCGGATCTGCGCAGCCCTGTGAGACAGATCCTTCCCTTCGGAAACGTTCATTTCTACACTCCAGAAGCACGGCAGCTCTGCGGCGACATCGCACCAAGCCCTCCGCAGCCTCACCTGTGCTGGGACCCCCGGGAGCACCCACCCAGCCAGAGACAGGACCCCAGCCACGGAGGGACAAGGACCTCCACAGAGCACGCAGTCCTGCTGCCAAAAGGGATGACAAAAACGATGTTTAAAAGGGGAGAGAGATGTCAGGGCTTGGCCTTTTGCTTTCCGGTAACATGCACATTAAAGAAAGCTCTGCAGAGCTTGTGGTTTATTCCTTTTTTTCTTTCTAATCCAGGATTGCAAGAAATAAAAAGTTTCCCTGTTTGTGGCAGAGGAGTAAGACGGAGAGTTCTCAGCCTTTTTGTAGAGAGTTGTGGTTTTGACAAAGAGTTTTCTTCTCCCACCTGCCTGTGGGTTGTTTAGCTAAACAAACATTTCCATAGAAAGAGACAAGACATATGTTTTAAGCAAGAGGAAGGAAAAATAAAAACCTGGGGCTGTTCACATTTTGTTCTCCTCTCCAGCAGTACCAAGCCACTGCCTGTCCTAGAAAAAACAAAACCTCCAGAAGATGTGGCAGGGCTGGGGTCCTCCCGGCCAGCCTCTGAAGGACCGCCCTCACCCTGCCTTCCCCTGTCAGAAAAATTCTTCTGATTAACTGATTTGAGGCATTTTCCCCTTTTTGCAATGCAAGAAGAGCCAAAGAAAAGAGGCATCCTTAAAAAATATTTTTCTTTTCACTACGGAAATACCAAGAACATGAAGCCTGCTCCTCCCTGCGAACCTTTGTAGATGTTCAAGGATGCACGCCGCAGCGAAGAGCCAAGGGAGTACGATCGTTCACACGGCAGCCTTACTCCAAAGCATGCAGCAGCCATCCCAATTATACGGATTACAGTCCAAAACAATGTCAACCAGCCTAATTTGAAAAAAAACCACCACCACCACCACAAAAACCCTAAAAAAAAAACCCTTCTCATTTTTCTGCTCACGTCCGTTCTTCTGCTGCCTCCGCAGGCAGGGCACACCAGGCCTGCACTTGTAGTGGGATAACCCCCCCCAAACATCGGAGTTTTGGGTCTTTTTTCCAGGGAATAAAGCAGGAAGGAAAGACCTCCAGAGGCCGCGTCAAGCGGAGGCACCAGGCGTCACGCCAAGAGCGGGGCTGGGGGCTGGCGCTCCCACTCCTCGTTCTTCTGGCAGGGGCAGCTAGCCCCACAGGCGTGGCTACTGCTGGTGCCTGGTGGTTGCCACGGCTCCCTGGTTGTTTCAGCCTGGTGTGGCCACCACTATCCCTGTGGCCACCTCAAGCCCAGTGGCCCCACCACAGCTCTGTAAAACCTCAGCCTGGCCATGGCCACCTCAAGCCCATAGCCACTGGTGTGGCTCAATGGTCACCACATTTCGGTCGTGGCCACCTCAGGGTCCGCAGCTGCTGAGACCTGTTTGTCCTCACAGCTGAGCAGTGGCTGCCATGGCTTCACAGCCTGACGGCGGCCACCTCTGCCCTGGCAGCCACCTGAAGACTGCAGCCACCAAGGCCCCGTGGCCACCTCAGTCTGGTGATGGCCACCTCAACCCAGGAGCCACTGATGCATGGCAGTCACCTCGGCCCAGCAGCAGTATTTCAGTCCCCATGGTCACCTCAGTCCCAGTGGCCACTCATGCCTGGCAGTCACTTCAACCCCAGTGGCCTCCTCAGCCCCTGGGGCCACCAATGCCTGGTGGTCACTTCAGCCTGGTCACAGCCACCTTAGTCCCGGTGGCCACCCCAACTCTGGTGGCCACTGATGCCAAGCACTCACCTCAACCCCAATGGCCGCTGCTGCCTGGTGCTAACCTCAGCTTGGCCATGGCCACCTCAACCCCAGTGCCACCTCAGCCCTGGTGGCTACCAATGCCTGGCGCCCTCCTTAGCGGTGTCTGGTGGCCACCTATGCCAGGCAGTCACCTCAACCCTGGTAGCCACCTCAACCCCCATGGCTACTGCTGCCTGCTGCTAACCTCAGCCCACCTGAACCTCGGTAGCCACCTCAACCCCACTAGCTACCAAGGCCTGGTGCCTTCCTTAGCTTGGGGGTGGCCACCCCAACCGCCATGGCCACTGCTGCCTGGCGGTCACCTCAGCCTGGGCACCTCAACCCTGGTGGCCACCAGTACCTGGTGCCTCCTTAGTTCAGGGGTGGCCACCTCAACTGCCACAGCCACTGCTGCCTGGTGCTAACTTCAGCCTGGCCAGGGCCACCTTAACCCCGGTAGCCACCCCAGCCCTGCTAGCTACCAGCGCCTGGTGCCCTCCTTAGCTCTGGGGTGGCCACCTGAACCGCCACGGCCACTGCTGCCTGGTGGTCACCTCAGCCTGGCCACCACAACCCCGGCGGCCACCTCAACCCCGATGGCTACCGGTGCCTGGTGTCCTTCTCAAGCTGGGGGTGGCCACCTCAGCCCCAGCGGCCACCTCAGCCCCGGCGGCCACCTCAGCCCCGGCGGCCACCAGCGCCTGGTGCCCTTCTCAGCCCGGCGGCGGCCTCGGCCAGCCCCGCCGCCCCCTCAGCCCCCGGCCGCCCCCCGCGCCGAGCCCCGCGGCGGCGCCACCGCCCGCCATTTCCCGCCGCCTCCTCCCCGCCGTGAGGGCAGCGCGGCCCGGCCCCGCGCCCCCGCGCCCCCCCGCTACCTGCTGCCGCGCCGCCTCCGCGTCCCGGTAGTACTTGACGGCGACCAGCGCTGCCAGAGCGGCGAGGGCCAGCGCCAGGCGCGGGGGGGGCCGCGCCGGGACCCGCCATGGCCGCTCAGCGCCGCCGCCGCGCCGCCATGGCCGCGCCGGCCGGGGGAGGCGTCAGGCGGGCAGCGCCCGGCGCGGGGGGGCCGGGGGAGGCCGGGACCGCCCCGGGGCCGAACAGCGGCCGCGGGGCCTCTGGCGGAGGGGTCGCCCCGGCATCGCGCTGGGTTTGCTTTAAACTCTCGGGGTGTGTGTGGGGGCGTCCCCCGGGCTCCCACCGCGGGCCTGAGTGCAGCACGGCCCCCAGCGAGCCGCTCCCGCTCTGCCCCTCGGGTCCAGCGCGACAAAACGGGTATTTTTTACACACACACACACACCCCCACCCCCCTCCCCCGATAATGGAAGCAGTGGGTGCCCCGGGGGGCTGCAGGGTGGCAACGGGGGGGGGGGGGGAGCAGCCATGGGGCTGACCTGCAGCATCACCCAGCCCCCGCCTCCCGCCACCGCCTCATCATCCCACCGCCTCGTCCCAAACTTTCTGTCCTTGCTACCCTCATCCCACATTTTCAGTCATTCCTGCCATCCCTGACGACACCCCCACCTCCCCCGCGTTCTTTGTGCCCTTCAGGTTCTGCCGCGCACGGTGGTTGTCACGTTGCTCTTTCGCACTGGCTTGGCCAAGAGATATATATTTAGTAATTTTAATCTTTCCTCATAAATCAGTCTCCTGCTCCTCGTTACATGCAATCTTGCTCCGCCACCGAAATCCCCTGATTGCTGGGGAAGATTTAGTGCCGTTTGCTGCTGCTGCAGGGCTAACAGCACAGAACGTTTGATCTCTCCAAGGGTAGCAGGAAGCGTTAGCATTTAATCCTTTGAAGCTTTTGCTGTTTCCTAAGCCTGCCTAATCATTTTTGTTTTAGGTTTAAAGAGCGTTTTAGCTGGAGACGAGGAGAGCATGGCCAAGCCATTAAGAGAGCGGTGGCAGCTGCATCAAGGCCGGGGGACGAGGCCGGGGATCCTGCGCCCAGCAGCCCGGAGCGTGTGGAGTTTCCATCAGCCGTGAGGAGGAGGCACAGCCTTCCTCGGGACTCGGGCACCGCACTCTGCCCAGACCCCCACACAGCCCTTGATGTCCCTCTTGCACCGATGGTGCAAGCTCGACCAACACAGCGGCCCAGACTGGGGAGCCCAGCACCAGGACGAACGCTAGGTTACTTGTGACTCAGAGCAGTGTTGTTACGGGCACGGCCAAGGGAGGGAAGGAGAAGGTTCCTTCTGCAGCGCTGCCATAGAAGAAAACACTCATGGAACTGCCGCTGCTCTTCGCTCTCAACACCCCCATCCATCACAGAAACAGTGCTTGGGCCACGGGGAGGAGATGGGAGGAACGGAATTAACAGAGCACTGAAATAATGCCTGGGAGCAGAGACAGGTATGAATGAGTTAAGCGCTCAAGCACTTTTAAGCAGATGTGCTTTAAAACTTCCCAGACTCATTAGGTTGGGCAGTGAGGTGTGGAGAGAGCTGTTGCTTAGCTCACGTAACCCAGCAAGTACCTTCAGAGCACACAATGTAACAGGATGAGATAGCTTTGAAACAGGATAAATGTACCTGGGTGGCTGCGAAACCAGCAAGAGCAAGAGGTGATAGGAGATGACAAAGCCTGCAGACACTTAGATGGAGAAGGAGCCCTAACAGGGTGGCTGGCAGAGCCGAGATGATACCATTTAGACAAGCAGCAGAGGGGCTCGTTTTACATCTGAACCATTTCCAGTGTCGTCAGCAACCATATAACGATGACAAACAGACGAATTATTCGATAGGAAAAAGAATGGAAGACAAAAGGTGAAATAATGCAGGGCATTTGGTGGGAACGAATCCTCCTCAAAAGAGAACAACACTAGTAACTCCGGGCTCTGCACTGCTAGTTCTTGAGATTACAGATTACAGCATTCAGGAAGAATTTTAAATATCCAGACATCTGCTGTGTGGCCCATCCAGGCACACCTGTATCAAAGGAAATTCTTCTGACAGAAAGAACAAGGAAGCTTTCCACCAAAAAAAATCACCCAGCACAAAATACTACCCCAGATTTCCCCTTTGCCAGCAGGGAGAAAGTCCAACTGAAAATAAGAAAACTAGTGAGAAATTGGTAACAGGGCTGAAAAACTTGGGAGTGACCTTTTTTGCAGTGGAGGGATGTATTTTCCATATGTTGGAGTACACGCAGTAACTCCACATTCCAGGGCTGCGCGTTGCGAGAGCAGAGAAACGCTGTCTTTGTACGAGCGGGTGGCCCCACTCCCACAGCCTGAAACCCTGGCCACTTTCACGGTCAGAGCGAGCGTGGCGTGATGGAAGGCGGCGTTAAAATCTGAGCTCCATGCACAAATGGAGAAAGCACCTGGAAAACAGACACCCCCACCCCTGCTGAGGAAGCGAGTCCTGACCAGACTGAGGCCCAAAAACAATCCTCTGGAAAACAGTAAGGAACCAGGAATATCCAAGTCTGGTTTCACACGGGGCTTTTCGAAGGGGACAAGAAAACCAGAGAGGCGTTTACTGCAGAGAAGGGGCTGGCATCCTGCTCCGGGGATGTGCTGTGACAAAGCTCCACAGCCAGGGAAGAAAACATACAGTTCATCCCGGAAAAAGAATGGCCAGCAAAGGCTGCGGGGTGAAATGAAGTTTGATTTCAGACATTCCAAAGCAGATCATTTGGTTGCAGAGCGAGAGCCAACGTGCCCCCAGTTCCCGGGAGCTTGCGTTCCGAACTCCCCCTTGGCCCTCCCTTTCCAGCAGGAAGCAATCCAGCCTGGTGGGTCACCCACGCTCCCGATGCTCGCTGGCTCTCACCAAACGAAAGCATTTACAATGCTGGGGTGGTTTATTGAGAGGATTCCTAATTACAGCACGATACCTGTTTAAGGCTCCACAGGGAATAAAGCCAAAGACTCGAACGTGACCAGAAGTAACTGCTGGAACTTTGAAACCGCCAGCACTGGGAGCCAGCGCTTGATGCATCACGTCTGAAACAATCAGATAAATAGATCAGATCAAAATGTATGTGGAAAAATACCATGACTGCCAGGCTTTTGAATTCAATAACCAATTCTGCTGAAAGCCTTCCAAGGGAATTTAATAACGCTGTAAAAATGAAGTGTGGGTTACAAAAAGATGCATTTGTTTTCTGGGTAGTTTTGTCTCACCTCCTTGTACAGCCAGGCAACAACAGCTGGCCATTCTACAAGGGGTAAGCGATGAGTTTTCATCTCTACCACTAATGCAACTTCCTTTTATCAGAACTTCATTTACAGGAAATTCCTTCTGACATAAATTAGGGCCACATGTTCTGATGGTGAAAATTAACATGATAATCACGGCTTCTGAACTTGAGTGTAACAGGGGAGATGGGAAATAACCGAGGCCGATCGCATTTCCCAGTAAGGTGGCTCAAAGGTAGAAAAAAACCCCACCATAAATTAACAACAGAATTCCCCCCGGTATCTCACATGCCTGAGACTGAAAGGCAGGAAAGCAGCCCAAACACACACATCTTCCCAGATTCTTTCCATTAGGTATTTAAAACCAAACCTCTGGTTCAACGTAACACCCCATTTATCTACGCAAAGTCTGAAAACAGAGGGGTTCCCACCGGGATGGACAAGGGTCCTGCCACCCCCACCCAGTGTGAAGCATACAGGGTGGGTGCAAGTAAGAGAGGTGAAATCCCGGAGCTGGATCGGCACGCAAGGCTCGCAGGGAGGAGGGCTTGTGGAACAAGAGCATCCAGCCACGACTCAGGGCCTGCAGAGGAGCAAGGAAAAAGCAGAAGTGTTTCAAGACACCAGCAGGGCAAGCGCTTCTGTTACCTGCACTGCTGTAGGACAGAAAAATCCCGGTCGTGGATCAGGGCCAGGCCTTGGAACAAAGCTGATCCTTGGAATAAACCTCTTCTCCTGCTGAACACATGCACGCTTAACCTGATGCTTGTGATTAATCCACTGGCCTCAGGGATTTAACTGTGGGTATCTGTGAGCAGGGGCAGAAGTTATTTGCAGAATTGTAGGAATTGGCAGGCATTGCCACCTGCAAGAAAAAGCTTTTGTTGTGGCTGGTGCCAAGCTGCATTCCAGTGCCTGGGTAAGCAAACACCAGTGAGCTTTACATCGTCGGGCAGGCTGGGCCGCTAAAAACCCTCCCTATTTGTGATGCAGCCATTGATCTGCAGGAAAGCAGGGAGCTCTCCTCTAGAAGTGCACGTGACTTGACAAATACCGCTCCTGCTCGCTTGTGTGGAAAAGAAAACAAGAGCGGGGCTTTAATGTAACACCAAGGATCTCCGTCTAAAGGAAACTAGAATCATGCTATTTATTTTGTGGGTTTAAATTTTGCCGGACAGTGTTTTGAGTTACTCCAAGAGCAGGACATTTTTATTTATGGAATTCCCTTAATCCGTTATAAAAATCCTCTGAGATAAACCAGCTTCCCAGTAACCAAATCTCTCAGATAACACAACTCACTCTGAAGATGTTTATTTACCAATAACCGTTCCTCCAGGCCAAGCTCACCACCAGTATCTTTATCCCTGGGATAATGCTAAGTCCCCATCTGACAACCTTATTTCTCTTGGGGAATTACAAAGGCACGAATTCAGAAACATTTTTGTTTTCATGACTTTGCTCAAAGCACCTTTATCTTCCCAAGTTGCTGAATGAACCAAGTATCAAGAGAATGTCACAAGAACGCACAAAAAAGGTTCCACACCAAGGGCCAGGCAGCTTTGCTGTACCAGAGGAAAGGCTGCGGGAGAAAGGATGCGGATCTCCGATCCAGCCCGTTAAGCCGTCCTCACGGCTGCCCGGCTCCGAACAGCAGCGGTGTGTGAACATCTCTGTGTTATCATCTACTTTGAGTCACAGAGGATCCACTAGTTCAGTGGCCAGATAAACGGAAGATTCTAGCTTCCATCTTTTTCCCTTCTTTTTCTTCTGTTCATTCCAGAAACAATGTATACTGAAAAGCAAACTTGTCTGGGGACTATTTATTTTTCGCTAGAAAAATAAAGACATTTAGTAGAACTCCCGCTAACCCATATCAGATGGTGAACAAGCAATTTAAGAGAGCTGGTGCAGATGGGAATTGCTGTCCATACACTGGCTAGATTACTCTGAAAATCAACATCTATTGTGAAATATTCTTGAAATCAACCAGTATTGTCACCTAGTTATTTCAAGGATGATGTAACAGGTCTTTGACAGATGGCTTTAAAGAGGATCAACCCAAACATGCTTTTTATTTTACAAGACTTTTATTCTGTTTCACAGATTTGACTATTACAGCAGTGAAATTATTACAAGTGACTCATAACATTTAGTTCCAAATAAAAGTAGAAAAACACAAAAATGATAAAGGAAAGTTAAATGAGATGTGATGTGTGGTAAATGTGTTTTAAGAGCACAGGAAAAGTATATAAAAATACATTAGGATCAAGAATTTTGCAGACAGGTTTTGATTCAGCTACAGTTTTGACACTACAGAATCACAGAGTCGCAGAATGGTTGAGGCTGGCAGGGACTTCTGGCCCAACCCCCCTGCTCAAGCAGGGCCACCCAGACCCAGCTGCCCAGGACCACGTCCAGGTGGCTTTTGAGTATCTCCAAGGATGGAGACTTCACAGCCTCCGTGGGCAACCTGTGCCAGTGCTCCGTCACCCTCCCGGTCACAAAGTGTTCGCTCGTGTTCAGAGGGACCCTCCCGTGTTTCAGTGTGCCTACCGCCTCTGGTCCTGGCACTGGGCACCACTGGAGAGAGCCCGGCTCTTTGCACCCACCCTTCAGGTATTTATAGACACGAATAAGATCCCCTTGGAGCCTTCTCTCCTCTGGGCTAAGCAGTCCCAGTTCTCTCAGCCCTTCCTCATAGGAGAGATGTTCCAGTCCCCTAAGGATCTTCACCGCCCTTGCTGGACTCTCCCCGGTGTCCCTTCTCTACCGAGGAGCCCAGAACTGGACACAGCACTCCAGGTGTGGCCTCACCAGTGCTGAGCAGAGGAGAAGGATCCCGTCCCTCACCCTGTTGGCAATACTTTGTCTAAGGCAGCCCAGGAGACCGTTGGCCTTCTTTGCAGCAAGGTCTCATCGCTGGCTCATGGTCAGTTTGGTGTCCACAGGACACCTTTTCTGCCACGCTGGCTCCCAGCAGGTGCCCCAGCATACACTGGTGCACGGGGCTGTTCCCACCCAGGTGCAGGAGTGGGCACTTCTGCTTACTGAACTTCGTTACGTTCTTACCAACCCGCTTCTCCAGCCCGTCGAGCTCCCTCTGGCCGGCAGCATGAGCCTCGGGCATATCAGCCCCCTCCTGGTTTTGTGTCATCAGCAAACATCGAGGGTATGCTCTGCTCCATCATCTAGATCATGAATGAAGATTTAAACGAGGCTGGATCCAGTACTGACCCCTGGGGTGCTCTGCTAGTTTTACTGGCTTCTAACTAGACTTCACGCCACTGATCACCACCTCTGTGCCCAACCATTCAGCCAGTTTTCAACCCACCTCACTGCTCATCCAGCCATCGACCGACAGCTGGTTTATGATGATCCTTTGGACAGCGTCAAAGGCCATCCTGAAGTTCAGTATCTGCTGATCTCCCCCCACCTACAAGGGGAGTATACAAGATCAGTATCAGATCTGAGAACAATATCTGCTGTTCTCCCCTCACCTACAAGGCCAGTCATCTACTGTAGAAGTTATCAAGTTGGCCAACCACATCCCTGGGGTGAAGCCATGCTGGCTGCTCATGAAGAATTGTTTGTCGTTTGTGCAACTGAAACGGTTCCAGGATTAGCTGCTCCATCACCTTCCCAGGGACTGAGGTGAGGCTGATGAGCCCAGAGCTCCATAGCTCCCTGTGCCCCTCCTTCCTGCCCTTCTTGAAGACAGGAGTGACATTTGCTTTACTCCGTCTTCAGGCACTTTTCCCAGTCATCACGATCGATCAAAGATATTGAGACTGGCCTTGCAATGACACGTGCCAGCTCCCCCAGCACCTGTGGGTGCATCACTTCAAGGCCCGGTTGCTCAGTATCCCTGACCTGATCCTCTTCCACCGAGGGCACACCTCCCTTACTCCCACCTTTCCCCCTGGTCTGTGGAACCCGGGGTTCCCCAAGGCCAGTTTTGCTAGTAAAGACTGAGGCAAAGGCAACATTGGTATTCAGCCTCTTCCATGTCCTGTGTAACCAGCTTCCCTGTCTTGTTGAGAAGTGGGGCCACATTTTCCCAGTTCTCCTTTTGTCACCTATGTTCTTATAGAAGCTCTTCCTGTCATCTTTGACACTCCTGGCTGAATTCCATTCTGCTTGGGCTTTAGCTTTCCTAATGTCAGCCCTGGATGCTCAGACAACCTTTCCATAGCCCTCCCAGGTTTCCCGTCCTGGCTTACACCCTCTGTATGCTTCCTTTTAGTGTCTGAGTTCAGCTAGAAGTTCTCTCTTCATCCACACAGGCTTCCTGGCATTTTTGCCCAACTTCCTGCTCATTGGAACGGAACTCTCTTGAGCTTGGAGGACACGATTCTTGAATACTAACTGGCTTTCTCAGGCACCTCTTCCCTCCAGGGTCTTACCCCACCGGACTCTTCCAAGCAGATCTCTGAAGAGGCCACAGTCTGCTCTCCTGAAGTCCGGGATTGTGAGCTTGCTTTCCATCCTCCTTCCTGCCCTCAGGATCCCGAACTCCACCATCTCATGGTCACCGCAGCCAGAGCTGCCTTGGATCTTCACATGCCCAACGAGCCCCAGCTTGGTGGTGAGTACGATGAGGTCCAGCACAGCACCTCCCTTTGTTGGCTCCTCTGTGGAGGAGGAATTTATCATCCATCCACTCAAGGAACCTCCTGGATTGCTTATGTCATTGCAGATGGTGGGGTGGCTGAATTCCGCCGTGAGGACCAGGGCCTGTGAATTCAAACCTGAGGTTGCCCGCCTCTGTCTGTAGAGGACCTGATCCTCTCGCTCTTCCTGGTGGGGTGGCCTATAGCAGACACCCGCTATAATGTCACCTTTACCTGCTCTCTATTTAATCCTAACCCATAAGCTCTCAGTCAGCTCCTCATCCATCCCCAGGAGAGCTCCACACACTCTAGATGCTCTCTCACAAAAAGGGCAACTGCCGTTCCTCGTTCTCCCATCCTGTCCTTCCCAAGGAGCCTAGAAAGCCTACCACTTCAAAAGCACAGTATGCTGAAAACTGTTAATTAGAAAGGTGATAAATCCAAGAGTATATAAAAGGCAAAAATGAAACAGAAAAATGAAAGGAGGATGTGTGTGTGTGTGTGTGTGTGTGAAGTCTATTTTATGGCAAACTTCCAGTCCTTTGGCCACTATAAAGCAAAGTCAGTGGATTTCATATAAATTCTCTGTATAAAGGAATGTCTATGAACTGTGTACAATATGGCCCAGAATAAACATCTCATTATCAGGCTAATAGAGCTCCTCACAGAGGAAAAGAAGGTGCTTACGTCATGGTTTCATCTTCCCAATATAATACTGTCCGGAATTGGACTAGTGCCCCAAAATACCATTTTAGGAACAACGCGAATTCCTTTAATGGAAAGGAAATGCAGTAACCCGCCGACGCTGCAGAAGCAGGGTGCTGGCCATGGCCTCACTACTGCACACTTGCTTTAAAGTTCGTGTGGTTGATTGGCAGGGGTGAGCCTCTGTGTTGAACACCCAGTCGTCCAGGGACAGCACGTCATCTCAACAGAACAGAAGATAGAGGTACTGGAGCCACAGGGCAAGGGCGGGCAGGGAGAAAATGGACACAAAGGGAAATTAAAGGAAACCCAGGTGGGACTCCGAGCCTGCACAAGCAAGCGTCGTCAGCAGGACTGCGATGGGAGCTGCCATTGCCCTCAGCTGCCACGGTTTGCGGTGACACATTTCCCGACTCCCTGCCTCACTCTCCCGCTGGAAACTATCCCCCCTGGCGCAAAGGTGGCAAAACGGGGTGGGCATCTGCGCTCAGCCACACCACAAACACTAGCTCACGCTACCAGCAAAGGCAGACCTGCACCAAGGGGCACCAAATTCAGGCTGTAGTCACACCTCCTCTGCATGCAGGACATTAACCTGGCAGAGGAGCTGGCTCTCTCTTAAACCATCAGAGCTAAATTCAAGGGAGCTTAGCAGTCAGAGCCTCCCACTTAGAGCAGCTCTACATCACAGGAACAGGCTTTAAATCCAGCACATCAGCAGAAACCTCCAGAGTGCCAATGACAGCAGTGGTTCTACAGGAGGAAACTACTAAAGCTTTGCAGCACCCATACCCTTGCCCAGCTTTTGCCACAGAGGATAAGACTTTCCCCTTATTATTAGTGACTTATTAAGCAGACCAGAGTGCTGATGCTTCAAAAATTCTGCTACTCTGAAAGGCCTCTATGATACCAGACTTACTTCAGAGTCTCTGCGAGGAAAAAACTCTGTTGCATGTTGTCATGGGTTGGGGATGTGATGTAAACGTCTCGGATGCCAGAAAAACCAGCTTCTACTCTACAATGTTTTTCCAGGGCCTGAAAAAAGGAAAAGAAATCTCAGTAACACGCTGTAGCATGGAGTAACTCATTAATCATCATCAGTTGCATTACAAGTCAGCTTTACAAATCAAATTCCAGGTGTGTAGTAGCCGCTGTCTTTCACTGAAGGTGTGGTGATCACTCCAGACTCTGGAATAAAGCTGGTTCGAATGAAACAGCAAGAGAAACGTAACCACCTAAGTTAGTTGATTGATTGACCCTGACATTACACAAATAGCAAAAACCTCTCAAGTGGCAACTGTAGCCGTTTGTGGAGCCTCTTTTACAGTGGCAGCAAGCCAAATGACAGTTCTGCCACTGAGATGCAGGCCCTACTAGGACGTGGGGCAGCAGCCAACATATAAATTCTCTGTATAAAGAAATGTCTATGAACTGTGTACAATATGGCCCAGAATAAACATCATTGCCTGAGCTAGAAGGAGGTGGGGGACTTCCCTGTGCGGGAGGTCTTTGTGGGCAGAAGACAAGACAAAGGGCAAAGGCAGGTTGCTGGTTTTCCCTGTCCCAAACTATGACCCAGTGGGTTTCTGAGCAGTCCAGATACTTCAAATAGAAGGTTGACTCCTTTTGCAGAGGACTGTTACATTAATAGCAGGTTTCACTGTCGCAGCGCTCCTCTCCGTAAACAAACACACTGTTTTGATTGGACTGATTGATTGTTAGCATAGGGAGAAGAAAACATTCACCATGCCTCAACAGAGACGCCGCACTAAACCGAGCTATTTTGTGGATTCCTGCCCCATTGCTAATGTGTCTGATTGTGTCCTGACACAATTTAAATAATTTCTGCTCTTTTTATTGACCGAAGGCAAGATTTTTTGTAAGCATCCAAGCAGCCTGTAAGAGTTACTACTGCAAATTTTCCAGCCGTACCTTCACAACCTCCCAGCCCCACTGCCTGTACTTGGGATCGTGTGTCAGCCGCCACATGTACATGTAGCTTTCCACCACTTCTGGACGTAGGATGTAATAGCAGCTCGCTGAGTCTGGTCGCCATGGCTTTCCGTTCCAGCATCAAAACGAAAGGCTTCGGGGCCGAGTTTGGTATCTAGACAAAACCACACACACACGCAGTGATGAGTCTGAGGAGAATACGCAACCAGACTGTCCGGGTGTTTTTACGCTGCTCAGGCTGCCAACCTTTAGCTAAGGCTTGCGTGAGGTCAGGACGAGCGTATCAGTCATGCTTGTGTGTCAGATCCATCTCACAGCTGATGTCAAAATCGGGGCAGCTCCCAAGAGTGCATGGGCTGTGCCCACTGCCGCTCCAGCTGCTGCTCACTCCGTGGTATGCCTGGGTCCTATCCAGGTGAGTGAGGATAAAGTGTTTCTGAGGGTGGATACAACTGACAAAACACAGACTCGGACCAGGTTCGAGCGTGAAGAGGGCAGGTACAGATCTCCCCCCATGTCCCAGCACTTTTTTTGCTGTGCTGTGCTCCTAGGAGCTGCACTGTCCTTGACCCTGAGAGCAGAGTTTCATCACCGAAGACAAACTCAAGAACCCAGATGGAGAAAAGAACAGAGGGGCAAGATTCTGTTGTAAAGCCTCAAAGAAAAAAAACACATTCAAAGGAAAATCTAGCCATGCAGCTGACCCTGCTGTCCTAGAGATACTGGTACGCTGCTCCCAGGCAGGGGGTTTGTTTCACAATTATCAGCCCACCAGACTGAGCCACTTCACCTGCGCTGTGGCAGGGAGGCTGATAAGAAGTGCCACCTGGGGCCGGCAATCACATCTTCTGCCTTTCCTTCTGGTCCACTTCTTTGAGAAGAAGACATCAGGAGGATGGGGAAGGCTTAAGCAATTTCCACTGATATGTATAGATCAAATGTTTGATCAAGGTCAAACAGTACTTTGGTCTTTTTGAGTCTCCCTTCCATGAGAATCTCCATCTCTTGGAAGCACTAGCTAGCACTCAACCCCACCTACTCCAACACCAGCCCTCTCCCTATTCGAAAAACAGGGACACTGAGCACAGAGGTTGCTTATTAACATGCCACAAGGTTTCTCTTGCTGCACCCACGTGTCTACCACATGGCTGTGTTTCAGGGAGTCATTTTATTTCTCTAAATATTTTGCACACCTTCCCTGGGCCCTCCTGTCTGTTTGGGGACCTAACAGTGTTTGCTAGCTGGACTGTTTGCTGAGAGCCAGAGTGACATGCACAGACATTCTCTGCAAAACAATGAGCTGGCTGAAATGACAGCACCGTAACCAGTGCGGGCAGGCTTGCTCCTGTCCTTTCTATGCTGATGGATACTGCTGAAGGTGAAAATTTGCTCCAGGCACTCACAACCAGAGGGTTATTAGTTCGGGTGGCTTGTTTTTAGTTCTGTAAGTGCTGCGGGGGAAAAAAAAAAAAAGAGTTATTTGAAAACATCATTTCAGGCTAGCTTGAAGTTTATTGGGCAAACATGCTGGACACCAGCTGCCAATATGGGCTGGCTAATGTGGTGATGGTGTGAAACAGTTTTTGGGAACAGTTAGTGCAGACAGACCTGTGCTTGACAGGGTCCCGGCAAGCAGACTGCTGCTTCACTGCCTGCAGTCTCAGAAGAGCTACAGAGATGCCTACAAAGAAAGGAGCGGTGTCCACAGCAAGCTCATCTTGCTGAAAGCCCTGCAGGCAGAGAACTAACCCCAGTTTCTCATTCATCACCAGTCACTGCTCCCAAAGCGCCGACTGATCACAGGGTGGCGAAACAAATTTTACTGGACTTGTGAAACAGAAAGACTTAGCCAGCCTCTGCTGAGACAGCCAGGAGAGGCCGAGTAACTTCATTTTTTTTGGTTCCTACCGACAGCTGCAATCTCCCAACACTCTCCTGTTGGGCTTCTCAGCTGCTTTGCTCCATATGGTGGGACACCTTGCAATTAATCTCTGCTAATCCCCTTCCTGTCTGCGAAGGATGTGAAAGGATAGGCTCAAACTCGAGTCTTGCTGGGAGAAGGCTAGCTCTGCGGCTGGCAGGCGGGACCAGGATCCAGCTCTGCGTTCATTTCCCAGCTCTGCCACAGAAGCTCATCTGCCTGTCCCTCCGCTCCAGCTGTCTGCCATGTAAAACATGCTGCTTTCTCTTCTAGGTATCTCCGAAAAGACAAGAGAGACATACACAGGGATGCAGGGGCTGCTGACCCACAAACCCCACGGCCACCCGAAAGCTGAGTCTCCTACGGCTGTAGGTGACCCCTTACTAACACTTTCTACGCAGCCCACAGGTTTACCTGAGCGTGCATAAGACTCGTGACATGTGTTTGTTATTTCTGCAGCCAGATCCATGTAATGTTGCTTCCTCTGCTCTCCAGCGTGCTCAGCTCCAAGTGCTATCATGCCCCCCGAGAAGCAAGCCAAGTGGCCCATTTTGTGATCCAAGATGCCACCTCTCCATTCAGCAATGTAGGTCAATCCTCCAGCAGACTTTTTGACCAAATGCTTTTCTATTGCCTAAAGGGATGAAAGCCAGGATTTCAAGATACTTAATGGACAGCAAGTATAACTTCCTACGCATTTCAAGATACTTAGTGGACAGGAGTGAATACCAAGGAAACTGAAAGATCAAAGACATTTTTCCTGGAGCATTCTGATGAACAGTGTCCCCCACCAAAAATACAGAGCAGCAACCTGCTCCTTACCTCTAGTGCATCGTTGTACATCTTTTTAGCTTCAGAGTCTTTCTTGTCTGACATCAGCCAAGATTTGAGGAGATATTCGTAAAAGCTGTCCCCAAGCCCCCCAATGGAGACGTGGTCTGTAGAGGGAAAGTCAGAAAGGAACTTCAGGTTCATGATATACAGTCAGCAGTTGCTTTACAAAGAGCAAACAACCATGTCCTATTTAACGCCCTTGTTCTCTCCTTCCTTTTTCCAGCTTCCTGGGGAAAGCTTGCAGCATTTCTTTTTCAAACAAGGATGAAAGGTGGAAAGCGCAATCAGAAGAAAAATGTTCTGTCATTTTAAAAAGCATGAGTATCCCTGACCAAACCTATTCAGAGGTCTTCTTTTGCAACAGTTATTTCTACTGCAACTTAAAGAAGCTTCCCATTCATGAAGCAATCATCACAAATCTCAGCCTAATAAACCAAAAGCAGTGGCAGGTATTGATAGATCTCTGCTTATATGAAGCCACTGAGCGGCTGCCTGCCTGCCTCAGGAGAGGGAGGATGCCTGTGGATCAACGCACAGCTGCCAGGGGGCTGCTGTAGGGACCTCTTGAGCGTGCCATTTGTATTCCTAGCTCATGGTGGGACTCTGTGCCCTGGGGAGGCTGGTGTTGTTGGCGTATTGAAATGATAAAGTCAGGTACAAGGATGTGCACTGAATATTTTCTTCTGCAGAAATCGGATTTTCAAGGCTATCTGTTCAGAGTACACAATGCTATGACCTTACAGGAGGATGCTAAAGAATTGCACTGCGAAATGGGCATGACAGCTGCAGGTTTCTGCCGGGGGAACTGCTGGATGGATTTATTTTTAAACTATACCACAGGGGGAAAAGCAGCATTCATTCTTTCAAATGGCCAAGTATTCCACTTTTTAGAAGAACAAGACAAATTACCCACCATGGACTGAACCATCCCTGTTAATTAACAGTGTCCCCTCTGTGTCTGCACATCCTCATTTTAAATGTAAGCAGATGCGGCAGGGTTTTCAGAGTTAGCTGTTCAGATTTTTATTTTCCCTTTCACTGTACACATATAAAGTCCTGAGGCTTATTCTAAATGCTAAATCCTACCAACAGATCAACAGCCATGCATTTTCCCGACCTGAAGAGCAAATACCCTGATACAGTGTGTCCAATGATCCAGAATAATCCATAGCAAAACAATGAGATTAGATGCATGAATTCAGAAAAAAGAGGACAGACTATTTGCAAACACCGGCTGCACAGCCTGTCTTTAAAGAGGAGCTCTGTGATCCTAAGTGTGTCATTCATAAAATCACCAAAGCAGGAGCTCTGGTGCGTAATTGCTTTCCATATGGCATCAGCTTTGCCAGCATTTGCCTCCTAGGCACTTTGCATAAACAAATCTCTTATTTCAGCAGGGGACTGTGCTTTAATTTTCTAAAGGTAACAACTGCACTCAGAAGAGGTGCAGCACTGCCTCTTCATTTAGAAGATCTGCTCATTCAGCCAGGTCAAAGATACACCTTTTAAGAAAATCACAGCAATTCCAAGAAAAACAGCTTCCTGCAAAGAGCTTTAATAACCAGAGAGAAAATGAGAGCCTGGCATCTACAGGGAACATCTCTGTGGCAGGCTGCAGCTGCCTCCCTACTTTGGTCCTAATCTATTTCTCACCAGCAGTATTGGAGACACAGAAGAGGCTGATCAGTCTTTTCCCTCACTGGAATACGGATTCAGACTGCAAGGTCGTATACGAGAACTGCCACAAACAGCCTGTGCCATGAGCCCTCGTGACGTGAAAAGTCTAGGAGAGAGGTTATCTCTAGTCCTTGGGCATAAATCAGCCTATCCCAGAACAAGTAATCAGAAGCTACTTTTAATAAGCTCTGAGAACCAGCAACAGGCCCCTCTATACGCCAGCAAGGGGTGGGAGCAGGTCAGTACAATGAAGTAAAATTTGCAGACATAAATAGAATGAAATTAGTGGCAGAAGAGCTGAATACTGAGTATCAAGCTGAGTATTTTAACCTTCTGAATTAAGAACACAGTTTCCCAAAGATTCCGTAATGTTCAGTTATGGCAACAGACAGGCACTTCTCTCAGCACCAATGAATAGGCAGAACTAAGGCTTGTGTCTGGAAAAATGTGCACTTTGGCTGCCATTGGAAATAACTTAAAGAAAATGGCATCTCAGGGGTGCAGTAAGTGGGGGGACAGGAGATTAGCTTTTCAAGTGAAACATATTGCAACAATTCTGCAGAGACAAATGCGGAGGGGAAGCTGAACCTGCTTACAAAGGGATTAAGATAATTTTGAAGATCAATTAATGGGACAAACACAGAAGACTATATTCTTCCTCAATGGCAACAAAGGACAGCTCTGGTTTAACGGGACAACTGCAACTATCCAAGATGCTTTGTTGGGACACCTTTGAAGCCAAGCCCTGTTGATTGCCATCAGAGGTGCTGATGTGGCAGTTAAAGGTCAAGGATTGCTCACAGCTAGAGCTCTCTCACTGTCTCAGATGATGGCAGCCATGCAATTGTCTGTCAGTTACAATCAGAGCTATTAATACAGTAGTTAGAAAGGTCTGGAGTGATCTAGCAGAGCAAACAGGGCAACAAGACACGGGGACAGCAGGTAATGAAACGACTCAAAGAAAACTGCTTAAACAATATGAATGTAATCCACTGACAGGTTAAGAACAGCTTCTGCAAAAAGAGACTTTTCTTTTCTGGGACAGACAAACACGAAATCCAGCAACCCTCCCTTTCCAAAACAAGCAAATCCTTAACAGAGTGGAAAGTTGAGGTCAGAGGTCTAGGGCACAGCAGCAGAAGTAGCCTCTCGTGTTCCTACCAGAGGGCAAGCTTCTGCCCTTTGGTGGCACAAAAAGATGGGTCTGGTCTCTGGGTAAGGAAGTGGTTGCGTGCATGAAGCAGGAAAGCATATAATCTTTTCCTGGATACACTGCTTCTAGTATTTCCTTTTTTTTTTTTTTTAATCCCAAGCTCCTTCCTGGTTATTGTACCTCTTTCATATCAGAGCAGTATCTGCTTAATGCCCAGGTCTTCAGTGCTGGCTTCCTGATGGAAGAAAAGAATACATACTTGTCTCACCCTTCTTGCACCAAATTGCACTGTGCAGAGGTACCATGGTAACAGGTACACACACGCACACAAGAGAATGCGTCCCTAGATCCTAGGGGGATCCAAGACTCTGCAAGCCCTCTGCCTCTCCAGGTGGTTCCTCACTTGCTGCAGCACACTCGGGAAGTAAATCACATCGCAGTTCTGCTCCCAGCCTTCATGGGCAACTCCCAAGTAGATCTGTGGGCTATGTGATGACTGCAGGATGAGGTCTTAAAAAGATGTGCTGATTTCTAATATCTGTGTGCTGAACCATGTACCATTATCCTCCCCTGTGCAAGAGAGGCCCTAATTCTCTCTGGAGGTGAGACACTCAGCTGGAAACAAGGCTGATGGAATAAGTGCGCAATTACTACATTGCTTCTTACAAATCGGGTTGCATTATCTAATCACATGTATAACGGGCTGCCTGACAAGACGTTTTCTTGGCTTGCTTCTCTGACAGTTGCTATGCTTCCTAAAGAATAATGGAAAGACTGAAATGCTCCAGGCAGGACTCCGAACGCACAGTGATACCTACGCTGCACCCAGTTCCCTGTCACTGGGCTGAGAAAGTTAGGATAAAGGCCCTGCGGCTTCTCAACTCTGTTCAGGACTTTGCGGATGTTCATCACCTAGGAGAGATGAGAGACAAGAACTATGTTACTTCTTCGCTGAAAAAGCGGACGGTTTTGCACTGTCACTGAGAACTCTGTAATTCATCAGTGCTGATCCCTGGCTGAACAAGAACAGCAGCCTGTAACGTCGTGAATCATCATGCAAGCAGAACCCAACGACATTGCTCTCCAGTGAGAGGTCTTTGAGCTAGACTCCTCAGCACAATCTTTATTCAGCTCTGTGGGATTTTAGAAACTATTCTAAAAACCCTGCAAAGGCCCCAGTTCAGCAGTGGAAGCAGTTTGCCAACAGTGGTCCAGAAGCAATCCCGAGGATTTGGGATCTGGGTGGAAATGTATGAGATGTGGAGGGTGATTTTTTTCCATGATCCAAAGGGAAAGGAGTGGCAGGGATGAGTGACTCACACAGTACTTAAATTCACCATGTGGTCACTTAACATGATGAATTGGGGCCTTTAATTTCAACAACAGACAGCTCCTTTAATATGCTAGAACAGCCATACTTATTCTCTAAAACCTCCCTTGGTTTCACCCCCATTAAATCCAATAGGCCTTTCCCATAAGGGACAAAGTTAAATGGTATGCAGCATAAATATTCTATTATAACCTACAGAGCAGCTAATGCACTCTAAACCTTTTATAAAATTAGACAGTTTGTACGCCAAAAGCTGGCTACAGACTTAAGTTGGTGCTTCCAAGTAAGTCGTCAGGCTGCATAATATTTACTGAAGTTTAGTAGCATGGCATATTAATGACAAGTTTGAATAAAAGACACAGATGGACTTTATTCTTCCTAAAATCACACAAGTCCCAAGCTGCAAGTTAATGAGTTGATCTGTTCCTCTGAAGTAATTTCCCCCAGGAAGGGGTGTTTGAGCCCACATCATCCTACGTTTCTTCTCTCAGAGGGCGTTCGGATGAATTCAATACATGTTCTGTGACACATCAGGCTCGCTCAGCTCAGGAGAATCCATTAGAAAGGTTCTGCCCTTACCCCTCTATGGGCTTAGGAGGCAAAGAGGAAAACATGTTAGGCTGGGGACAGAGGCTTGACCCTGCCTCAGAATACCTCAGTTTGAACCTGAAGTGTGGATGCAATCGTAGTTTTTAACAGTGCATCTTCTTGCCCTTGTGCTTTCAGTGCTCACCTCTGCCCCCACCGCCTCTGCATTTCCTTTGCGCACGTTTTCTTTCCATACCACTGTTCCCTTCACTGGTCTTTTCTCAGCTCCACCTTCCCCTGAGCAATTTATCATTATCACCATCCTCAAGAATCTTTAGCTTGTCTCCTTTATTTCAAGTCACCAGTCTATCTTCCCTACAGAAAAGTCTCCTGGATTTCTAGTTTTACTTCACCCTTTGCTTTTCTCTCCCGCTCACCCTTCTGAGACATTCCTCTTGCCAATCCCACCCTTACTGCTTTCCACACACTTCATCCTACTCTCCGTTTTACTTTCCTAGCTTCCTTCTCTTTCTCTCCCATCTCTTCTCCAGATTCTCTTCTTGCTTCGCAACTGACAGACCTGCAGTGGACATATCCTGGAAAAGTATCGTTTTGAGCTTTTTATCGGCAATCCTAGTAGCACTGTCTGCTTTCAGCCCACCGTGGGGCTCTGGACAGGCCCCATTTCCTCTGGCCTCATGGGGGCAGTTTGGATTCTAACTGGAATAATTTGTCTCCCTCAAAGCTGGTTCCTCAGGGACGTGCAGCGAAAGCTAATGACCTACTGGTATACAACAGCATATCTATTAAGTTGCTCTCACGTGCGTTACAAGATCACTTGTGGAAAAAAAAAAAGCTCAAGGTAATGTATAATATTAATAGATTTTCAGTTACAGGTTACACAAAAGGAATCCAATATGTCAACTGTCAGGCCTTTCCTACACGAGAAACCTCAGCAGAAATCTTGCTGGCTGGAGCATAACATTTAATGCCTGTTTAGTGTAAAAAGGTCTGTAAGTACAAGGCACTACCATTAGGATATCAGAATTAACAATTATCTTTGCAGTCTGCATCCAACAGGTGGTTTCATTTCGGCTGTGTCCTTGTCTGAGTAAGTTTTTGCTAAAGCTTCAGATGACTGAGACATCGGGAAAAACGTCCCCATCTCCCCGGTGGCTGCAGGTGATGGAAAGGCATGTGGAGGGGCTACAGCAAATGTCAACGGCCAAAGAAAACACTGGGTAGAACGCCTTCCAAGGCCTGTGGGTATGACAGATCTCTAACAAGAGCTCACTGTGACCTTTTCAGTGAGCTGCTCTGAGGCCTGTGACCTCTGCAGCCTGCAAAGCACAGGTTTCTGAACCTGTGGTCCCACTCTAGAAGGTTTCTCCTTCCAGAGTTGTACTGGTATCGGGGAGAAGGACCACCTTGCTGCCACGTTGTCCTGCTGCAGGCAGACCCCAGGAGTATGAAGAGACCAATTCACTAAAGACCAGGATGGGAAGTACTTGCCTTTTCTGCAAACACTGGGGTTGCCAGAGAGCTCCGAGAGGTGCAGGAATTCCAAGTGCAAAGGTACCAAATTCTGCTAAGATGCTGCTTCCCGCGGATGCCCAACCCCAACTCCAGCTCATGCCACTGCAAGGAAGAAAAGACAGCCTTCACTGCCAGGAAAACACAGCCAAAGCCTGAGGTCCCCCCCTGCCCCAGTGCAGATCCTGCCTTTGTTACGTGCCTACAGTGCACACCCAGGGTCTCAGCAGAGGCCGTGTAAAGGTGTGCACAGATTTTTAGGACTCTCACACAAACAGTCTAGTAGGATGGGCAGTAGTTGTTACAGGTAATTGTTTAGGATAGGGCAAACACACAGACTGCACATATTGGGAAACTGCGTTTTGGCGGGAGGGTAATCCCTCCCAAACAGACCAGCTGAAAAGCAAACTTTGGAAGAACACCAACACCTGCCCTGCACAAGACACTTTGGGATAACATAGGTCTGTAAGTAGCTTGAGCAGAAACGCCCATGACTTTAATGTCCCACAAGTCCAACAGGCCGCTGTTTTATGCAGAATCCACACTGTCCCTAAGCACCTTGTTTCAACAAGATCTCACACTCTTTGTGTGTACACCGACACTGACATTCCCCCTGTAGGCTTGCTTGCAGGGGGATAAAGCGTACAGCAACACCAGTGCTAGGGGAAAGATGCCACTGGCCAAACCTGACTGCAAGGAAAAGCCATGGGGAATCTTAACATCTGCACGGACAAACCTGGCTCTGTAAAACACCCCACCGGTGCTCATCTCGTGTGCCTTGCAAGACTGGAGGGCCAGCATAAAACTACAGAAGGTGGTAAACACTGTCTGAAGAAGCCAATCATACAAAGTGCCTCCACCCCTACTTGGGACGTACCGGAATCCCTTCTCAGTTTCTGTTTGTCTTCCCTCACCCTGCCAATCCATGCAAAGAGAGAAATAAGCACTGAAGCAAAGCCAATGAGTCAGTTCTGGGGATGAGGAGGGGCATCACCTCTCCCTTAAATCTCAAAGAAAACTAATCAAAGGACATGGGAGTGCAAAGGCTCCTCCAAGCACCAACAGCCTCACCCTTGGATTTGCTTTTACATTCAACCACTTCTTGTATCTCACTGCTACAGATCACAGCTCCGCACACCTCTGCCATCTACACAGACATGGGAACGTCCTACGCCCTCCAGCCTTGCTCCCAAACCAGCCTCTGCAGGTGCTGGCCCAGGGATGCTTGGCTGAGCCATCTCAGAAGTGACGCGGCTTTGATTTTCCTATCTTTTTGCCAGCGCTGTTTGCGGTCGATACCAGTGAGGGAACAGGTTCCAGTACTGGGGGGTGGGGGTAACACTAGATGGCGCCGGAAAGCTTGCCTATTAGAAGAAAAGGGTTTCTGTGGTTTACAAGAGGCTAAAACTAACGATTTTTCTGAGGAGGGGGAAAAAAACCCCAAAAGTTTCCCCTCCGTGTGATATATGCAAAACCATTTCAGGTCCAGAGCTGTTTGTTTCGCCTCCAGACAAAAAGAGCCATTAGATAAGCAATATGTTCATGCTGTTTCAAATTGCTCAGTCACTGCCAGACGTCAGCCTTCCCTGCAAACTGTCAGGAGGCTGTACCGCCAGCTTTTTGCGTTGGAAAACACTGTATGCGGCTAAACCGGGTACCCCAATAACACCGAGTGTTGACGGCAGAAGCCTCCCTGTGCAGGCAGAAAGGTCCTCCAGTGCGCCCAGGTTCACGTTGGCATTAATTTAATACTGCACCGGACTTACCTGCTGAACCTGGCAGCAGCCGGCGCCGGGATGGGTGTGCTAAACAACCCCACGGTGTTCTCATATTTATAAAGAGTCAATTCCTCTTTCTTTATTTACTGCACTGAAGGGACACTGTAACAAAACGACCTCACAAACAGAAACTGCCTTCTGAGCTAGCTCAAATGAGGAGGGCTCCGTAGCAGCCAAATGGGGCCGTGTTTGTTGTGACAGTGGCTAATGTGGGGTCACAGCGGCTGACACAACCCTCCCCCGGGAACTCCCATCCCAAACATGCAGCCAGGCTCTGCCTGCAAGGACTGTGTTGTTGGGATCCCAAACCCTGGGTTACAAATCACAGTAAAACTCAAGAAGCGGTGGTCTGGAGGAAACAAGAGTACGTCTGCAATGTGTCCCCGGGTTAAAGAGCAGCCTGAAATGACCCCCTGCAGGAAACATTTTTTCAGCATTACAAACTGGACAAACTGGGCCTTCACAGCTGTCCTGTTTTATAACATCTTGGAGAAAGCTACCATTAAAAGGACCTTGGTCTTCAAGACAAAAGAAAATGCCCAGAGCTCTTCCCGTCCCCCAGATAAATGCATCTTCTTTAAGCACTGTCTAGTGCAAGCATGGACTGAAGTTTTCTCTTCTTCCCTCACTGAGATTCAAAGCAGCAAAAAGGTGCCAAGTCAAGAGAGAGACCAGGAGAGGATGATGAGGAAAAATCTGGAGGTGCACAGGTTTTGGGGAGATGTGCAGGAAAGCTGGGGCCAGGGACCTGGCACAGGAGGCACCGGGAGAGAAATCACAGTGCAACACACAGGCAGAGCGCAGAGCAGCAGCTTGAGAAGACAATGTACTCTAGGACCTGGCAGACAACGTGGCAGTTGGACCAGCAGGATGGAAAACAAGCCTGTGTGAGAGATGATACAGCGCCTGTGTGAAAACAAAGGCCACAGGGAAGCACATCAGCAGAGAGGGGACACAAGAGGAAAAGGTGGTGTGAGGCGATAGGAAGAGATAAAGCCAGCTGGCTACGGGAAGAGCTGGGCCGGGGGTGGGTGTCTTTGTATTTTAGGTCCTCAAAAATGTATACGTAGAATTGACTCAATGCCAGCTTGTGTTTCAAATTTCTGAATGTCATTCTTAACCCACCCCCCAAAGCTACCACCAACAAAAGCCTACACATGCTGCAAGAGTCTCCTCCTTTTGAGATGATGAGGTCTCTCTGGAATTAGCACATCCCTGCAAAAGTAGAACTGGAGAGAGAATTCCTTCTTGCAAAACTCTTCTGGGCTTTGTTTTGGCCCTGACATTTGGGTCAGCATGCCCTCACTGCATCACCTTACTCTCCTCTGCTCCCACTTCTACAAGCTATCGCACACTGAGTAACTCCCTTCCCCTTCAGGTTTATCGCCTTTGGCTGTTCATCATGTTCCTGCAGTAGTCAAGACTACAGATTTAGCTCGTTTCATCCTCGCTCCTAAATCAATTGATACTCCGAGCCCTCACAGCAGTTTCAGGGCCCTGAAGCCAGAGCTCAAGCCAGTAGTACAGGTTCTGGATTGTAGGTTCAGTGTTATTTTGATTTTCTTTGCTTTTAGTCAAGGTAATCAGCAAAACATTTTGGGAATGTCTAGGCAGACACAGTCCGTTTCAATTGTCTTCACAAAGGGCAGGGGAGGGTTTGGCATTTCTGTGAAAGGTTAGTCTATGCCGAGTCTTTGTCAGCCACAGAGGAAGCAGAATGTCTCTTCTGTAAAAAGAAACACTTAAAGTCGTGGTGGTGGCTCAAATTTTCACCGGGATCATGTGCAGATAAGGCAACTGAAGGGTGACATTGATATTTAAGCAATGGAGCAGTGTGAGCCAAACATTTGAAAATCTTGCACTTCACAGAGACATGAGTCAAACAGGAGATTTGGGCTAAGAGATGAATAATGATTTTCATGGCTGCTGCTCCGAGTTTTGCAAGAGGTGAGGATGAAAGGCTTTTGTTAACCCACATTTCCTGCTGTCTCCGTTTCAGCCGGCATGTAGCTTTTACCCTGGGGGATTTGTTTGCAGGCATCAAAATGAGCCAATAAGCCCTTCTTGGCAGGGAACACCGTCTACTAGCGAGAATCAGAAACTGGGAGTCCAGCCTCCAGGTTTGCCTCTGTTTGCCGAGACCTTCAGCAAGGTATTTAACCCAGCTGCCTCAAAGCTCCCCTCCAGCACCAGAACACCACCTACCTGACACAAATGTGGCTCTCAGTGAAGGATAACACCTGGCTGAGTGCTGCTGGCAGGGAGAAAACTAGGGGATCTGTATACTCCCCCCTTGCTAGCAACAAAACTGTCAGCCAGTCCCATCCAGTTCCTTTCCCGATTTTTCCAGATATGGAGCCTGGATAAATTCACATGCACCTAGTTGGGCACACTGCAAAAATACAGAGAGCACGGCATGCTACGTGCAGACTACAAATAATGTTTCAAAGAAAATGAGAGTGAGGAAAATGCTATTGCAGCAGGGAGCCCTGCCAAGGTAGAGGAAGAAACTGCGGACAGCCCAAAATTAATAAAACACAGCTGGGTTTAACTTGAGTCACCTGCAATCTTTGCCAAGGCACCTCTTGGTTTGAGTTGGCAAAACAAATGACCTCGAAGGAATCTGCACTAGAGGGGGCACCTCTGAGGAACTGCTGCTGTTCCTGCTTGAATCCTGGTCTTTACAAACATCAGTAATAAATGACATGCTTGTAAGGACGTATGTCTTGCTCCTGCCCGATTTATGACGCCACGTGGGATACCAGTGGGGGTGTTAAAGCTGGCAAAAGTTTCTCTCAAGTTCCAGAGCTTTACTCTTGAACACCTGTTAAAAGAAAAAGAGAGGATAAATATTTGATGGACTGCTTGTTATAACTGGTCACAGTGATTCATTTCCAAATCCCTTTTCAAACATACATTATTAAAACCTAAACTGCTTGCACTGCAAGAATCTGCTGTCTGAGGTATGCTGCTGCCCTAGTTCCAGTGACACGATAGCTCTGAACCCAAAGCCAGGCTGAACTTTGGTATCTGTCTGAATGTCCTCTAAAACCTACGTTAAACCAGCCCCAAGGCCCCCGCCAACCTCAGCCTGGATGAGGCAGCCAGAGCTGCAGAGCGCAGAACACCCTGAATCCCTCAGCAGCAAATTTCTGTGATCTGCACTGATCCAAAGAGTACTCTTTGGGGACAAATTCTTCCCTTTTCCCAGGTGGCAGAGGACACAGGGAAGTGAAATGCCTGGATTAAAATCAAAAGAAATCTTTCCAGGGTGAAGCACTGTTAGATTTACAATGGGGTTTGCCTAGCTTGTGTCATGTCCTGTTGTAAAACAAAACATGATTTCCAACCAACAACCTTTACTTGCAACTCTTTTCCGGGAAGGATCATGGTTTCATGGCTAAACTGCTCCTTTTCCATTTGTAATGCCTCAGTTTGGGGCTTTCAGTTATAGCTTATGGTGGCTTGCAGCACAAAGCCACCACGCACCATTATTTTGGGACAAACTGATAGAAGCACTAATCTTTGCTCCAGAGATTAGTCCCTGATCAAGGGAAGCCTGTAAGTGACTTAGGAGATAAAGCACAAACCTTTTACCTCTAGCCCCCTATACCAGCCCAAGCTGTCATAGCAGTTCTGAGAAAGCAGGAATTTATTGCTCTAAAAATACAGGCCTGAGGAACCTGAGCTCTCCTGTGGGCTTGCAGACCTTTGATACACTGACAAGGAGATAGGGGTTTGACTCAGAAGGGAAAGCAAGAGACGGGGACTTGATTTTTGCCTTTCAACCTGGTGACACTGACTGGGTATATGACAGGCACTGCCCTGGCTGCTGAGCATCGCTGCTGACTGCACTTCAAGAGGTCACGCTGGAGTTTTCTGGTTTAATGTGGTTTCTTTTTGCTCTGTTGATCTGAAACCTGTTGAAGTTGTGACTGAGACAGGCCCTGAGTTGGGGCAGTGAGTCTGTGAGTGTTTTCCCTGAAGGGAAATCACTGAGAGAAGTCATTCCTGGACTCATTTAAAATGCAACTAAAGTGACAGAGCTGCTCCTGTGACTCCACAGATCAATGGTGCCACTATGCAGCGATAACCATCCCATGCTATTTTGGTGGGACAGCACCCAGCCACGGTCAGTGTATGGCATGAGAGCTGTGCTCTTGTTCAAGAGCCAGTCTTCCAGCTGCTGCACTCACCAAACTCCCCCTTGAATCAGAGTTTCTGTTTCGCCTAAGACTTCCAGGGCAAAGGAATAATCTCTTCATCTCTCTACTGCCAGCTGTAAATTCCAGTCCAGTCACACTATAAAACAGATTATGGCATTAAGCCCTGGCCTCTACCAGGCTGGAGAGGAAGAAGGCAAGTGAAGTGAGAGCCTCCTGCTTTAGCCAGAACTCCTGGGGGGTGGGAGCATCCACTGAACGGCTGCTCCAGCATGCTAACGGAGGGGCTGTGGTGCCCAGCCCACGCCCACTGGGCGAGGGGACATTTTGTGAAGCTGTATCACTTTGTCACAAGAGTTGGCCGGATACTCTGCCCTGGCAGTTTGCCACCCTCCTTCCCTGTATCTCAGGGCACTTGGTCTTAGAAACTGCTGCAGCAGAGAGATTGTCCAGGAAGAGTTTGGAGCGCTTGCCACTAATCAGTTGCCCTCCTTAGTGCAAGGCAGAATCTGGAATGATGTTTGATGAAAAACTGCCTATGTTTAGAATAAAAAGGAACAAGTACAAAGACAAAGATCGCTGCAAATGGCATTTCACCGGGGAGCAATGTGTCCAACTGAAAACATGTCTTGCTAGAATTGCCCACAGGAGAAAAGATCTTTGCAAATGAGCCATGCACGGTGTGTGCAAGGTAATTATGTGAGACTTAATTAAAAGAACATTAGTGGCATTTCGATATTCATAAAAATGATAGGTTTAGCCTGTTGTTATGGAGGGATTATCTGATGCTCAGAGAAAAGCTGCTGGAGAATCCTTTCAGTTCATTATTGGTGACCGTGTGAGACACGCAGAGCCGCTGAAACAAACCTCTTCTCCAGTTAAGTAGTATGTGGCCAACAGTCCTCCAATATAGCGGATGTTCACCTCAAACAAGGATGCTTCTCCGTTCTGAAAATACATAATGATATACTTGACTGCAAAGTCTGCACGCACAAATGGCAGCTAAGGGGAACAGATTGTAGGCAGATACTTAAGTCTCCCAGTCCTCACCCACAGAGTAACACAGCTTTTTGTCTAAGATCTCACAGCACTTTATTTGCTCTACAGTGACAGGTGGAGCCCGAAGAGAAAAGAAACAACCAAACCGCCCATTTATCACCAGCTGACAATATGTAAATCAGTTAGGGCTGATGTATTGTCCATCCATCCAACTCTGTCTTGGGCTCTGCCTTGCAAAAAGCTGTGAGTTTGTTTAGGGCAAAAAATTTGCCCCTTGAAATGTTTCATTTAAAGAGAAAATTGTACAGCCACATGGAAAAAATATTTTCTCCACTTTCTTGCGAAGAGGGCACTGCATTAGACAGAAGTAATGCACTTCCTACATTAGGCAGATATTTTCTGTCGTTCAAGGACTCACCTGTCTGTAGGCTCAGAGAGGACCACAGCCTAGAGGGTGCCTGTCATGTGGGCACGCTTATGGAGAGAAAAACTGTGTGATTTCCACGTGCCCCACCACCACAGACAGCAGACACAGACTGATATGGTTCACTGAATTGCTCAAGAACCCACTCACCTGGAACAAGCGTTGCTTTACCTACTCAGCTGATGATCAGCAAATGTCAAAACGATTGCATTCAAAATGTGCCTTTAAAAAATACATGCTCCCGGCCATTGAATCTGCATGATAAATGATTCCTACCCTCACGCAAATGCATAAAGCCAAAACCCACAAAGATCTTCCACCAACACAGCACTTTCCCAGCGAGCAAAGGGGCATGTGAACCTTTGCACTAGCCTGCTCTTTCCAAATACCTGCAGGTTACAAATCAGAGCAAGTGCTTTCTTGAGATGATGACTGAAATTGCATGAGACAGATCATGGCACCCAGTTGCAAACAGAGCTTGTGGGCTTTGGAGTCCCTGCCTCACTTTTCTGGACTATTAAGAGTTCCTTGTACAAAGCCAGTTTTTAATTAATTTCCCTCCTTCTCTCCCACTGCTGTGTTTTCTGACTCCACCGATCAATCCATAGTATTCATTCTTGTCTTTGCTGATCAATCTATTCTCCAGGCCAAGATTAAAAGCTTTTATGAAATCCAGCTAGATTATGTCCCAGTTGATTTTGTCCCTTGTTTATCGATTCAGTAACATACTGACAGCATTCACCAAATTTATCAGATGTGGTCTTCCTTTCATGAATATATGAATGCCAGTCATGCCATCCCAAATGATGCTTTTCTATAAAGGCAGATGCATGCATTGTTCCCATGGGGAGAACCATTTTTCACAACAGACACCTAGGCTGGCATTAAAAAACATAAAAGTTTGAACTACACTCTGGTTTTAACATTCTTTGTATGCCACCGATGAGATCCCATCAGCACTCCCACAACAAATACAAGAGCTGGCTGGAGGACCAACAGTCAGAGCTATGGCAAGGGGCTCAGCCACAAAGCAAGATAAGGACAGCATCCTACATGTGATAGCATTGCAAGGCATGCGCTGCACCAGCATCCCAGCGAGTCTAACACTAGCTCTATGAAGTAGCTAGGAAAGCTTCAGGGGCCAGAGAGAGTGAGTATCTCTGGCCATTTTTGGAGATGATGCCCTTCCTTCCTAATCTAGGCTCACTAACGTGCTCCCACTTTGCTGCCGTGGTGCCACGCTCCCACTGCACAAGTCCCAGCACTGCCATACCAACAAAGGGCCCAGGCAAGGAGATCAGCATTTTCAATCTTCATCTATAGCACGTAAAACGAAAACTTGTCTTATCACAGGCAGACATTTAACTGAGCTGAAAGAGAACTTGATCTTTAACGAACAAAACTTCCTTGGAATATCTAATAATTACAGCTGGTTTTATAAACCAGACCAAAACACAAAAAACACTGAACACTGAAACACTGAATCTTGTTTTCAGCCAGACACTGAGTCTGATCTGGTGGCCGCTGGCTGGAACCCTGTGCCGTGTATAGGCAGAAGATGGGCTGAATCATCACAAAGTCCCTTTGGCCTCAAAAAAAAAAAAAAAAAAAAAAAAAAAAAATCAGAGTTGAGTGGTTTCTTCCCCCGCAAACTTGATAGTTCCCCTCCCCAAATGATTCTTAGAGAAGACTGTGATCAGGACTGGCCAAACACACATTGTTTCGGTGACACAGACAGGCATTCCCAAGCAACTGACTCACCACATTCAAGTCAAAGCTCTTCTCCACCCACGTCTTTGCTTCTTGGAATTCCTCCTCGAGTTCCATGATGTACAGAGTATCTAAGGCGTCTACCACCGTAGCTCCTCGAAGGCCTCCTGCATTGCAAACAGAACAGCGCAATGAAGCCCCATTCATGCAGTCTTCTTTAGGTCTAAATCAATCTTCAGGAGCTGGGACAGGCAGCAGCTTCCAGTCCCAATACTGGGGATGTCTGGATGGGATCCAGACTGGCCATGGTTTAGGCTGAGATCTTCTAACAGGACTAGTCAGTTCTGCTACCCAAAATAGCTGCTTTGGAAAGGCCCATTTTCCAAAGGGCTGACATTTCTGAAAGAACACCCCCAAGGAACAGATCAAGGTCCACACTTCAAGCCACCAGTCAGGACTGCAAGCCATGGTCTTGTTTTCCAATCCTGTCTTGGCCAAAGTGGTTAGGCAACTCCACCCCTAGTCTTTGTTCAGCTGTAAACATAAATTCAGCCTCTTTCCAACCCAGTTACAAGCATAACCCTCTTCTAAGTGAGAAAATTCTATTTTCATTGTGCAAAAGCATCCACGACAGGACTTTGATCATTCTGTCCTGATGCAGTGTTGTTATCTGGGGCAAAAAGTACTTCTGCACATGTGCCATGTCCCAGTGTGTCCCACTGCCGGTGTATGTACAAAACCCAGCTTCATTTGGCGGCAGAGAGACCTGAAACTAATCTCAATGGATCCTGAACAGAGAGTAGGTGACTTTAGGGACAGCTCCCCTCCTTTGGCTAACATAGCAGTCCCTGTGAGCATGTTCTCCAGCAGGCAGCAAAGGAACACATGCAGATAAAGCAAATGCCAACCACATACCTGGACCAATCATGTGATTCATGTAAAAAACCTGTGTGCCAAGTGTTGTCTTACGCAAATGGGCTCTAGGAGAACTTCCAGTGAGACAGACTGACGTGGCATGCCATGCCAAGAAGACTATACAGGGTGTGTAGACAGACAATCTCGTAGCAGTTGAGACTAAATGAAACTAGAGATGTTAACAACCGTGGGTTTGCAACATCTCAGTGCTAAGAGTTCTATTTCTGTTAGGGAACCCTGAAATTATTCCTAGCATTGGAAAGCAAAGGCTATGAAGCACACTGTGACTCAAAATCTACGCTTTAATTACAAAGGCCGTCACTTTCCTGCGTAAGTCAGCGAACACAAATCCTCACGTGGAAGATTCCAGTTTGGAATCATCATCAGTCATCCCTCTGCGGATGTAACACACCAGGGACATGGGCGTAAAGCTGCCTCTGTAGTGCTGTCAGCAAGCTGCACGTGGGGGCCCACACATCCACCGCTCAGTTGCAGCCACATTCCTACCCGCCCCCTGACAGTCAGACCTCTTGGAGTCTCTGGCAGCAAAGATGCTTGGATGAGGTTCAGGTTTTATTTCTGCAGGAAAAACTGCTTGTACCAGCTCTGTCCCTACCATCTCTGTCTCCAGCATAATCGCAAAGACTCACACATGCTGCTTACGCCCAGGGGTTTTCCTGAGACAGACTGCAGTTTGGCTCAGGTCAGTTCTTTCCTCTTACTAACAGACTTTAAAATACTACCCCAAATTCCCCCAGCTTTCCCAGCCTTTTTTTTGCACACTCAGATTGGCTTGGCACTTTTGTAATACCTTCAGCATTATTTCAATTCTAGTTCTGCTTAAGAGAGGAAAACTCAGCTGGGTGCACTGTTAAGGAACTGCTGCAGAGGCGAGAGGAAGGCAAAGGTGAGTCATGTGTCACGAACCTTAAGACTCTGCTCTTTCCTTATTAAGAAAAAAAAGCAATTGTGTCTGATGTACATCATACCTTTTCCCCAGAGGAGGCGTGCTCAGATCCACCAGTTTCATGCAGGGCTCATTTATGCTTTCAGCATTCCTCTCCCGTAAGAAAGGCATCCTGCCTTATTTTGTTGATGCTACAAGATTGCAGTTTTGACACTTTTCAGCCAGTCAGCACATCATTGCTTTAATAAAACCCAACCAAGACTTTACTGCTCAACTATAGATTGCTGGCTTTCGGATGCTGTCTGCATCAAAAACAGGGGCTGTGGAAAAGGGATGAAGGCAGCAGAGACAGCTTCTAGAAATCCACTTACTCCTGCAGGCTTGCGAAATGATCATCTAACTGGAGCTATCTCCACGAGTGCAATAGATGGAGTCAAACAGCCACGAGATCAACCGGTGGGTTCTAAAAAACAGCTGAGCTGATGTTTGTATGGCATGTTTTCCAAAAGCAGTGACCACGAAAAAACATCATCATCACAGTCAGAGCTGCTTTTATCAACCTTAATGATTCTTCAATATTAATGATGATGTGATTTTTATACACTTTCCTATTAGCAAGGAGAGACACATCAGCTCAGAGCAACACAGACACCGGCAAACATTTTAAAAAGAGAAGGAAGAGTAATGCTGCCTGAGGCACAGCCCATTACTGTGATATTCTGAGAGAAACACTAACAGGCTCGATTTAATTTGATGATATAATCCACAAAGTCTTTCATAATCTGCAGAGAGACAATGAGAAAAGTTGGATTCGCTCAAACTGAACAGAGACAAAGAAACAATAAAGTTACAATTTTCTGGGATGATTAATTGAAGTGAAAAATATTGCTTGAATTGACAGAGCCTTTTATGTTTTTAGCAAGTAAGGCCTTTAAACACATGAATTGCATCGGGGATTAGGAACATGCTCGGATCTTTGCTAAAGCATAGCTTGGAGTTGCTTAGCTTTCCTCCCCTGTATTTGACAAAGTGGAGGGCAAACCTTGCTCCCCTGCTGGTTTGCCTTTGTGTCATTTTAAACATTTGTTTTAAATATTCCCCTAAACACTCTGTATCTGAAGAACCGCAGGCTGTGTGTTTTGTACAAGGGTCTTGTCGATGTTTCCTTTCTTCTGAACTAGCTTTGAAGCAATTGCAAAATGCATGGCTGACTTTTTTTTCCTGCAGCTAACAAAGTCTATCGCAATACCAAGAGCTACCGTGTCAGCTTCAGCCGTCTCAGGAGAATGATAAAAAAGAACCTCCTTCCCCTCCACAACCATGCAGACGGCAAACCAGGCATCAGGACTTTGCTGCTGCGTCTCTGTCACTTGCCAGGGCAGAGAGGACATCTAGGACCAGCCCTGACCCCGCCGTGCACACTGGCATGTTACTTCTTCGCTACAGGAACATCTTCCTTCCTTCTTGCTCAGATATTGCTTCATTAGGTCATAATAGAGCCCATGATACAACGTCCAATGGCTCTAATTATATTCAGTGGTCAAAAGATTGTGCTATACATGTCCTAGCACACTTATTACAATATATATGCACCCATTTGTAAAGATGGTGATATTTGCTTGACATGCCGCTTATTTTGAGATGTTAAAAAATAATCACCTTTCCAGATCTACACATTATAATGTGAGGGATATAATCAAAGGGGAAGCAGCTTCAAAAGGAAAAGGAATCAAAACCCTCTCTGTCACTTCTGACTCTTGCTGACACTCCCCTCTCTAAATTACTGGTTTCAGCCTTATTGTACTCCCTCTGAGGGAGTTTTGAAGTAGAAACTAAGAAACCCTCAAAAGACACCCTTCTGAAAGCACCCAGAAATGGTAGCGATGACTTTTAAGCAGGACTCCACGTCTGAGATTCTACTTGTCTCCACAAATCTAAGGCCCTGTGTGCTATGAAAAGCCCCTCCCCCCATCCTGCTGCAAAACTGGCTTGGAGTGGAGATACACCTCGCTCAGGAGAGGCAAGGTCACTTGGCTGATGGACAAAAGGGAAGCTGTGTCTATTGGACCCAGTTCTGGGATCCACACCAGCTCCTAAACTGCCCACTAAGAGCCTATGACCATCCTGAATGGGAAAGAGGAACCCTCTGCTGGGACCAGTGGGAAGAACTGGGACCTCAGGCAGAAGGCAGGGATGCTTGTCTAGGGGCATTTCTAACTGAAGGGCTTCACGGCAGCTCTTGTGACAGCAAGCGGCAGGGCCTCTGCCTGGAGCTTCTTCTGTGAGAGAACAGCAGCACATCAGAAGCAGCAGCTCATGGTAGCAATACAAAGGTTCATCTCTTCTTGAGCTGAAGGAGGGCCCGTACCACCTCGTCCCAAGCCACAAGTGTATTTGCTCTTTTGTGCACGAGAAGAATGGAGATATCCATGCAGGCAACAAGGCTGCTCTGTTCCTACTTCCACCCACCCAGAGGAATGAGCATCCACCCGCTCACTTGTGAACACTGCCACAGAAATCACGAACAAACATTACATTAATTAACATAATGCTTGTGAAAGGTGCTGAATAGAGCACTCCATGGAGAGGAGATGGCATTGTACGCACACCGTACCCCCACGGCCTCAGTGGGAATGTGCTGTTAATGCCAGTCTGGAAGAACAAGACCATTCAAGCAATACAGTCTCAGAAAGGCCTTCATGGGAATTAATGGTAGTGCTGTCTCTAAAAACCACAGATAAAGCCCGCAGCAGCTCATTCTAGTCTAGGGTGGATAATCTGAATAGAAGGGCTCATCCTCTAAAGCCTGTAGCAGCTTGTCCTAGTCTGGGGTAGATAATCTGAATAGAAGGGCTCATCCTCTGTTCCTATCCCTGACTCGCCCCCGGTGCCTGCTCGCTCAGGAGTTCGTCAAAGCCACTTGCAGCATGATTTCACAAGACAAAACACAATTCCAAAGGCTCGTGAAGAGGTCTGTGTGTGTTCACTGGGGCCAGAGGGGGAAGGCTTTGGAAGACATATGCCAATCTCAACACCCAAAGGAACCAAGAGGTACAAAAGGTGCCGGGTTGCCTGGGGAGCCGCCAGCCAGGCTGCCCCGGCGCAGCAAAGCGCAGCCCTCCGAGCCTGCTGCACAGCACGTGGCAGGAGAGAACTGCCACCGCCGCCTGGGGCTCCCTGACCCCAGCCCGAAGGTCTGTATCGACTGTGAGCCCAGGGCCAAGAAGTGAGATACGTGGCACTGATCACGAGCTGAACAAGGACTGTAAAGGGTGAAAAGCTCCAAGCCAGGCAAAGGGGGAACTACGAGTAACAGACGGGGCACGCTGGCACACGCACAGCGTTCACCCACTTACACATGTCCCATGGCCCTGCTCTCCTTCAGCGTCCCGGCAAGCCACTGCCTGGAGGAGAAAAAGGAACAGTTTTCTCCTGAATGTATAGTTTAAAGGGAGGCCATGAGGGCTGATCAAAGGTGGAGAATATCTACCCTACCATCTGCCAAACATGTAAGGGCTAATTAAGGCTTGAAAAGCACCGCAAAGCACCAAGCAGGGACTAAGTGTAACTGTGGTAACAATCGCAACTGCTGCTGCATCTGTGAACTTCCTTTTAGCTACCCATTATCTGCAAATCAAACCCACCAATTTAGGCAGAAACAGGCCAATCAAACATACCACCATCAGGTACACAACAGAAACTGCAAGTTTGATCATTAGTAGAGCAGTAAGATTTTTACATCCAACTTGCTGAAGCTTCCATGAGCCACCAAATCCACATGCAAAATTCAACTATGTGAACACTTTGCATCTGCTCATGTTTACAACCCAGGCTTGTCTGGGAATAGCAAGGGTTGGCCACATGTTGTATCGGGCTAGAACGTTGATCCAGGCACTGCTCACACAGCACAGTTGAGCTCCCCCATTAGAAAGAGCCCAGAGAACAGGATTACACTCTTTAGGAGGTAAGATGATCTACCGAGCAAAAGACAAAGTCTTTTGCATCAAAGAATTGCCTTTTATCGGGAGATGATGATATACTATCCTGGGTTTAGCTCTCCTTCAGTCTCTGTGGGAGCTGCACAGAAGACAGTCACGTCAGAGAAAGCCACAACTTCTCATATGGCTTCTTGCAGCCAAGGTCAAAACCTTCAGCTTGAAAGAACCTCTGCTCCATGCTCCGCACCCTGCGGGCAGACAATAGCAAGCTGAGATGCACAGCACCGGGTAGATTTCCCTTAACAGCAACTACATGACTGAGGAGTGAGCAGGGACTGAAGGAAAGGACAAAAATTAGGAAAGGAAAGGGAAGAAGGACAGAACCAGGCTGTGAAGAAAGAAAAATGAAAACCAAAGAGACTGCACAGCACTTGCAAGAGCATCCAGGATATTTTCAATGTGTCCCCCTGGCACCAGAAAACAGATTGTGGTTTTTGCTGTGCTCAGAAAATGGCCTAAGCCTCATGCCATCTTTTCCGCTGCAGTCGAAACAAAAGCCCCGTTACACTCCTTCCAGTGGGAACAGGGGCTGGGGTCTGTAGGCTGCTCTAATAAGGTGTCAGTGACTCACTGACAAGAGAAGAGACAATCGTTAGGCAACAGAGTGACTCACTGGTAACAAAGCACGATTCATTTACCTTCATCCTACCTCAGAGGGGTTGTGTGAAGCAGGATGCAGAACAGCAGACCTGTTCTGCAGAAGGGACAGCGAGTACAGCAGCTTGCATTTCAGGACCTCTCTCCAGAATCTTGTGAAACACCCTTGCATGCTCCCCATACCATTGTCCATTCAGACATTGTCTCTCCAATGTCTATTCAGACAGCTGAACCAAGCCCTCACTCTTCCTTCTGGCTTTTCCAGCTCCATTCCTACAAAGTCCAACTGCTCTCCTACCTGACGGATAACACTCTTCAGGATCAAAGAGCACTCCTTTGTCAAAATCAGTTTTGTGTTAGTTTTGGGTTGGTTTTGTTGTTTTTTTTCTTTCTTTGTTTTGTTGGTTTGGGGATTTTATTTTTTGTGGGAAGTTACTCAGGCTCTTGGAATTTGGCCAAAATGAAATACCTCCTTGGAGTGAGGTATGTACAGGCTCGGGATCTACCTTTTCAAGTCCTTTTGCTACTAGACTTAGCACACAGACCTGCACCTGCTTCTCCCAGCGGCTAAACAAGTGGCCTAACCCCAGGATGTATTCAGCCTCCACAGCTTAGCAAGTGTTTGATTTTCTAGACAAAGTGGAGCAGCTGTGATGGGAGGGATGGAGAGAGTCTCCTTCCTTCACTCCCCTCTTCCCAAAATAGCCAGCTTGGAGTATGACAGGCCAGATATGAGACTTGAAGGGCTCCCAGCTGCAAGTCTGTCCCTTGAGAGTCCTTAAAAAAAGCTGTAAAAGTGATGCTTCAGCAAATGAATAGCTAAGAGTGGGGTCTTTAATAGCCCTCTTCCTCAGGAAGGAGAAATGCCTTTTCCCAATGGCTATGCCTAACTCCCACAGTCACTCTGTCTGGGGAGCCACTAAGCACGATGGCTTGCAGGTGTGTGATCTAGCGTGGCTGCCCTGCCACAAAGCCAAAATAGCACATACATCACGTGCAGCGAGGTAGTCTCCATGTCTCAACTCTCACCAGCTTTACTGCCTAGGTGCAAGGAATAATGATGAATTTAGCGTGTGCCTTTACAATGCTAGAAATGGTGCAAGAATTCCCAAGCAGCAGGTGACAGAAGTATCTTCGCCAGCTTTTCAACACTACCTCCCTGATGTCAGGGTTTAGTTCGCATCAAGTTCTTCTTTGTGCCGTATCACCCGTGTTTAGAGAGCCACGTACCCCTGCTGTTGCTATTACACTGCTGTTATGAATTGTCTGCCACGGAGATGGATGGAAGCCCAAACTAACCTCACCAACACACCTATTCAGCAGGCAGTGCCAAAGCACTAGAGCAAGCAAAGAGGTTAAGGAATATTGTCTCCAATGTCACGGAGACTAAGACCCAGGGGACCTGGTCCTGACATTTGGCAAAAAACCCTTATGAAGTTTCTCAGTGAACAGAAACCGAATCCTTCATTTTCAACAAAGCCATTTAAAAAATCTGTACAGTAACGCATTGTGCCAATGCTTAAAATGAACAGCACAAGTCATTAGGAAGCTATCATACTTAATCTTGCCTATAGCAGGACTGTTTAAATGCTACCAAACAGAGAGTTTCAAATAGCTTTTTGCTAACTTTAATAACCAAGTTTACAATTGAAGGCAAGAGCGAAAGGGGGGAGGAATTTAGATCAGTGCAATGTAAACCTAGATCAAAAATGAAAGGTCTTGACTCCCACTGTTCTTATGTCAAATCGTATTTGTCAAAACAAAAATTAGTGCTGAAATCTTGTTTGGAATAAAAATTAGGATGCAGTTTTTATGAAACATGATGAACTTGTTAACTGTTGAGGCACAAAAGATTCCAGTTGTTACTGGTTATTTATCTTCACCTCTTGGGGTGCAGGTGACGCAGGGCAAAACAAGAACTGAAAACACTGAGATCCCTTCTTCTGCTTATGCTGGTACCAAAGGCTTCAAAAGATTGAACTGGCTTTGATTAAAATCAGTGCCTTGTTAAAACAGGAGTTTGAAAAACGACCATCTCTGAACGCTGTTTTTCTTGTTCTTTTCGGTTCTTTTTCTCATTGATAGTGCTTGGAGACCAGACTGAACTTTTGACATTTATCCAGAGATTTGTGCGAGAAGCATGGGAGCTGGCTGAGACCACATCACCAGACAGCTTCTGGGTGGTGGCATACTGTCGAATTCTGGGGGAAATCTACACAGAGACTTTCTACACAGCTCAGGATTATCTTGGCAACAAAGTAAACTGTGAAAAATCACTGCACAGTTTCTTGAAAAATCTGCTTTACAGTGACGCTTTGCCAGTCCTCTCTGCGGAGCTCTGGGTCAGGCAGAACAAGTGGTTGGGAGCCTGGAACTCCTGAGATAGGATCTGGGGTTTTGGCCAGAGCTCCCTGCCTGCTCTGGGCCTTAGTTGCTTCTGCCAGCAAAAAAGCAGGAGGCATTTTCCTCCAAGTTTAAAAAGAGAAAGAGTTGAAATAAAGACAACGTGCTCATTAAAGAAATAAAAAGATCTAAAAATCCATATTCAGGGATAGTGCTGCAGCATATTGACCGAAGTTTTAGCCTGTTCTACTCAGTGCCAGGTACAGCAAGACAAGAAACAAGAGGCATCTGCACAGCACACGCTACCCCTCTGACACTAAGCAAACAGCCCCTCGGGTACTGGCCTGTTCCCTCACCAGCTGCTGTCTCGCCACCTCCCTCGATCACATCAGTTTATCTGACCTGGTGTTTCTGTCTCTGTTCATCCCAAGCCCCTTGCGCTAGCCATTCATCTCCCCGCTGCAACGGCATTGCTGGCCATGCAAAAACACTCCCACCAGTTTATTTTTTCCACTTTTCCTTTCAGAATTGTCCCCTAGAACAAAAACCTTGGATGAGGTGTCAGTACTGGAAGATGATTACACTCCAGTTCCAGAAGATATTCTCAAGTAGAAAGACAATCTGTTCACATTACAAGCAGGATCACGCCAGTTGTCAGTGATCTCTAGGACAGGGCTGGTACTATTTGTTCAGCTGACACTAATTAAACAGAAAATCCAAATGAAATAGGAAACAGGTTACAGTCCTTTTCAGGAAGAAAGAAAATTGCTCAGTTAAGTCTTCCCAATTGTCTCATTACAATCCAGTCCTTCAGCTGCCTGCAAATGGTACCTACATGCTGCAGATGAAGTCTGCAAAGCCAACACCACCAGACCTGAGTTACAGCCTTGCCACTGTGTCTTATTTATTGAGGTTTTTGTCTGCGGACCTGATAGCTGTTAACACAGAGTAACTCTATTCCCTTTATTTAAGGTAAACTAAACAAATTACATCTGAGCAACAAGGTAGCAGCAGAAAGAGATAAAGGGGACAAAAAAGTAGTCCAAGAATTAGAAGACATCTATTTCTTTTTTTATCAACACATTCTCCTGGAGACTAAAAAAAAAAAGAAAAAGTCCATTAGCTTTTGAGCAACCTCATTTTTCTCTGCTTTCCAAATAAACCACTGCATCTGCACTTCACAGACGTCATCAGAAAACAGTTCGTATCCAAGGTCATTTTCCCATCTTCTTCCTATTAATCTTCCTCACTCTCCTCTCCAGGTATTGGTCAAAAGGTGACACCCCAAACACTCTCCACCCCACGTGTGCTCCCCTGATGTATGGAGCAGGGAGTGACTGTGCAGAAGGGTAGAACTCACTGAGCCCTTGGCCTCCAGCAGCTCACAGGCGTTTGCCACAGCCAGCTCTGTCCTCCGCTCCCCCGCCAGCCTCAGCCGGGAGCAGCCACGGACGGAGGTCTTGGGGCAACATGCTGGGCACTGTGGTGGCTCCCGGCTCACTAGCAGTGTTAGTTCTGGTTAGCTTCAGATCCTGCCTCTCCCTGCCACTTGTCCTTACCTGTAGCAGGGGCAGCAGACATTGGCAGGGACTGTACCAAGCCCCCACAGATCCCAACAAACCAGCCTCCATCACCCCAAGACACAAACTAGCCTTGATTTCAGTTTATGCTGATGTGCCATGCCTGATCTCTTCCACTTTGTGATTCCTAACAGATTTAGCTCTGGTAGCTGACAGAATGTTGACCCTGCTTTGCAGGCTACCAACTGGCCACTAATCTCTTCAGCTATCAATTATCTGGCCCTGGAGATGCTAATTTTCTTGCAGTACTGGAAGAAACACTTAGTGGATCCATCAGAACCCCATGCATTTTACTAGACGCAGGGCATCACTCAAGACAATGCTGAAGTTACTGCCGCTCTATAAGCTTCATACCTAAATCAACTCAAAACCTAGTCCTATACACTGGAGGGTAGTAGGTAATGTCACACTTGCCCCAGCTAAGGAGAACTCAAAGCGCTGATCATTCCCTGAAAAGATGCTTAGGAACAGGAGAGCAACTAATGCTGGAGCACGTGGCTGGGATGAAGCAGAGCCTACGGGGTACATCAGATCACGCAAGGAGACTAAAACGTAACCCCAGCTTGAAAGAGCCATCTGCCAAACAAGGATGAACCACCTCCTACCTAAAGGCAAAGAATTTTGAAGACTGGCATTAGGGAGATTGCCCAAACATCTGGTCCACAAGATAGCTCAGTCTGTTTTTCCTTGTCAACAGGAGTGATCTTCCAAGTTCACGGGAAGCGATAATGAATCACAGTTCCACCTGCACTACGCAATGGGTGTCAGCATATGTGCTGCACAGTTTCTAGGTAAATCTGGCATCACAGAAGAGCATCTTGAAGTGTTGGCTTTTAGGTTGCTATGATCAAATTTAATACAGAATGTGTTCCAGCTGGGGAAGAAATAGCTTTTTTGGATTACAAACCACTCATGTTTTTCAAATATCAATTTCCCCTGAAGAATTAAGACTATCATTCAAACTGAACTAGCAGTGGCAGCTCTCCCCTGAACAAGTGATGGGGTGAGAAAGAAAAAAAAGAGAGCTCATGCTCATTTAGGAAAGTGGCAAAGTAGACTGTCTGGAGGAAATCAGGCTGGTGGGAACAGGTTTAGCAATATTCTTATTATGCACTGGAAAAAAAAAAAAAGAAAAGAAAGGTCTTCAGCATAAAAATGAATTGCTTGTCACAGTAACAGCCCTTCAGATAGTTACTTCCTTCAGTGGAAGGGGAGAGAAGATATATGATAAGCACCTATTGCCAACAGATTCTTAAGTATTTAATACTTGGCAGCTGCTCCCCAATTTAATCCTTTTTTCCCCAGTTTCTCCAACCATCTTTCATTATGTAGTGATCCTCCAACAACAGGCACCGTCCCGCCACTGCATGACTCCAGACCTCCTGGAGCTTGAATCAAACTGTTTCTATTTGAAAGTGTCACAGAGGAGGAAGTGGTTTGACTGAGCCTCAGGAACACAATCCTTGATACAGGAGAGATACTGCAAATCCACTCTCTACGTGTATCCAATCCATTTCCCATGACACACAGATTCTATTTCAGGCAGACTATGTCAGCTATGGAGAGCTCAGCAGAAAATTGAAAGCAATAATCATTCAAATGCTCCTTCGGGAAAGAGGTTTTCCTCCTTTGTTTGGGGCAACAAGGCTCAGATGTCAGTGAAGCAGAGGGTAATTACTTCTGGCAAAGGTAGGTAATTTGACAAGCAAGGAGTAATTCTGGGAGGAACATGTCAAAAAGGTTAAGCAGATGTCACAGCAGCAATGCTAGTGGGGCAAAATACTGCTGGTTTCTCCTCTTCTGGATGTTTGAAATTAATTTTAGACTGCTTAAAGGTAACCTGATTATATACTATTTATTGCTCCTCCAAATACCTCCTTGAGGACTTGCATCATTTAATGTGAGGGGTCCCAGCAGGCCTATTAAAACAAACACACACGTCCTGCCTGCAACTGTTATCCATGGTCTTTGAGAGACATAGGAAGCAGTTAATGAGCAGAGACTGCTAATTCATCTTAGAATTCAAAGGAGAGATGCTTCATTGTAATAATCATGAAGAAGATGCCCTTCTATCTTCCAAACACACTTCCCAAAAGCGGCTGTGGCAGATGTATTATGACAGCACATGCAGCTTGTAACTCTAGATGGCATTTTTCCCTCAGCAGATAAGATATCTCTGGATGGGCTTTGCAGAACAGACAGTGCATTCCAGTTTGAGTTATAAACTGCTCATATCCCTGATGTGGTTTTATCTACAGTCCAGACAAGCAAATCATCACCTCCCACAGCGTGTTCACAGAAATCATCTGGTCCATAACACAAGCCCAGGTGTCAGAGAAGAATTCAGAGATACAGGAATGAAAACTGCTCTTTGCCTCAAAATAAAGCTAATAGGATTAATTTTTTCTGTTCTGTATGCAACAGAATGGAGGTGCTAGGGCCTGGACACCTGCTCTCAATCCAGATACTGCCAAGCACTGAAGTTACTGGTCACCGGCTGAACTAAGATACCTAATAATCACAATGAAAAAAAGTCTAATACATTTTATGTATTTTGGATGCAATGGGTCAGGAGAATACAAATGGTCCATCACCATGTCCCAGCTGATGAGGAGGAACACATTAAGTCATGATAACTCCATCACTTGGAACCATCTGCCCATATTCTTCCTTTTCTCTCCCATATTGTTCAAGTCACACCAACAAGACCCCAGCTGAAGCCTCCAAATGCTCTCCAGTATGTTGCTTGACAGGATAGATATCAAAATAATCTCAGCGAATCAGGAAAAGAGTCTGAAATAACCAGGATGCAATTCAATAAGGATACACAACGTATTTCACCCTGAGGAAGAACACGAACCACGAAGCATAAGGAATAAATGGTTAGATAGCACTCTGAAGAAAACGATACCGAGGCTACAGCAGATCAAAAATTCAGCTCCAATTAACAATGTTGTAATGTTGCAAAAAGGAGCCAACCTGACTCCAGCATGGGTAAACAGCACGTGCCACGTGCAAGGCATGGAAGGGCTCTTGCACTCCACTCTGCACTGGCAAAGCCTCCCAGGACACAGAGCCCACTTCAAGAAACATTTGGCTCATCTGAAGACTTCAGAGGGGAGCAGTGGCACTGAGAAGGCCACAGAATGGGACCTACAATTAAAGCTGGAAAGGTCTGGGGCCGCTCAGCCTTGAGGGGAGAAGACTGAAGAGAACTTGGCAACACTTTGCAAAGACACAGAGTGATGCTGCAGAGAGTAAGATGGTAAACCATCCTCCCTATCCACGGGGAGAGGCCAAGAAGTCACAGCTTAACATTCCACAGGAGAGCAAGGTCAGATCCCAGCACAAGCTTTAAAACTGTAAAGCACCGAAGCAGAATGCCTGCGATGAACTTTCCGCCGTGGGGTAGTTTAGGGATGGCTTAAGAAAGGAAGGACTGAACGACCTCTCACTGTTCCTTTTATATTCTGTGATTACTCAGAAAGATGAATGAGAACTGCAGGTCTCCAAAAAGCCTCATGAAGATACCCCTTGGAGATGCACCAAAGTGATTCTGAGGGAAGGAAGTGCTACAAAAAGATACTTTCTGATGGCTCCGTTCCCTGCAAACCCCCAAAGCTACCTTAGTGACAGAGTACATCACAGTTACAATTTTGGATGTACACAGAAGTCAGGAAATTAAAAATGCTTGTTCCCACAGCAACCAGGATGCAGCCTGCCAAGAGAGAAGGAATGTTCTAGCCTAGTTGAAAGGTGTTAATTTTAATGCCTGAAGGCGACTTCCACTTCCAGATGCCTGAAGAAGGCCTCGGTGAAGTCAATGAAAACGCTCGGCTCTCACGTACAGGCAAAACTCGATCCTCAGTTTCTTTGTTCCTGAATTATCTGCTCTTGCTTGCAGAACACAACACAAATTTGACTTTGGAAATTAAGATGAAAGACAATCAAGGCTGCTGTGAGGACCATCACTGGGAATGCTGTGCTCTTGGACCACCCTACACTTTAGTACTCACATAATTTGTGCTTTCCCATCCTCCAGCTCTGTGAAGAAATGATAACCCTATGTAATCATGTATCCAGATAAAAGCACTGTGGCGGGAAATAGGCGTAACTTAGGTGTTCTTAATTGCATGTTTGTATCAGAGCAAGGATATTATGGGTATATTGAAATTCGTAGGGAAACAACCTCTGCCTTTAGAACTTTCTCTTGAAACATCTTCATTTTCCTGCACTGAGGTTTTTCTCCTTTTTTCTTTTGGGAGCTGCATATGAGTATGTTAGGGTGCAGTAGATTTTTTTGAGGATAAAATATCAAAGAAGGATGAACAACTTTAGTAAGTCCAAAAAAAATCCTCCCTATTTTTCACAATGATGCCTCAAGCAAAGGCTAAGGGATTTTCTTGAACTTCCAAAAAATCCTCTCTAGAGACAAGAACAATCTTGAGAGGCTAAAAGAGAGTATTTTTAAAAAGTTTAAAGGTCTTCAAATGACAAATGCCCACCACAATATTCTGAACACATAGATCCAACCTTGAAACCAGTGACAAATCTGTAAGTTGACATCCTATGGGATGACGTTACTCCTACTGATTAAGTGAGATGAGAGACTTCTCTCATCCCAAAAGGCAGCAGAAATAAAGAGAAAATACTGGAAACAAGTGCCTGGCAAAATTATAGAAAAGGAAATTCTGTAGCAGGAGCCATTTGAAATGTGATCTCCTAAAGGTGAATAGAAAAATGTCAAAGTCTAACACTAATCCAGATGAATATCCAATGAGATACATAATGAAGGTGGCAAGAAACTTAAGCAGTAGCACAAAAAGAGATACGATAAAGCAGTTAAGTTATAAATGTGAAATCTAGCACAGCAAAGCCAGTTCTGAACCTGCCTAATCTCTTCAGAAGTTTCAAGAGCGGAAAAGGAGTGAATTAAAACCCAAGAAGATCAGGTTTTTGCTACACAGTTTATAGCTACCCATCTCCTCTGAATAAACAAGGAAAAGCTAAATACAGAGGGGTAAAGGTAAGAAACCAGAAGTCTCAAGATATTTCCAACATCAAAAGGCATAGCTAACAGCACATTTAAAAAATATTCTTAACTTGCTCTGCTTTTTAATGTAGTTTCTGGTAGCGTATGTCTGCAAGTGGGTTTGCACCTGCAGCTGAAACTACGTAAAGCATCTGACTGCATGTGGTGGCTAGAAATATATATATATCTGAAAGATATATTCTGGCCAAAGCAGAGGTACCTGTGCAGTCGGGTATTCAGCTCTGTATATTCTGTGTTATTATCAAGTCGGCACAGAGGGGGGCCATTAAGATCCTTGGAGAGGATGCTGGATGTTAGTTCAAGCCAGTTGGAAGTGCCAAACCTCCAACTCAGCTTTCGCTGTGGAGTTGCCACCACCGCCTTCAGAATCCAGAGAAGAATCAGTGAGCAGTCCAACTACACCCACTCTCAGTTGGCTGCCTTTTAATCACACGCTCAATATCTCTGAAGATTAGACAATTATTTCCGCATAATTAGTGTCCAGAATGAGGCACAAACAACATCCCTAACGGGGTGATTTGGGGGGGTGGGGTGGGGGCCAGGAGAAAAAACTTAAAGCTCATTGTATTTTGAAATGCAGCCCCCAGAGTCTGAAAAAAGGGGAAAAAAACAGTTACAGCCTGGACTGCTCCCCTGTCTACATGGTAACAGGGCTGCTCGTGCGTGGCTTGCTTCCTCCACACCGCTGTACGTTCTGCTCCTCAGCATCCTGAAAAGAGGTCCCAAAAACCACTCTCTAGTCACAACATCTCAACACAATTTTCTTCCTTTTTCTGCTTTGATTTGCTACTTTAATGGCTGTTTTTCTAATTTTTTTTGTTGTTTCCTTCTCCTCCATTTTGCTGTGCAAAGCAGTTCTGACAAATCCCAAGACACTCTCGTACTTTTAGGCCTCATTAAACTCAAAACTCTGTTCAGGGTCAATGGAAAGTTCATGAAACTCATGAGGAAGCCTGAGATGATTAATGGCTTTTACACTGAGATAATGTGAAGTTTGCCCGGTTTCCTGCTAAAGACAGGCCCAGACCAAACCCTTGCTGTCCAATCTTTGCAGCTGTCCTTCGATCCAAAGGGCTGAATGCAGAGAGACACTGCAACGTGCATAAATGCTTCGCATCTTAGGCCAAGGCTGTTCCCCACTGAATTTTCCAAGTTTGTTTTTTGTTTTCCAAGATGTAAATCTCAGCTGAAGGGAGATGAAACCATTTGGTTCAAATAATTTTTTTTTTTTTTCAAGAACTGCTGCCACAATGGAGCTATCAGGTCTAGTTCAGCCTCAGAATAAAAGCTCTGACAAGCAAAGGTGTCTGAAGAAGGCCCCAGGCCACTATATGAGACATTAATAATTTTTTTTCTGTTTAAACTTTTTAAATGAGTATTTCAAGCTGACAAGTTACTACCTGTCAGCTGAGCCACTGTAATAAGCTTAAATCTCTCTGTGTGAGGTTTAGGGTTCAGTGGAGCCCTGATGATTGAGCTAATGCTTGAAACGGCACATTTAAAGGAATCACAGAATCATACAATCAGAGAATCATTTAGAAGCCACCGTTCTCAGCATGACCCAAGGTGAGAGCAGAGTGAGAACAGATCTCCTGCAGTATAAATGACAACCCTTGGTGTCTGGAAGGCATGATCTTTGGCACATGGAGAGCAGGGGAATAAAACCCCATAACAGGGATAAATGTCAGCTTTAACATGAATCATGCGACTGGTCTCCAATGAGTTTGATATTTGGGGGATATCCTGATTCACTGCTTCCTGCTGACAGGAAAGAAGTTTATTGCCACAGATTTCAGTGACAGCAAAAGCCAATGTCAACTCAAAATGTCCTTCCTGAAAACAATATTCAACTGGGTAACATTATACATAAAAAAAAAAGATGATGATGCCAGGGAGCAACATCTTCATTACAATATATTTTTCTCTTCAAAGAGCCCATGGAGCCAACAGTCTAATGTCATCTGCAATAGGCAGCAGGAATAATTCCGCATACAAATTCAGAGAGCAATTATTATTATTATTATTAATATTTTAATCACATAAAAAGACACTCCAAGGTTTTGTAATTTTGTGATCACAGGGAAACAGATTCATAGGCAGAACAGAAAAGCTGCACCAAGTGATTGCACAATTGGAGGTTACCATTTCTCTTCTGGTAGTTAGAATGTTGCTAAATTAGTATTTTCATCCAATTACCTTTCCCACGTTAAATGTTCATACATCAACTCCTGTTGCTTCTAATTGAGGTGGGCACATTTCCTGCTTGCTTCATGGTTTCCCTAGCTAAATCACTGATGAAGGAAGCAGGTATTTGGAAAATGTTTGGCTCAACAAGCAAGACTGGATGGCTGAAGGGACTAGCTGCAGGGTGTGGAGCCTTTTGTGTCCAGGGAGGCCCAGCACCTGAGGTGGCGGTCAAAGAGCACTCTAGCTGCTGTTAGAAGTTCCTGTGAAAGCAGCTGGGTGGTGTGAGCCCAGTGGAGAGATGTTACTTGGATCCCCATCCAGAACAGAGACTGGGCAGGTGATAGTGTCACAGTGCAGTGAGAAAGTCCACTAGGATTGCACTGCACCTGCCAGGGAGAAAAAAACCTGAAGGTTTCTGAATCTCAGGACAATCAACTTGGTACGTTCTAGAGGCCTCTCTGTATATATTCATGTGGCCACTACTCTTCTGCCCCAGCCACTTCAAACCCTTTTTTTAATCCCGGAGAGCCAAAGCAGCACTATTTCCAGGCAACCGAGACCAATGACCTGCCTTCAAAACAAACTGTTAGGACAGTTCAGGCCAAAGTCTGAGCTGAGTACACAAACACAGCCTAAGCAGCCACTGATTTTTTCCAAGAACTGACACCCAGCCTGTGCAGATAGCCCTGTGTACTCTGTCACCAAGCAATCAAATGTGGAACAACGTGGAGGGTCCTACACGAGGACGAAGCCTAAATGCCTTACATCTTTTAGATCCAGCTGCTGTCAGATCTTTGCCATCCAGCTCTGGTGACCTGGCTGTGTCCTAGATGTGACAGTTGTCACATGGATTCACATCAGGTGAAGCTACTGAGCTTCACAACGATGCACAAATTCAGCATATGCTGAGAGAAGCAATGGCTGTGACAAGGCAATTCATAATTTTAGGTGTGATTTCAAGTGGGGAGAGAGGAAAAAAGGGGGGGAACCTAGTTAAAGGACTTCTATTTTTATACTAAAATTAATATACTAATGTGAAGTTAGGTGGTGAAAAAAGACTGTCTAACACCACAGCAAGGTTCCATATTTACTTGCTGTCACTGATTTCAGAGCAAATTGGCTCAGGTTATAAGTCAAAGAAGGATTCTTCTGCTGCCAGCACTGCACACTTCAAGAGATATCTGAAAATCAGGCTTCTTACCTTATCATTGTTAAAAGACTGTGCAATCAAAATCTAACTGACAATTCAGCTGATGCATGAGCAGAAATAAGATGCCAGCTCACTCTCCCATAGCTAGAGAAACTCTGTAAATCTAACAGGATTTTAAAAACATTTTGTCAGAAAAATAAGTGGCTATGACAGACCCAGGGAGCGGGCAGAATAATAATTCAGCTATCTAATGCTGGATATCACAGTGACAGGTGCATTTCAAGCGCTGCACTACATAATACGGTCGCCCTCTCCAGCAGCCTCACTCCAAGGAATTCAACATGCTTTGCAAACATCCATTAATTTAATGCTCACAACACCAAAAATAGGAATGTTGAGATGCTGGCATAAAAAGGGTTAAAGTAACTAGATCAGCACTGGGAACAGAATACATACCTGTGGATCTCTAGCCTTCACCTTTAGCCACAAGCCCTGTTGTGTAATTTTTCTCGAATAGTTCTCCTAAGCAAGCATGTTTGGGGCCTGATTCTAACAGTAGCCAGATACTCTGCAGGTCTTTCTTGAGTGAGATTAAGCACAGAGAGAAATTTTGCTGATAATTCTGAAAACTCCACAGCTGTGCAGTCACTCACATTGGAACCTTGTGGTGCAGGTTTTGCTCTAACAGAGATCATCCTTCCACACTAGCAGTATGCTTTGCCCATTTCCATGGCATAATTTCGAGGGAAATCATCACATATCTGAAATGGCTGCAAGTATAAAACATGTTTACCCGACTGGAGGGCATGGGATGGGATGTTTAGCATGGCACATCTTACCACAGGCATCACAGATGAATAAATAAATAATCACCAAAGAACCACAACTAGTGGGTTTAATGAAAGGGCTTTCAAGTTGCAATGATTATAAATGACAGAAATCAGAAGACTTCTGTACCATTAAGCTACATCCACAACATGGGAGAATCTTGATGAAATTGATGCCCTAGGAAGAGGATCTGGGCAGCATCAATCACAACTAGGAACCTAAGACTAAGTTACCGGATCAAAGCCCACGTGAGTGGGAACGCTGCCTTCCAGGGTATGCAGCAGCCTAGCATTTACTTGGGTAGTGGGTGAGTCTGAACTCTATATGAAGAAGTATGGGAACTGTACAGTTACTCTCCCAGATGCAAGCTGCCACCTTCCAAGGCAGAGGAGAAAGGAGATTAACTGGGGTGGAGATGCAAGAGCTTTTCTGCTTGTCATTTTCCTGCCATCTGGGCAGACACTGGGGAGGGATGCTAGCTCATTGCTGTTAAGAGAAGCAGAATGCTATGTAAGAGCAGAAGGTGAGTGTTTATTTTGTATTTCTACTTTGATTAGAGAGAATATTTGATAAAGAGCAGCTCCCCACTTCCTCCAGGGTGAAGCTGCTAAACTGAAGGCTAGGCTACAAGCAAGCACCACATCCACAACAGGAAAACGTATCACCCTTGAAGAACTTGATTGTTTCTCATGCACACAAAAATACTTGAGAATAGCCCTAAAGAGGTTCCTTCCCTCCTACATGGAAGCAGCTGCAGAAAATCTCAGCTTAATATTGACACCTCCAGCCTGGAGAGTACCCGATTTGCCTCCATTACATCTGTAGTTTGGAATAAGAAGACGCATGATGTGACCAGAGGGGGAATGGGCAACAATGAAGAAGGCAAACAGTGCCCTGTCCTAATTGCTGAAGTCTCCGAAGGCAAGAGGGATAGATGGCTGCAGCAATGGATTGCCTCATGCTTCTGTTCTTTACCAGCCACAGTTAAAAGGAGGAAAAGCCTATTAAGAGGCTGAAATGTACCATGTAGCTTCTTTTCTGCAATTGCCTGCAAATCCTTGGGCTCCAAAGCATTTTCCTTGAGAGTGCTCACAGGCACGCTACAAACAAGCACAAGTACTGCCAATTGTTTTAGCATGACAAATACATTTAAAAGCTTTCAGTATTTTTGTCTGTTCATAGGCACGCTCCTTGAGGAATTTTGACAAGCTTGCTAGAACGGAAAAGTTGCAAAGTGCTTAACTTAGTGCTGAAGTTAAGGCAGATTCTCAAGTAAGAAACCCGCGTATTCGTGGGTTGTTTGAAGATGAAGGCAAAGGACAAACCAACCCAAATCACTGCTCCCGACAAAGCGAGACTGGGCAAAAGCAGTGGCTGGTCACACACAGCTTGTGCTAGTTCAAGGCACACTGCCAAAACTGCTGGGTTATCCTCCAGATACCACAGCAATCGTCAACGCAGCTTCCATGCAACTCACAGTATTGCACAACCAGATGTGAGTTAACTCTCCTGGTACTTCTGCAGGAACTTAAGAGGCACACCTGAGGCAATAAAAGGACTTGACGGCGGCACCAGAAGCAGAACACCAAGGTTTCTCCCCGTGATATGGCTAAATTAAAAGCCAGCCCTTCCTCTGCCATCATCATCAGGGCCACCTGCCCTTGCAGTCCAGAGGCCAAATGGGGCTGCTGCTCTTCAAGGTTCTGGCCACCCTAGAAGACATGTGATGCTATTTCCAGCTTTGAGCCTTCATTTTCACACACATCTAATAGCTCCCTAAAGCTAATGAGGCCAGCGTAGGAGGCTGTACTCAGTCTCCACACAAAGCAGTAGATCTTCACATTATAGTCTGAAAGATCACACCCATGTCATGAACCTGATGTAGGGGACTGGGGCACCTAGAGAGTTGCAGAAACAGGAATGGCAGCGTTTCTTCAAACTGTATTAGTCCAGTCCCTTTGCCCTGAGGAAATAAAGGCCACAGATAATTTGCCCACTAAATAAAACTCTATTCTACCCTAATCTGGGACAGGGACTCTGGGAGATAATCTCTGCAAAAGAGACTCCCGTAGAAAGAAGCCAAGAGACCTCTGTACAAAAAGTATTCCCCCAAGGACGGGTGGGAAAGGGCTGCTAAAGCAGATTCTGCTGGCCTTCTCACCACGGCACAACCTGTGCAGGCAAGGCCAAGCCAGGGCAGAGTGAGAAGAACAGTGAACCGCTTTGAGGGCAACTGAGGAAAAAGACAATTTATATCCCAAAAAGTCAAGTATCCCACCAGAATGAGTAGGGAAATGAACAGCACTGAAATTATGTAAGTGGCTCACAGGAAAAAAAAGGTGATCTGCTAAAAAGTGAAATTATACAAGCCAGTAAGCACATAGCATAAAGAGCCTTTAATATTGATTCACTTACTCAATATTTCATGGAATTCACATCTTGCTCAACAGTGGAGCAACGAGAGAAAATGCTCTGTTTGGTCAGGTCCTGATGTCTACAAGCTTAGACAAATAGCAGCATTGTCAGGTTTGGACTGACTTCATGTTTTAGTAAAGACACTGGTTTCAGCACTGTTCCCAGAGACGTCTGGTGCTAGATCTGTACAGAGGTGATACAGGCTGGGCATTGAGAAATGCTGTAGGAATGAGATTCCGAGCAATGGGATATGGATAGGTAGCCCCTAGGAGCTGTGCTGAAAGTCTTGCTTCGTAACAGTGGAAAGAGCAAAGAGGCCAAAGCTGTTACAGATACCTCACTGCATTGCAGAGAAAGGAACTGATGTGGACATGTGATCTTTAAAAAATTCAATGAAATTGCAGTAAAATTGATTCAGAACTCACCAAACATATTACCGATGTGGCCGTTCTTAGTTAGCGGTCGCAGTTCATTTTTCCCGAGTGCGTATTGTTTGTAGTTATCCCAAGCAAATTTCATCATCTGTAAAAAGAAAAATTGAATTAAAGCACTTAACAGAACTGAAAGTTTTCTGAACATCAGGTCTGGGAACAAATGGGAGTTTCCCGTTCGCAGCTAAACCTGGCAACCAATGGCCTGTTAATTATAAAATCTTAATTCACACTGAATGCTCCTGGTGTGGAACTTGGGACTGGGACATTTCAGAAGTAAGTACCACAGTATCCAACACAGCGAGAGTCCACTTTTTCCCTGATCTGTGTGAACCAAGTACGAATTTTAGAAAGGTGTCTCCATCTCTGAATTTCTGACCTTTTTCACAGAGTATCAGTATTTCACAATGGTAATAAAAACGGGCTTAAAAATGTAAGGCCAAAGCTGATACGTCCCTAAGTATAGCGATGTTATGTTCCAGGTTTTCACATTTCTTTATGATAGTGAAAATGTAACTTGATCAAACTGCAAAACCATCTACTACGTGTCCACCTTGCAGCAGTTACACGCACAACTTTGGCAACGCAGCACCACGGAGGTACACAACGCACTTAACACTGCGGTGAGCAAAGGAAGAAATTGGTCTTTGTTTAAGGACTGCACAGAAGTTTTCTTTCTATTAATGAACAGAATACATTTATAAAGGAGAAAAGGGAAATCCATTGCATTTTGGTATCTTGCTATCCAAACTCAAACGTGCCCTCTTGAAAGAACACTGCAGATGGGCTGGGTGATTTCTGAGAAACACCCTCCAACTCAAACAATTCCTTTTGGGACATTTGAACTGTCCTGCCCAGGCTCAGCACATTAACCTTTCCCGGAGGACTGCAAGGCAGTGTGTTTGTGCAAGTTCCAAAACACACACACACACATATACACCAGCACAGCTTTTTCTGTCCTCCCGCCCCTTTGGCTCCAGCTGGCAGGAAAAATTAAACCTGCAAGTATCCTCTCTTCAGCTAGGAAAGACTAGGACTTGTCAGCTTCTAAAGAGTGCCTTAAATAAAGCTCCCTTTTATAATCCACACAGGCTGGCTCTGAGCAGTTTCAGCCCCAGCATCGGAGTGACCTGTACATTCTTTGATTCAATCCCTGGAAAAAAAGTCAGATAACAAAGGGAAAGAAGGCAGCTTCAGAGAATCAACAATATTCTCCACCGCCGCTCAACAAAGATAGAAGTCTTCTAAAACGCTTCACTCAAAACAAGACATTTCAGAGAAAATGACAGTTTAAAACAAATCATTCCTCCACAGAGTGCCCCCGTCTAGTGTCTGCAACAGCATTTACAGCTCTATTTTGGGATCAGAATATGCAGGTTACTTTGGTCTGAAATTCCTACTGTTATTTCAGTTCTTACTTTTGTCCTTCCCTCCAGCTGTGCGTTTCACAAACCTAACATTGCAAGCCTCTGGCACTATCCTCCTTAATTAGCACACATACACAAAAAGCCACATCACCAGATTTCCCCCCCTCCCCTTTTTAAACATCAAGCTTCCAAAGTAAAGTTTCACCAAGCTAGAGAATAAACATTTACTGAACTGATTGACAACATTCAGACTCCAACACCACCAGAAGAAGGAACGTTGGACAAACAAATAAAGTCAACTTGGGTTTTAAAAACTCAGTGTGGGATCCATTAGTCACTGGAGCACTCTGCTCCGAGAAAACTAAATAATGACCGAGGTGGGGGGGGAAGAAGAAGAAACCCTTCACAAAATTCAGTCAAACATGCCTCAGTCATATGACTCAGGGTGTTCATTTCATTTTTGCTAAGTCTCTGGGGTTTTGTAAGCGGCAGCATTATTCTAAATGGGAAATTCTCATACTGCTTTAACGTAACAGGGCAAATCTTTGAGGAACTCTACACTCTCTCTGATGGTACCGAGAAAATGCTTTTATGTCTCAGAGCTTGATCCTGAAGTTTACTGCATGAAAGATGCTGTTTCCATAAAGCCAGCTTTCCCACAGTGAGCCACAGGGCTTGTGCACCGAAAAGGAAACAGCTAAGCGATCTGCTTGGTTCACTTCTCTTCTAAATCAGAGCTGAGGAAGGAGGACCCACCCTTCTGGCACATAGAGAGCCTAGACATGGAGAGGATGTGGAAATTTTTTTGTTGCACAAAACTCCTAACGCTGTAATTCTGAATCCGCCTCATTTTAAGCTGAGTATGAAATTTGAAGTTATTTCCTTCCCTCAACCTTTTTAACCCCTCCATTCCAGAAGGTCTGAAGTTTCTTCTTCAAAGCACGTGAGAAACCAAGGCACCTCCACCACACTGGTGCAGATGGCTCTCTGGGATCCAGAGCTCACTGACACTCCATCACAGGCAAGAAAACTACCCCATGCTTCCCTTCAACTGCCATTTATCCAAGGGAGATCTCCTTCTTTCCTTCTCTCTTCTCACACAGGGAGGGACTGCATGAGGCCTGCTGACAGACTCTCCAAAGTGACTCACAAGTGCTATTTGAATAAATACATCTATTCTTAATTTGCCTCTTCAAGCATTTAAGCTGCATTTGTCACGGTGTTGCAAAAAGTTCCACTACAAAATGATTTCTTGAGCTGTGTTGGCTGCAGTGTCTTAAAACTCTCCTTCTCTGTTCTGTCCTGAGCCGATAATCAGGCAGACAGAGGATGGATGAGATTGGATACGCTGCCTCGTCATACTAAAGCGTTGTCAGTTTTCCTTTACATGAACAAAATTTTGCTCACTGCTTTTAAACCCTGTATATTTGGGAGGCAAGATGCATAATGAGGTACCCTTTCATTTTCCAAGATCAAGCTTTCCTCCCTTAATGACGGGTCCAAAAGCAGCAACTGGAAAAGTTTAAAAGCCAAAAGCATCTGTGCCATTCTGCCCATTCTGGCTTTCTGCAGCTGTCTTCCAATCCAAATTTAGCAGTTCAGCTTCTAAACCACTAAAGAGATTCATCAAGTTTCTAAAAGTGGGGACTCCACATTTATATCCCGTACGGAGGACTGAAATGGAGCTTTCAGAAACTTCCTCTGACAGAGGTTCCAAATACCAGGCTGAAATGGAAGGGGACGGAGCAGAGAGGTGCAAAATGGAAATTTGCATAGCGAGGAGTTTTAAGTCAGCTTTCTGATGAGACGCCAAGGTTAGAAGTGAATATTTTATGCCATTCTAGTCATGACAGATCACAATACGTCAGCATTAACATTATGCCACTTTAGATTTGAAAAATGGCACCAGAACCACAAAAATTATGGAAATAGATCCATAATTTTAGATTTTGTTCTTACTAGTGTGCCATCTGCCATCTAATAGCCAATTATCTATTTGGCCCTGAAATTCTAATCACCCTGGCTTTCAGCTGATTTATAGGAAAGACTTCCAAATTTATAATTGAATTTGTCAGATTGCTCTTTCTTTTCTATAATCTGTAAGTCACTTCTTACTTTCAAGAGTTTCAGCTACCCAGCTAGATGATTATTTATTAAAATCAACTACAAGTAACTAAACTGAGTTCTGAAAACACGCACTATCGGTTTCATCATTTAGGCCATTACCTTTTCTTGTGCTCTGCTCCATCCAAATCCAAAAAAAGATCTTGCTCTCAAGCCCGTATATATTTCAGATGGGCAGCAGCCTGCAGCCACTCAGAGCCAGGCACTAAGAGCAAAATCCCGCACAAAGCTATTTGCTGGTTCAGGGTCTTCAACTATGCCTTTGCAGGTTCACAACGCTGTGGTATTTAGATTGTAAAAAAGTGATGTAGAACAAGGCTAGGTTAAAACTGCTTTCAGTGCATTTTTTTTTTTTATTTAATGTACAGAAAGATTTTTATTTAGAAGTCAGCTTTATAAATAATCTCCTTTAAAATACTGGGCCAAACACTAAGTGCTTGTGTCCCCTCTAATACTGCAGCAGGAAATCCTACAAGTATTTAATGTTTTCACTGATGCCCCAAGCTTCTCCATCTGCTCAACGTGACCTGTGCATCACAACAGCCCCTGCACCACTACCACGCCTTTGCCCGTTCTCTCATTTCCATTTGCTCTTGTCATGTTTCAACTCAACAAGAATTTCTACGTTTTCCAAGATCAAATACGCCAAACCACACAATAAAAATCACCACTCCAGACTGAGTAAATAAAAGCCACAAGAAAGTTGGTAACACTCACCCTCTGCACATCCTACGTGACACACTACAGGAGGGCACCACTGCTCCTCGCTCTGGTGGT